>NW_027466484.1:0-340000 GCF_050575085.1 Anarhichas minor
CCTCTGCTGTGTGTGTGTGTGTGTGTCTAACCCGCAGCTGTTGGGCTGTCAGCTTCTACCTGGACTCCCATGCCCTGCCCTCAGGTGTGTGTGTGTGTGTGTGTGTGTGTGTGTGTGTGTGTGTGTGTAGGTTTTGCTGAGCCCTGGAGGCGCCCACAGGGCGGCCACATCACACACTCACACACACAGATTGTGTCAGTGACGGCCTTTGTTCGTAGAAAAGATGATGAAATCTAAACAAATTCACTGATTGTGTGCAGCTTTGGATCACGCATTGTAGACACACACACACACACACACACACACACACACACACACACACACACACACACACACACACACACACACACACACACACACACACACACACACACACACACACACACGTGTTTCTGAAACTATATAATAAGGAATCAGCAGGCTGGACGAGAACATTCCAGTAGTTTCATTTCAAACATTCATGAAAGACGAGAGATATTTTCGTCGGTGTTCCCCTCAAAAAGGGAGATTTTACTTACTTTTTTTTACAGTGTAACACAAAAAGAGAGGAAACGTTCACGTTCGTTTGCTTGTTTTTGAGGCAACGTCTGGTTTTACTTGTATTTCCCCAAAGATAAGCCTGTACGGACGAGTCAGCGTTGGATATAAAAAGAAGCTACGCCAAGTTTCAAATAACGGCGCCAACAGATCACACTGATACGGCCGAGTCTTTGCAATCAGAGCGCAGATAACGACGTTTCTTCTCCTCCGGTCAGCAAAATAAGAACAGAATGACATTTTCTACTCGTTAGCGTTGAACGTTACGATAACTTTCATGTAACACTTAACAATATTTGAATCATGATCGCTGTAAAACATTACGAGCTTTATTTATCTTGTTTCAGCAGCAAACACGTTAGCTTGATAAGTTAGCGAGTCTCTCTCATACTTTTGTTTGTTTTGATCTCATGTTGCAAATCGATGCTTCCGTGTTAAAGTGACTCCTGAAGCAGACTTTGAGTTGTGAGTACATCGTCTCAATGAGTGGAAATGCTTAAACAGAATTATTCTGTAGCATGTGTGTGTGTGTGTGTGTGTGTGTGTGTGTGTGTGTGTGTGTGTGTGTGTGTGCGTTAACCTACTCGGACTGTCTTGGTCCTGGAGGTGGGCGGTCTCACTGAGGTTTGTGCATTTTTGGTGGCTGACTGAAAGGAAATAAAGAAAAGATAGAAATCAAAAGAAAGGAAAGAAGAGAGGAGAAGATGGAGAGAAAACAACAGAGACATTTTTAAGTCACATGAAGGCGAATACATGATACAGCCGATCTTTCCATCAGAGAGAGAGAGAGAGAGAGACACAGAGAGAGACAGAGAGCGAGAGAGAGAGAGACACAGAGAGAGAGAGAGACAGAGAGAGAGAGAGAGAGAGAGAGAGACAGAGAGAGAGAGAGAGAGAGAGAGAGAGAGACAAACGAGAAGAATGAATCAAAACGGCATCATCGGGCTGAAGCGTTGTTTGTCTTTGTTTTCTAATCGTTTCGTTCTTCTTTGAACTCAAACTGATGAAAAGTTGCAAATTAAAAACAACGAGCATCAGGCCGACTCCGCCCCGCTCTCTTAATTGGTTCACGACTAATCGCTTTGTAAAGACTCGTGTAGCTATTATCCTTCTCCATACACTCACACACACACACACACACACACACACACACACACACACACGCACAAACATGTGCCGTCACGGTTACATGCACACAGCACACGTGTCAGAAGAACATCCCCCTCGTCTTTGTTTTAATGAATTCATAAGTTATCGAGGAAACTATCACTGGAGGAGAGAAACGCTGCTGCAGGTTTGGTGACATTAAGCGTAGTGTGAGAAATATTAACCTTAATGAATAAATAGAAATTAATGCAAAAAAATGTGAAACACACTCAAAAACACAAATGTTAAAAAATTAAAATATATTTAAAAAAAGTTTAAAACACTGAAAGAAATCTCAAAAACACCTAAACTATGTCTCAGATTGTCGTGATGTAGTAAAGTAGAAGTGTTGTATTGGGTGAAAAAACGAAAAAAGAAGCCGAAGTGATTTGCATAAAGAAATAGAAAACTTAAAAAAGAGCACAAACACGCTAATTCAGCGCTGGAATGAATTGAACGATCGCTGCGGGACGAAGCTGATGAATCCTAATGAAATCTGACTGATAGTGATTATGCTGATGTTGTTCTGTGGACCTGAACCTTTTAAATACAAAAGTGAGAAGTTTGCAAATCCTCCCTTCCATTAACACCTGGGGGAGGAGGAGGTAGGGAGGAGGAGAGGAATCGAGGGAGCAGGGAGAGGGGGAGGAAACAAAAAAGAGGAGTAAGAACAGAAGAAGAAAGTGAAAAAATGGAGAGAGAGGAAAGATACCTGGAGGAGGAGAAGATGGGAGGAGGAGAACAAATGAAGAGAGACAGGGAAGAGAGGGGGAGGAGGAGGAGAAGAAGAGGGGGAGGTTATGCGTCTCAGCACCTCTCACGGTCCGGCCTCAGAAGTGGAAATGAGAGAAAGGCACACGGGCCTCATTACATTCATACCCACTGAGGGGCTCGGCTTGGACTAATACCTGGAGTGGAGGGGTGAAGTGCAGTATCAAGGCCCAGTATAATGTCCTGAGATAGCAGATCAGGCTAATACCTGGAACACTAACCTGCTTCTTTGCTTCCTGCTGCGAGCCGCTCTGCCCTCGCCGAGTATCCACCTCTCCTCGCCTCCCCCCCTCCTCCCTATCTGCCTCTCTCATCGCAGAGCAGTTAATTTTGGGATTAATACGCGTGGCGGCGGCGGCGGCGGCTGGCTCTTTTGAGGGATTTGTAGCGGAGCTGCAGACACTTATCTTGGTCATTACGGCGCCCATATTGGATTTGAGCGTTTTAGTATCTGCCAAACATTCGGCTACGGAGGAGTCTATCGGGGCGACACGCGCCCGGGGATTAAGATAAGGAGGCCCCTCATTACGACTCCTCTCCTCCCGCGGCGCGCTGACACTCACAGCGGCCGCGACTTCTCCTCCAGCGACATCACAGAGGAGGTACGGGTCCTCACCTCGCCTCTCTTCCTCGGCGCCAGAGGACACGGGAGGAGGAGGAGAGGAAGGGTTGTCAGCGTTTGGTTTGGAGCCGGGCCCCCGGAGGGAGGCGGAGGAGGTGGAGAGAGAGCTGTAACAAGGCTCCAGGAAAGGAGAGGAGGAGTGTGTTTCCTCTGTGGATGCTTGGAAATACAGGTGATCCTGGTCTCTAGGAAACGCAAACTCCTCCGAGGGAGACAGGTAGGTCAGACCATCACCTGGTTCGGAACAAGGCAAGTAAGCTAGACTGTTTTCCAGCTCATAGTGAGGGTCCAAGGAGGAGAAATACTCCACATCCTGCAGGAGGCGCCGTGGTGTCTTGGTGAGCACCATGCTGTAGCAGAGAGGCGGGCCCAGGTAAACCTCCTCCGTACAGGCCGCGAACAGGGTCTCCTCGTCCCTGATGTCCGGGCTCGGGGGCAGGGACGGAGACGGGCTGGTCGGCCCCTCGGACTTCAAATCCAGAGCGCGGAAGTTGTCCGGGTTGGATATCTGCAGCTCGGGGCTCGGACTGTGGAGGCCCTGCGTCGGCGTGGTGTACGACGGGATGCTGTACGGCGCCGGGGAGGAGCTCCTGTCCTCGGAGCACTGGCTGACCTCGCCGCAGTCGCTGTCGTGGGAGGAGAGAGACAGGTAGGAGTAGAAGTCTCCCTTGCGCAGGTGGAGAGGCCGGTGGGAGTGTTCGAGGACCTGAGGGAGGAAGAACGAGAAAGTTAGTTAGTTCCTTATCTGAATCGGGGGGTTGGGGCTGTTGTTACAGATTGTAAAAACCCCTCTGAGACAAAAATCTGTGCGCTTTATGAACAAAATCTGGTTTGTTGGTTAATCTTATTGTAGACAAAAATGTGCTGAATGTGCCCCTGGAATAACTTAATCCAGGAGCACAAGGGGAATACGTTACGATAACATTTACTTCTGTGTTACGCTTCAAATTGATCCATTTTCGTTGCCTGAAATTTATAGTTTAATGTGATATTTACATAACTTTTACTGTTTTCTTTTGTGTTTTTTGGATATTTTGGATTATCTACATGTATAAACTATATAAGAAAATGATATATTTAAACACAATCACAAAAAGCATCAAGTGTTTGATTTGCATATTAAAATTGTCGACTGTCATTCATATTTTACACTTTTACAAGCGGAGCAAAGTTTTCTGCCTGATTTCTTTTTCAGAAAGAAATGAAAACTGATTGGCTTCCAGATGACTTCACTTGCGAAGAAATACTGAAGAAATGTCATCCTAAGAGTTCTGATCTGTGATGCGATTTATTGAAGTACTCCAACTCAGTGAGCAAAGACAACTTTTGCCCTCAAAATGTGCAGCGTACGTACGTGAGGTCAAACGGGACAAAAGTACCCAATAACTATCGTCTGCAGCCGTACTGAACTGTTATTTTAACTTCTGTTTGATTACCGTTTTACATTTGCAATCTAACAATTTGCATGTGTTTAATTGTATTCCTTGTGTACCTTGTCTCTAATCTGGGCTAGTGATGCAGGACCTTGGTCCGGCATGGAGTCCGTCTGGTTCGGCTCTTCGGGCTGATTCTCTTTGCTCTTCAGTGCAAGTGAGGTCATGTCAATAATCTCCATGACAAAGTCGTGCACATTCTCCTTCTTGTCGACGCCGCATGGACGGAGGGAGGAGGGGGAGGTAAGGTGGCCGCAGCAGGAGGGGTGAGAATTGTGCCGTTTTTTGGGAGGCAAGGACGATTTTTTGTCTCTGACTTCCCTCCTCGTCTCCTCCGTCACAAAAGACGAGAACTTGAACTTCTCCTGGCTGGTGATGGCCTTCCGTCCCCCGGCTGCCGGCCTGCCGTTGTTGTTTCGCGAGGCATCGTGGGATCTGCAGTCCTCGACGGGTGAGAGGGACGGAGGCGAGGGGAGGGAGGAGCTGTGGCAGGGCAGCTCCCCTCTCAGCTGTCCCACCAAAGAGGAGGCACGTGTGGACAGGAAGGGGAGGAGCTCGCAGGACGGCGACGGAGGAAGCTGCTTCGTCGAGTTCAACTCGATAGTTTTCACTATCAAGTCGCCGACATCCTGAGCTGACTCTGCTGTTTTGGCGAACATGTAGGACTCCCTCAGCGACTCTCCTTTCTTTGTGAACACGCTCGACTCCTCTCGGAGGAGCTCGTCGTCCTCGTCGTCCTCGTCTTTCCCCCTCAAACAGCTCTGGTCCACGTTCCCGTTCTCCACGTCGTCCACAAACTGGCTGATGTAGCTTCTCGTTGCGTTCCTCCGGTTCTCCTCCTCTTCTTCCCGTTCCTTGTTGTCTCTTTTGGTTTTGTTGTTGCTGCTATCGGTGTCGGTTTCTATTAATTTCG
This sequence comes from Anarhichas minor, assembly GCF_050575085.1. Lineage (NCBI taxonomy): Eukaryota > Metazoa > Chordata > Actinopteri > Perciformes > Anarhichadidae > Anarhichas > Anarhichas minor. The sequence goes on from NW_027466484.1 coordinate 5,423, forward strand.
GGCGGTTTTGAAAGCGGTGAGAGGAGGAGGTGAAGGCGGAGGACAGGTTGGTCCCACACTGCAGCTCGTCCCGGAGGACCGCCTCTGTTTTAGAGGAGGAAGATGAGGTGCGAGGAGATCGGATCCAACTCTGCAGCTCCCTCTTCATGTACTCCAGCCCCAGGACGTAAGACCCCTCCATCTCCTCTTCGTCATCATCCTCGTCGTTACCGGAAGAGGCGCCGCTCAACCTCTCCCCGTCTTCGTCCTCTCCGTCCCGAACACCGAGCTCCTCCTCAGTGAGCGTGAGCGTGGAGGACGACAGGAGGTCGCTGTCGTCCTCGTCTTCGTCCGTGCACGCCGACGTGCAGGAGACGTTCACCAGCAGGCTCAAACTCGCCGCATCCGCCTCATCCATGCCGTGCCCTCCTTGGCTGTTTCCGTGGCAGCGTTTCCTGCAGGAGCTCGAGTTGGCGTTGGATGATGCGGCGGCGGGATCCAGGAGGAGGTGGCGTTGATTTCGGAGCGTCGCAAAGTCTTCAGACCCCAGAGAAGAGTCCTCGGTGCTACTCAGCTCTGTCAGCGACGCCGTCGCCGAACTCTCGTTGATCAGGGATGGCGGGCCTTTCCGCGAGGAGCCCGACAACCCGGAGAGGGGGGCGTGACGGCCACCGAGAGACGGCGAGGCGGGGATTCTGCCCCGCTGCAGGGCGCCGCTCCGAAGCATCATGTCAGAAACACTGCGGGTCATTTTTGCTGCCAGAGGACTCTGGATGTTCTCCAGGCGTTTCAGGAGGTCGAGGGTTCTCCGGCTGAGCTCCCCAGAGCTCGGTTGTCCTTGCGCGCTTTCATTGTTCCTTCCTGGATCGCCTCCGTCCAGGTCTCTGCTCCGCCCCAGGTCCAGCTCCCCGAGGCTGGCCAGGCTGCCTCCGGTCTCTTCGGCGCTACGACACGGGACCAGGCAGCTCTCCAGAGAGGCGCTACGATGCAGCTGGTCTTTGGAGGGGAATAACTCCACGCCCATAGCCAGGAGGGACTCCAAGGAGGAGCCCTGAGATAATCCGGGGCTGGACGCCCGGTGGCCAAGAACAGGAGGAGTCGCCAAACCGTTAAACAGGTCTACTTTGAACTCCGTGAAGTCACTGCGGGACGTAAAGGGCTTAGAGGAGTCTACGCCAAGTCCTCCCACCTCAAAGTCAGAGTCGGAGTCGGTGGGAGTCAGGATTCCTCGCCTGTTGATTAGGATCTCAACTGCCTCACCTCCTCCCCTCCTGTGCCTCCTCCTTTTCTCCTCCTCTCTGTTTCTTCTGCATTCCTCCCTTCTCTTTCCTTTGTCCTTTATACTCTCCTCTTTCTTGGTTCTTTGGTTGGACTTTGTGACATTGCCTTTGTGTGGCGCCACATGAGTCCCTTCAGCTGTTTCTAACTTCCTCTGATTCTTTTCCTCCTCTTCGTCCTCTTCCCCCGGATCCTCTTCCTCTCCCTTGACATCAGAGTTTGTAGTCCTCATCTCCATGTCCCCTGTATCACTAACAATCCCGCTCTCGCTCTCTGACCGCCGACTGCTCGCCGAATGGTCGCTTCCTCTGCCGCTCTCACTCTCCCCGTCCCGGTGTGCAACGATTCTGCTGTATTCTGTGTTTGACATCAAACCTCCCAGGAGGTCCGGGAGGGATTCGATGGAGGAGAACGAGGAGTCCTTACTCAGGCTCTTTAGCAGGAGCTGCTGTTTCCGCGTTCCCGATTTGGAATTGTGCAGCGAGGAGGAAGCGTGAGGAAACTGAGGCTGCCTGTATAACTCCACCGTATGGAGGCTGTACACCTGGTAGACGTTATTGTTGCTCGGAGGAAGAGTTTGGGAGATCACATGGGGCCGAATCTCTGAGGAGGATCCGGCCATCATATGGGATGACATCTCAGGACCAGGTGGGACACCAGTTCGAATCCCATCGGGTCGATTCCCGTTGGACAGGATGCTGTCCGAAGGCAGATTTGGCTCTGAGTGGCGGTTGTGCATGAGGTCGGGCTCTGGTGCTTCTTGCGGCTCGAGCTCTGTGATTGTCATATCGGTTTCATCCCATTCCCAGGAGTCGTCTAGCGGTGCTGCCACCGGACCGGCTGGGACCGGGCTGATCTGGTGGAGGTCGACTAGACCCGGTTCCAGAACGCTCCCAGGAACCTGCAGACAAAAGGGAAGAAAGAGATTGTTCAGATTGTTCAGAAAGGATAGAGAAGAATCCTGCTGGCTCAGCTGCTAAAGCACAACCCACGAAACCCACAGTAAACTTAAACCTTCAACTTTACAATCATCTTTTACCTTTCATTAAAAAAATAATAATATTTACATTTCATCTAGAAATTTGACATCTGGCTTTTACCCTTCTGAAGCATTTTTAAGAGGAGTGGGCCGCTGTGAAGCGGCCGGGGAGCAACCTGGGGTTCAATGTCTCACTCAAGGACACTTTGACATGCGGGCCATGATCGAACCACCAACCTTGAGCCGCAGCAGCCCTTTAATCCGGCTGCATGTCCAACCTCTTTTCTTTCTCACGCTATGGTGCAACAATCGAGAGCACTGTGAATGACCTGGGTTACTACTGCAGAAAGGACCGAGCATCACGAATCATTACTGATTTAAAATACAGTACATTTAACTTCATATTACATAACCTTTTGTACCGTATGTGAGCTTGATGGTATATTTAAAGGCATCTATCTTCAAAATATCAGCTTTTAAGGAAATAAGATAAAAGAGAATTTCTTCTCCGCTCTGCCGGCTCGACAGCACTGCCTCTTCGCCAGGTGGCCAACATCGCGTTACAGTTATTTCCTGATGTGTTTCTGAAGCCACCGTGGCCACCGGACACCAGGAGTCACCTCCCTCCTCCGTCTGGGGTCGTAAAAAAAAAAAGGATTGCCGGCAATTTGGCTGTAAACTGTTATGGAATTATAGAAATGAGATGAATTACAGATATAAATTATAAACAAGGTTTTCGTGGGTCATCAAATACTCGATTTGATTGGATTAGGCTGATTGATAGCCTCTCTCCCCTCAGCGCTGAATTTGTTTTTGAATGCGTCTGCAGTGGCAAAAACCCAGTTCAGTCATTACCCCCATCTCCCTTATCAGCACAAGGGGAATAAACACAAATCTAATATAAATTCATTACACAGACCCATATCTGCACACACACACACACACACACACACACACACACACACACACACACACACACACACACACACAGAGCCAACTAGTTTATTAGATTAATAGGCTATGAATGGCTAATACGAATTACCCCCCTCTCTTGTTAACAAGACGCGGAGCAATTTGTATAATTATGTCTGTGGAAGAGAAGAATTCCTGTGTCTAAGCATATTTTTAGACAGCCGAGCTTTCTGAAGGCTTTTGATTACGTATTTACTTTGGAGGTTTTTCAGCGTCGTGCTCTTTCTCTCAGAAGTTGTTTTTGAATAATTCATCGCTTTGTTCCAGAGCGGAATAATTTGTGTTGAGATTTATGAGCAATTGCTTTTGGGGGTGGGCTGATTTTAGTTTCTTGTTACTCTTTAAATGATCACAGAACGTGTCGGGGTGTCAGTGTTGTGTCTCTTTTTTTTTTCATAAACGGAGGCCCGAGACGAGACGGCGCTCTCTGGAGGGACAGAGGATTCTTCTACACGTCTTCTTTAAAGAGTTTGGTGCCAAAAACAAGATACAGCAGCTATCCTCCCACAGTGTTTGATAAGCACAAAATAAAACATCTCTTTCACTTTAAATGATAATAGAGAGCCGCTCTTCTTTACAAAACACAGTTGGATTTTAAATTACATTAAGCTTCCATCTGAACAGTTTCCTAGAAATCACTGTCAGTGACATGAAACAAGACATAATTAGACAGATCGCTCCACCAGTATCAGGAAGATTGAACGTGCTTCCAGGGATTTTTTTAAAACGTATTGATTCAGGACTCAATAACTGCCTAAATGACTCGTTAGGATGGAGTTCTCATCAGAGTGCTGAGCACCAACACAGCATTTAATGTCAAAGAATTGAAGTTGTGGGTGAAGTCTATTAAATGTCCACTTTACAGCAGCAAGGACTTCCAGTGTTGTAGCTTATTAATTGAATATAAAATAATGAATAGTAATCTGAATACCTCCATATATACGTATATATATGTATATATATACTGTATATATATATATATACCTAACTTTAGTCTTTAACGTAATGTCGTCCCAAAATAAAAGGCGATTCGTATCCAAACTAAACCAATAAATTGCAGTATTTCATAAACTGCTGTGAAACTGTGTTTCGTGTTTCTTGCTCCGTCCAAAGTTCAAAGGTGCCGACCAACATCTCTAAAGCTCACTAATTAAAAACCGGCCAAGTGTGCAGCTTCCTTACAGAGAAAACTAAAACCTAGCGACTGTCTCTGGCAACTCGTACCACAGCTGTTGCCACGACACGGACGGTCGTAGAAGTTGCAAAAGGGTCGATGCACAATAGTGTTGGACAGAAGAATCAACGTACTGATGACTCTTCTCTTCTTAGAGCCTTGGCATCATGTCAATCTGCCTCACAGATAGCTGCTCCGCATGAGAGTCTGGTGTTTACAGTGTTTTGTGTGTGTTGGTGTTTTGTGTGCGTGGCGATGGGACCTGTGCAGTGTTTTTTAGTTTTTTATTTGGTGGGAGGGGGGTTGAAAACAGGAAACTTTTTATTTTCCCCATTAGCTCTGGTTTGACTGCTCCCATTTGTTAGCATAGCATCTGCTGGAAGGCCCAAGGAGAGCGGAGCCATCTAGCAGCGTCTGGGTGATTATTCATGTGCCCGTGCTCCTCCAGGAGCTGCTGCTGCTGCTGCTCGGGTCTCTGCCGGCTCGCCGCTGTACCGCTTGTCAAAGTGCTGAGGGAGCCCGGCGTCACCGCTCTGATTCCAAATGAATAGAAGCGCACAGATAAATCACCCCTCCATGCAGAGTGGAGGAGCAGACAGGCTGCTTTGAATGTAATTGCAAAACGGTGAATGAAAAACCCTCCCATATGTTGCTCATAAACTCCAGCTCGAAATATATATTTCATAATCGCGTGGAAAGTGTTCTAAAATATAATTTCCATATATTACGTTTGACTAACAGGTACTCTTGGTGTAACTTCATCCCCCACAACACCCAGATTTAATTTGGACTCATTTACATCGAATCAAAGACAAAACAGGATCCTTCATCTGCTTTATGGAGAGTTTACACATGTGGGACAAGAAGGAAAGAGAACGTCTCATAATGAAATGTTCAGAATAAGCCGCGCTGCACGAGAAGTCATGAGGAGAGACCATGATGGAGGTCAACCTGTAGGATCTCATGTGTTAGTCTGGTCTGATCGTGATCCGTCCAATGAACACTTCAGATCATTTTGGGAAATAATCTTATTTCCCTTCTTGCCGAAAGTTAGATGAAAAGACTCTCATGTCTTTCTGATCTTCTCATCACACTCTTTGCAAGAACAGAAGATTGTTTTGCAGTGGATGTGGAGTTTTCTTCAGTTAAAATAAAGAAATGACAAGCTAAGAGTCCAAGGTGACGCCTTGAAATTGCATGTTCTGTCCAAATAAATGTGAAAATCAGAGCATATCGATTGCCTCCACATGGCTCTCAACATGGCGACGACTGAGCCAGTAGCTAGAAGCTAACGGTGCTAACAGCTAACGGTGCTAACAGCTAACTGTGCTAATAGCGCTGAGAGTGCAAACTACAACAAACGACGATGCTGTCGCACGCGAGGCTCACAGAGAAAGAGTGACTTCATTCTCTGCTCATGTAGACATTACTCCACAATGTTTATTTATATTTTAATATTGATATCCACCGTTTACATTCCTCCTGATGCAAATTCAAAAAATACACGACAGGAATGCTCTATTGTTTTCGTTTTGTCGTGTTTTTCTTGTGTTGCAAACGGGCTACAACTGTATTTTGTGCATCCCTGTGTTGCCTAAATGATCCTTGAATCCTTGAGTCCTTGAGTCCAATATCTTTACATAGACAGTAGTTGTTTAATGATGTATTAATACTCTGAGTATCGTATAGAGAACCTTTAACGAGTTAAAGAGTTAAAGATACGCAAATTTGAGAAGCTGGAACCAGAGAATGTTTCAGGTTTTCATTAAATTATTAAAACTATTTTTCTGAAGAAACTAAAAGACAGACAAGTAACGCAGCAGAAGAACACCCGTCGTCGTCATCACACACACACACACACACACACACACACACACACACACACACACACACACACACACACACACACACACACACACACACACACACACACACACACACAGAGAGAAACAATTACACATATCAGCATGTTGAAATGTGCACAGCAGCAGCCATTTGTAGGAAAGCAAGCAGACTCATTTACACAAACACTCTCTCAAACACACACACACACACACACACACAGAAACAGGAGAGGACAATCGTTTTATCACTGAGCAGAAGTGTTCATTTATAAACTAAACCAGCCAGATATATGCCTCTCTGGTTCTTTCTCTCTCTCCCTTTCTCTCTCTCTCTCTCTCTCTCTCTCTTTCTTTTTATTCCTCTCCCATCTCCAGCAGAAGTGAAATTACTCTCCAGTCAGGCAGCGAGGTCAGAGTGTCTGGCCTCTGTTATTTGTCTTCTCCTCCTCTACAATGTGTGTGTGTGTGTGTGTGTGTGTGTGTGTGAATGTAAGAGAGAGAGAGAGAGAGTCTCTGCACACGCTCAGCAGAATTAGACTGATTCTCACTAAATTCCAACATTCATAAACGAGCCACAACTCATCCAGCTCAAAGGCGCTTTGATGGTTTTTTGACTCAATTTAATTCAATGCAACTTTATTCATCTCTGCAAAAGTAACAGCATCAAAGCAGCAGCTAACTACTAACACTAAGCTAACAAACAATAACACAAACAAATCTTTGCTTCTGGTTGTTCTGCTAAGTGTTACACAAACCCTCAAAAACGCCCCAAAAAATCAGCTAAATGATAAAAGTAGCGTCAAAACGCCGTCGCAGTAGTTCCACCTGTTTTTAAATTATACGTCACGATTAAAGGGAAAAACAACTCGTAATCTGGATTTAAACCTCAAACTGAGGTTGTGAGATGTCGTCTGGCTGTGAAATAGAATATTTTCGACTAGTTTTTACCCTCCCCTCTCATTCTCTCCCTCCCTCCTCCCGTCTCTCCCGTCTCTCCCGTCTCTCCCTCTCCTCCCTTCTGAGCTCTTAACACATCGCTATCCGTCAATTAATCGCTGGCAATCAATAAACTGTCCTGTGTGTGTGGTGTGTGTGTGTGTGTGAGAGCTCTCAAATGCACACGACACGTGTCCCTTCATGCATTTATGTAACAGTATATATACGTATTTACGTCACCGTGTATTTGTGCTTACAGCTTTTTGTTCTTTCATAAGTGTGTCTGTTTGTGTGTGTGTCCGTGTGTGTGTGTCTCTGCAAAACAATTGACCTTCCATTCAAATGCACTCCTCCTGACTCTACAGAACCATATTCATCACTATTAGAAATCCATAACAGCCTCTCTCTCTCTCTCTCTCGCTCTCTCTCTCTCTCTCGCTCTTTCGCTCTCGTCTCTGAGCCTCGTCCAACACCAGCGTCTCCATCGTCTCTAAACCCGCTCAGCGTTCGGTCCGTCATCCTGCAGCGAGACGTGGAACCTGAAGCGGTTCATTGGCTGAAGGCTGTTTTTTTTCTAATAAGACAAACCGTTTGGCGAGGCGCCGTCATGGCGGCGGACACGCGTGGCGTTCTGATATGCAAACTGTCAAAAGTGTTAAAAAACAAAAATCTCATTTTTGCAGAGATTATTTTGCGGAGGAGGTGGCAGAGAGAAAAACAACACACTGGTTCTGTGACACTGATCGCACCGGAGGACTAACAGATTAGTTTCTATCGCCGTCTCGCTGATAATGAAGCCGTCGTACGAAGCTTCAGCCTCTGTAGACTTTTAAAACTCTAAATAAAAACAGACAGCAGCAGAGCGGCAGTCCATTGATCCATCTTATCAAGACAACGTATTTAGATATTCATGGTGACCCCCTGACCTTTTATCTAGCACCACCACGAAGCTCTTATTGACACTTTTGAACAAGAATTAACGGGAATACTTTTTTACAGGCAGAGCAAAGCCCTTCATGCCCAGCCAGTTGTGTAAGTTACAAACATACTTGCGCTCATCTGTGAGTCCATTAAAGTGAAGTGTGGTCAGGCTCATTGTTGGCTCGTTGCGATCTTGAAGCAGCAGAACCAACCAACAAAACCCTCCAAAGTCAATGGTAGAGTATTTTCCTGCTATTCAAAGGGTGCATTACACAGATAATAAGATGCACCTACAGAAGCAGGTACATAATGCCCTAAAGCATCCCCTGCTTTATGGTCTGTTTGACTCTAAATGGACCATCATTTACTAAGTGAACATCATGCTGTATTGAAGAAGACTTGAAACTAGAGATTGAGACCATAAACTCATGTTTACAATGTTTACTGAGGTAATAAATCAAGAGAGAAGTAGAGTCATTTTCTCATAGACTTCTATACAACCAGAGGAGTCGCCCCCTGGTGGACACTAGAGAGAATGCAGCTTTAACACAGGAAGCATCACTCGGCAGAAGGTCTGACTGAGAAGAATTCAGTTCTACATAAACATGGATGTCATCTGCATAGCAACGACAAGAGACACAGCAAATCAATGGATGATGTGTCCTACAGGGAGCATGTAGAGGCAGAACAAGACAGGACCAAGAACTGACCCTTGAGGAACTCCACAGGTCAGAAGAGACTTTGTCAGCAATTGAAAAAAGTTACAAATAGTTCAACTTGTGAGGTGATGAAAGGAGGAACTGGAATCTGTGAAAGCATGAATGAATACTCCTCCTGCCTGTCTACTACATTTCACTGTATAAAAAGGCCGTCAGAGAGTTGTTTCTTATCCAATCACAACCAAACTGTTCCCCAAAACATTATTAAATTCATTATGTCGCTAACTTTTATCTTGGGAACAAATAGAAAAAAGATCAGTTTATTGTCGTATCAAAGTTTGTGCTTTGTTCCCGGACTTGAGGCTCATTTCACTAAACAGCATCACGCCGTCTCCACGACTGAAAACAGCTTCAATCACAGCACCATCTGTCTTTCACGCTGCATCTTAGCATCAAATCAAGCGCTGACATGCTCGCTGAGTGTAACGGTGCGTCAGCTGACTGCCTGCAGTGCAGAATGAAGGATGTAAAGTGTAAATGTCAGCGCGCTCTAACCTGCTTCTCTCCCAGCTCTCTCCTCAGTCTGTTCTGCCACTGCAGCGCCTGCATCACGATCGCCTCCCACCTCCTCTCCAGGTTGATTGACAGCAGCTGCAGGGCCTCCCGGTGCTGCTCTGCCTCTGGGCCCACCTCCGCCATGGGGCCCGACTGTCCCAGAGGTGGGGGATTACAGAAACAGTTTTTGTCAGAATCATAATAGCTGTTATCGCACTAATCATATGATTACATTTCAAGAATGTAGAACGATATCATTTCACTCTTCAAGATTATGCTGATTAATCAGGGTTTTTTTTCACTTATTCTCCACGGGATCATAAAGGAAATATAAAATAAAAAAAATATTAAACAAACTTAAATGCAAACATTTTTTTGTAAATTGAGTACAAATAATAAATGTTTGCCTAATGTGTCTTCTTCTGGGAATTTATATTCTTCTTCTTTGAATAACAGAACGGGGGTGTTGAGGTGAAAGTCTTGGATTTTGTGGGGTCATTTGTGTATATATATATATACATAAATGTATTATATATATTTTACCCACCTGGCTCTGTTGCAGAAGCTTCTGGCAGAGTTTCAGAACGGAGGCGACTCCTCGACGTCGGGCTCGAACCTCCGAACACAGAGACTGGAGGGTGACACCAGAGAGAGAAGGTCAACAAAAAACTCAAATTATTTTGATTCAGATACAAACACAACAATGGTCCAGCTGAAATAAAGCTCACAATACATCTTCTACATGACGTGTCTTACATTGAAGTAAACAGAAATGCAATAAGTTTTTCTGAACAGTGAGGGAATAATAACAACGTTTCACTTTAAGTTGAACTTCCAATTAAAGAGATTGGATAAACTGGAAACAACTACCAAACCTGTCTCATCAACTGACTGCTTCTTAAGTCATCACACTTATTAACACAGCAATTCATTTGGTTTGTCAAATATTATTATAACTGACAGATACGATGGTTCTGTAATAAACTACTAAAGTGAAAAACCAACAAAAGATAAACACGTTCCTCGTCATCTCCTCAGTTCTGTGCGGTTAAATTCAGGTCAATCACAACAACGAATAAGCATAAAGTCAAATTCAGTGATCAGCAGTAACAGTGCATAAAATAAATGCCACCCCCCCCCCCCCCCTTCCTGTTTGCTGCTGTCTAATAAATGCAAAAAAAGGAGGAAAAGAAACACAAGGATTGGCAGTGCCTATTATAAATCACTATATGCTGATGAGTTTCCACACCCAAAGGTCAGTGTGTGCGTGTGTTTGCATGTTTACTCATGCAGGCGTGTGCACGTGTGTGTGTGTGTGTGTGTGTGTGCGCAAACATATGCGTGCATTAGCGAGTGTGTGACGGCCTTACTCCTCTGCAGCGAGGACCCAACACGTCCAGGCCCACAAAACTATTTATGCTAATCCCGCCCGCTCGCTGAAAAGCACTTCCTTTACATTTTCTTTACATTTTTCCAATAAATATTAAACACTATTACAATGAAATGAGATTCTCTAACTCCCTCTCCCTCTCTTTACCCCCCCCCCCCCCCCCCCCCCCCCACACACACACACACACTAACTCTTCTGTCTTTCATCTCCTCGCTCTCGCTCGCTTCAGTTTAGCATATTTGCGGCTCGCCTGTTGTCTAAACAGGAGATGAGGATGCAGAATACAGCAGACGGGATCAAGAGGACCACGAGGTCCCGGCGCAGCGTTTGTGAGGGTTGCGGATAAATTTATTCCAAACAGGAGGTGCGTGTTACGTTTAAAAGGAGAGGAGTGCTTCGACGACGACAACAAAACGACTCAGTGACACTCGCTCTGCAGCCGAATAGCTGCAGCAGGAAGATGAATTAAACCGGATCGACAATAATTCAGCGTGTTCAGACGGTCATAACTCATAAATCTGCTCCACAAAGTCGGCTTCAACAACAGGAAGTCGGCCTGACAAATAGCTGTAGTATAAATATGAGCTGAAGTCAGGTGTTGGAAACGTTTGTAGGATGTGATTTCAGATGGAAGGACAGGCTTTAATATATGATCAATACAGTTTGAACACAACTCCTAATAGCTGCGACTCAGAGTGTATTTTACACTAGTTGCTTCCAACATAACTAAATTAATTTTTAATTGGGCTTTGAGCTCTTCCAAAACACTTGGAACTTGGAACAGCAGGATTGTGATTGGATGCTTATTTTTCTCCCTCAGTTTGGAGAAATATTTAACTAATTGGAGATCTCTGTGGGCGGGATTAAATCTCCCTGTGTCCAGAGCGAGAACCATAAGCTGCCTTCCAAATCGCTTTATTTTTCTTTTCACTTTTACTTCATACAGCAGCTTCCCCTCACTAAGTACCAACTAATTTGGGATTTACGACTTGCTGATAACGCGGCACCTTTGACCTTCTTGCTCATTTATCCGCTGCGCAAAGGATTGTGGGTAGAATAGCCACAAAAGCATGCTGGCTTTCATACTGCAAATTGCGACCTGATGTAAGCGAGCAACATATCCTCCAACAACGGCTCGTATGATATCCTACGATATCCTCCTCATTTTTTGTGCGTTTGTCCTACAAAAGTCCAGCAACACGTGTAGATTTCTGCTCAGTACAATACAGTCTTTTCAAAATAAAGTTCCGTCTTCACAGGAAACTCAGACAGGTTTAGGAAATAAAAGATCATCGTTTGGGCTGAAATAACCACAGACACATCCGCCCGTCTTGTGATTCAGCGATCTTTATACTTTCTCATTCATGATACTTCTTTTAGAGATATCTACAGATTACGGCGTATTCTTTTTCGTAGGTAGAGCTGCGAACGCTGGATGAGAACAGTCTGAGTAAAACATCCTGGTATTTTTGTCTTGGGACATACAAGATCTTTGTGGCATGCTAAATAGTGTAGTAGTAGTGGTAGTAGTAGCAGCAGTTGTAGTAGTAGTAGTAGTAGTAGTAGTAGTAGCAGTAGTAGTAGTAGCAGTTGTAGTAGTAGTAGTAGTAGTAGTAGTAGTAGTAGTAGTAGCAGTTGTAGTAGTAGTAGTAGTAGTAGTAGTAGTAGTAGTAGCAGTTGTAGTAGTAGTAGTAGTAGCAGTAGTAGCAGTTGTAGTAGTAGTAGTAGCAGTAGTAGCAGTAGTTGTAGTAGTAGTAGTAGCAGCAGTTGTAGTAGTAGTAGTAGCAGTAGCAGTAGTAGCAGCAGCAGCAGCAGCAGCAGCAGCAGCAGTAGTAATAGTAGTAGTATAAACATGAGAAAACAGAGTGAAGGGGCCTCTGTTTGAGATTTTACTGTCGGTATTTTCATTTTCATTTACCTCCATGTGTTTTTCCTGTTTTGTCTCTTTAAGAAGCAGTTTCAGTAGAAATGACCAGACACTGACAAATATCATTTTGTTATCATCATTATCGTTGTCATGATGTCAGTTTGGTCAGCTTCAGAAAGCAAAATTCTTTTCCCTGAGAGTTTATTTCCAGACGGAGGAGAAAGAGAGAATCCTAAGTCTCTATTGTTTCTGCACTGCTGGTTTTTATGCACTGATCCCTCCCTCCCTCCCTCCCTCCCTCTCTCTCTCTCTCCCTCTCTCTCTGTCTCTCTCTCTCTCTCTCTCCCTCTCTATCTGTCTCTCTCTCTCTCTCCCTCTCTCTCTGTCTCTCTCTCCCTCTCCCCCTCTCTCTCTGGCGGGTCGAGCCTGGCTGGATCCATATTGACTCAGAGGGCTCTACAGACACAGTAGGACAAATATTTGCTGAAAAGCTTTTCTTTCAAAATACATGGAAAGCCGTGGAGTGGCTGCAGAGAAAGAGATGGAGGATGTGGAGGGAAGGGGTGAGATGGAGAGAAAAAGCCAGAAAACAAGTGTGATATAGGTCGACGGAGAGGAAGAGGAGGGGCAGTGTGAAGAGAGAAACAGAAGATTAAAGTGAGTTACAAAGAAACAGGGAGATAAAAGGGGGAGACCAACAGAAAGACACTAAGAGACAACACGCAAGAGAGACGAGAAATTAAAAACATGTGAAATCACAGTGTGAAAACTTTTTAATGTGCTGATCAAGAAAACTTCTCCATTTTAAATTTTTAATGGCGTATGCTAAAAAAAGAGGGACAAATGTGTCCAGTATGGTAGCCTCAGCATCGTGTCTCTTGGTGCGCTGTTCCCTTCTTTGACTTGTGACCTCCAGCAACATGATGCTGGATATGAAGCGGTCGGTTTAGGGCGTGTAAAAGTTTGACGCCAGGAGGGGGATGACCTTTCAGACCTTTAGGTCAGTTTATTTGGTCCAGACAAAGGAAACAGGTGGTGTGCTTTATGCTACCGGGTTAGCCTTCGTGCTAACGTTACTGTCAGTACCCGATCGGTCCCTGCTCCTGGATCCATTCTGAAGACCCCTACTCTGCCTCTTATTGGCTACTGGCTAAACGCTAACGTTAGCCTAGCTATGACGCTAACCGGCGCTTGGAAAACGAGACAGGCCCGGGTGGAGCGACTCAGCTCACGTTTTTGATTCCAGTCGTCTGAAGGAAGGTCAACCGGTCCGAAATTCGTCACGACTTTTTGAGGCGAGAAATCAACTGTGTCGATTTTGAATATCGGCCGTCTGATGTTCCAAAGCTCACGATGGATGGATGGTCGAACAAATTGAGGGTTTTTTGATTGCCGCTTAACAAGAACCAAAGAAACTCAGAGAATCCAAAGGAGAACCCGTTTTCTCTCAGAAGCTAATGTTGCTTCTGTCTTCTGTGTCCGTCGTCTCTCACGTTCAAGGTCGACCAACAGGAGGCACAAAAAGTGACCTCTTTATCTACCGGTTTGTTCTCTCTCTCCCTCTCTCTCTCTCTCTCTCTCTCTCTCTCTCTCTCTCTCTCTCTCTCTCTCTCTCTCTCTTCATGCATTTCTCCGTCTGTCACTCAACATCCTCTTTCAGGAAAGGGTGACCGACACGGGATAAACAAAGAGAAGAGGATCTGCTCTTCTCTTTCTTTTAATTCCCCCCTTCACTTTCTCTCTCTCTCTCTCTCCTCCTCCTCTCTCACTCTCAAGCTTGATCTCTCTTTCTCTCTCCCACTATCTCTCTCACTCTTAAATCTCCCTCTCCTAAAAACAAAATCCTCTTAACTCTCCTCCGCCTCCTCATCTCCACAATCTAATTACCGAGACCTGCCGTGAAGAGAGGGATGGAGGGAGGGATGGAGAGAGGGAAGGCAGGCAGGGGGGGAGGAGGAGAGGATAGAGGAGAGTGGAGGTTGTTAGTGTGGTGGCTATGTCAGTGTTTTTAAACAGTAAAGCTCTTTGAAAGGAGAGAGAGACGCCGTTTCAGCGCCAGAACTTAGTTAATCATCACATTTCAAATGTTAAGTCAAATGTTAAAATACAAATAACTCATGTATCCGATCAATGAATACCAGACCAATCAGACCAGATATTCAATGCCAGCGTTTATTCTATATTTAGTGCAGAAAAGTACTGAAGCTTGTTACGCAGCTTTAAACATGAGAATCATAGAGGGATGGAAAAGATAAATATTTACGTTCGATCACGAGATAACCTCCGTTGTGATTTGGTGCGATATAAATAAAACTGACTTGACTTCTGAGTTATTGTTTTGAGTTGGTGAAAGTAACTACAGGAGTGTTAACACAACAGTGGAAAAAATGTCTGCTATCATTAACATTAACACAATAAATCCACCTAAAATAAAATGAGTTTCTGGTTTTACATCCAAATGAAAATACACAAAAGTGGGAAAAAGTAACCACACACACCCTCTGCACAACTCTTCTCTATTAATATACACTTGACACTTTAATAACATACTTGCTTTACAATACTCTTATTTATTTATTTACCATATTTTATTGTAAATGTTCATATTTTTTTACTATCACCCACCAATCACTGGGCCAGATTCCTCGTATGTGTAACGTACCTTCTCATTCTGATTCAAGGAGTTATGTTTTCGGTTTGGTTTGGTTGTTCATCGTTTGGTCAGCAGGATTACGGAAATACCTACTTGTCCGATCTTTTATGAAATTAGGTGGAAGGGTGTAGCATTAACCGAAAAAAGGAAGTTTTTTTCCAATTTCGCAGTGGATCTGAATGCCGTGGTTGATCCGTGAAATATATTTTGCTTTCGTTAACACTGCGAAGTCTCCGCTCTCTGAGTGCTCTTCTAGATCATATCAGAGTCTGATCTGCAACCGTTGTGGTTTGGGTTTGGTTGAGTTTATGCACCGGGATGAGAGATGAGAGAGAGGGGGAGTGAACACCATATAATATAATGCTACACCAATGTTTAGACATGACAGTTTCTACAGTAAAGAAGACTGTCATTCACCGGCTCACCTGCAGGACAAACAACATGCCACAACGAATGCAGCCTTTTTAAAGTTGTTTTTACACAATTCTGTTCAAAGTTAAAGAGAGGCAAGGACGAAAAAGTGAGGAACTAAAATAAAGAAATAAAGGAAGACAGGAGCAAGGACGAAGGCGAAGACTGAGGAAACAGTAAGACAGAAAAAGAAAAACAACTCAAAAGTGCGAGAAGGAAAGAGGACAAGGACACAGTGTAACGTGAGGAGAGAGAAATAAAGAGAGAGGGAGAGGGAGGGAGGGAGGGAGGATTTAGGCTGCTTGCTCGGTGACCCAGTGGATATTTCAATCAATTACCATTAATTAGAAATCTCTGATTAATTCTATTTGTTGATTAAGTCAATTAAAACCACAAGCACTCGTTATCGCACAACGAGCCTAATGAATTCCTGTCGACAATTTGTTCCCGCACACATATTCCCTCTGCAGCCGCTAATACCGCCTACAGCTCACCAAACTTTGTCGCTTGCATACTCTTCCCCATCTCTCCCTCCTTTCTCTCTCTCCTTGTCTGACATTTCGTGTCTTCCTTTCCTGCACTCCTCTTCTCCGCTCTCAATCCTTCACTCGCTATCTCACGGTAACTTCTTAATTTCTTCTTAATTTCTTTGTTCCAGTTGCTTCTATCTGTCCAGTCGAATAGTATAAAAAAAAAAAAAAATGTAGAAGTTGCAGGAGAACCGCAGTTCCGCCTCTGGAGGTTTGTTCAAGAGCACCTTGTCATTCAGCAGGAGGAGTGTTCAGAAATCACTTCCTTCAGGGTTTGGAAGCATAAATCTTTCAGTCGCAACCTTGTCCTCTAACCTCAAGGCTAGGGATTCCCAAACTGGGGTCCAGGGGCCTCAAGGGGTCCTCGTACTGTAAACAGGGTGGTGCACCAAATCTGCAACCTCCCTCCACAACATTTTAAGTCTGGTTTTTGGAGTGAAACTCAGGGTGCCAGTAAAATACCAGCGAAGGGCACAAACATTCACACATCAGCCCAAATCAGCAGTCAGAGTAAAATGTTGGCATTGAACAACTCTGAAAACCTCAACGAAGAATGTTGACGTTGCACTTTTGCTTTTTCAAAACTTTGTTCTCAATTCAGTTAAGGTTCAGGAAACAAGTCTGTCCAACGTCGTGTAAATCAGACTGACGGTGTCGGGATTTTGACCTCTAAACATGTTTGTTGCCTAAACCTCACTAAAACTAAAAAGACAGAAGTTTATTTTGAAAATACTGAATTCATGTAACAAGCGGGAATGGACACGTGTTGCTGGACTTTTGTAGGAAACCATACAATAAAAATGAGGAGTAACCTTTTTGTAAGAATATGAACCGTTGTGAGAGGATTAATGGTACTGAACCACATACAAGTATTCTGTGTGTATCTTGGATGTATTTATAACCTGAAGAAGACTCTGGTGTTTTCATGCTCTTCAGTGGCTGTCTTTAAAAACCAGAAGAATTTTTTTGATGATGTGTTTTGTATAATATTTTAGGACTTTTAGCTCCTCTGTCTCCACTGACCCACAATGCATCTGTTTCCCGCTCTACGGTTGTTGACATCACATATAAACGGGGTCTGAAAGTCAGCGGGATTCATTAAGGGCTTTTAGAGCGATTCACTGAAAATGGAAGCAGTAAAGTAAGACGTACCTCTCCCACTCACTTCACCGCCGTGTTTGTGACATTTACAAGGGAAACCTGGCAACCCGGTGCATTAACATATGAAGTCAGTACTCGGGCAGAGTGAGAGCTCGACTCCAGAGTGAGAAATTTATGTTTCCACTTCTGGATTTCTCCAGAGTGACTCATGACGAGGTCAGAGGTCACACGGTCGTCTTGTACTGCTCCTTTAAGATGTAGTACAGTAAAAAGTACAATATTTATTAGAAGTAGTGGAGGAGAAGTACCTCCAGTTTCTACTTAAGTGCAGTAAAGAGTAAATATACACCATTGCCCAAAGCATGATGGGAGTTGTGGTGCCCAAAACTCAATCATAGTTCAAAAGGAAATAAAAACATCAAATAAAAGATTGTGAGCTGAGAAACGTTGTAACTCAGTCGTTCGATTAGAGGAAAACGTGTGAAGGTCAAAATGAATAACTGATGACATCATCGGGTCTTATTCATAATTAAGTTATTAGCTGAAGTTCCTTTTTGCCCGTTTTAACGTCTCGGGGATGAAAGCTTCCCTCTTAAAGTATTCAGCAGCAGTAAACAAACGGAGGTAATATGTTGTTAAAACATTTACTGTTCTCAGTAACACGCTATCAATAAAACCAATTCTGTCCGTCTGCATTTCTCTGAGCATTCGTCTTATCCAATGTCTCCATCTTTCACCTGGTTTAGTCTCTCCATCTTTGTGCTGCTGTTCCAGCTCTTTATCTTCTCCTCTGTCTCTATTTGTCTCTCTCTCTCCTCTGACTCGTGTCTCCAGAGCTTCACCATCTCACTTATCACGACTGAAATAAACGCTCAAACGGTCAAACAGCTGGATATAAAAACACGTGTTGGCCTTTCATCTCCTCGTCTTCTGTGTAGAAGCTCTGAGACTCTTTTAGTTTGTCTTCACGTTAGCAGAGATAACAACTCGTGTGAAAACCACGTATCTTTAATATTCTTGATTGAGATATTTTCAGGTAAAATTGAGGATTGCACTTTCCTTTAGGGGTTAATACATGTTATCCTACTTCTTCAGCAAAATCAGATACTAGATTACCTGAAAAAAATATATTTAGGTAATCTTGTCCCAAAACCTAATGGATTTTTATTTTGAGGCCTTAATAGGTGAAAGTATCCAAATATGTATATATATATATATATGTATATATATATATATGTATATATACATATATACATGAGCGAATGTTATGGAAACACCAACTGTTGTGAGAAAATATTCTGGCAATTTTAGAAATCGAGTCTATTTAGAACTAAACTTCTCCATCACGTTTTGAGAGAAACGTATTTTCTGTCCGGTTAACGGTCGCAGTTTCAAACACGTAGTTAAAGTTGTGAATGGAAACAAAAATAAAACAAAACTACTTGGTGAGGTTTCGTAAAAACATCACGGTTTGGCTTAAATGATGTACGTAAGTAAAACAAGCCATCATTGATTTTTGCTTTCACACAGGACATGAACAGAGTTCTCCTGGGTGAAAGTCCTGTGTTTAACCCATTCATCCCCTCTGACTGCCCTACACTGACTTTGATTAAACACTAATATTACATCAAAAACTATGTAATCCAGAAGAAAAACATGACGATGCAGTCATGTTGTATGGGAATGTAATTTGTTTTATTATTATTGTTATTTTGCATGTATGTCAACATTTAAGAGGTGACGTGCTCCTAAATGCTGATGTTTGTTAAAAACTGCTTTAGAATGATATTCTGTTGATAAAAGTCTAACTTCTGTCTGAACAGATCCACACTAACATCCACTCCATGGATATTATATAAAATACTACAGGACATTATGCAAATGATTATAGGAAACTAAGCAAAGCTCAGTGATTCAGATAATGTTTTCTTCACAGAAGTGTAATATAATATAAATATAAATAAGATGAGGTCATGACAGAGTTCACATCGAGTGAAACTGAAACATCCTCAAGTTCCATGAAATGACAGTAAATGACCGTGAATGTCTCGACTTCTGTCATTTCTTTGTCTGTGTTCATCCCTCTTTGCTCACCAGCTTCTTCTCCTCTATCTCCATCATTCTCTCCATTGTTTGTTTCTTTCTGCATTTTCAGCAGATTAAATAACTTTCTCTTTCTCCCGTCTGTCTTCTTCTTCTCTCTCTCTTTATTTTCTCAGGACTTTCTTCTCCGTTTCTACTCAGTGTTTTTTGATTCTCTCTCTCAGTCTCCGCTCCTTTAAGCAGATGAAAGGAGCCGAGTGTTTTCTTCTCTTCCCGAGCAGATGAAGATGAAAGTCGCCATCGTGTTTGTTGGCGCCGTTACCTCGGCAACGTCTCACCTGTTTGCTTTGCCTTCAACCCCTAACGAGCAACTCTTAACGAGAAAACACCTCTTCAAAACACCGACGGACGCACACACACAGCCTGTGTTCTTGGCAGGGAGTCTGGTGGATCTTTAAGCCTCATCATGCAGCAGGTATTGATATCAGAGCCTCGCTGTCACCTTCTATTAGCTGCCTGAGAGAAGCTCATACACTGGGGGGGGGGGGGGGGGGGGGGGTAGTTTGTGGACTATGGTGCGTATAGAAGTCTCTCACACAAACATAAAGGGAAAACCGCTGTTGAGCAATAAGCTACACAAATGGATCTAAAAAGAAATCAGGCCTCGTTTTTTTAATTGTTTTGAATTCTGATCTGATGCGTAACGCGGGTAATATTGGCCAAGACGAATATTTTAAATCATCATAACAATGAGTGAAAGGAGGTGAAACCTGGACCGAAATCTCACTGTGCAACGTATCCTCAACGGTTCATCTGAGGAAAAGTTACTCATTTTTCCTGCGTTGGTTTAGAGAACAAAACTACTTAGTTAGGTTTAGAGAACAAAACTACTTAGTTAGGTTTAGACAACTAAACTACTTAGTTAGGTTTAGACAACTAAACGATTTAGTTAGGTTTAGACAACTAAACGATTTAGTTAGGTTTAGAGAACAAAACTACTTAGTTAGGTTTAGACAACTAAACTACTTAGTTAGGTTGAGACAATAAAACTACTTAGTTAGGTTTAGACAACAACACTACTTAGTTAGGTTTAGAGAACAAAACTACTTAGTTAGGTTTAGACAACTAAACTACTTAGTTAGGTTGAGACAATAAAACTACTTAGTTAGGTTTAGACAACTAAACTACTTAGTTAGGTTTAGACAACTAAACTACTTAGTTAGGTTTAGACAACTAAACTACTTAGTTAGGTTGAGACAATAAAACTACTTAGTTAGGTTTAGACAACAAAACTACTTAGTTAGGTTTAGACAACTAAACTACTTAGTTAGGTTTAGACAACTAAACTACTTAGTTAGGTTGAGACAACTAAACTACTTAGTTAGGTTTAGACAACTAAACTACTTAGTTAGGTTTAGACAACAACACTACTTAGTTAGGTTTAGACAACAAAACTACTTAGTTAGGTTTAGACAACAAAACTACTTAGTTAGGTTTAGAGAACAAAACGACTAAGTTAGGTTTAGACAACAACACTACTTAGTTAGGTTTGGAGAACTAAACTACTTAGTTAGGTTTGGAGAACTAAACTACTTAGTTAGGTTACGGTAAAGATGGTGGTTTGGGTTAAATAACTACATCGGTCCCGTTACTGAAGTACGGAAGTTACGAGTCAAATAAATCAACATTGACTTCTTGTTTCACACGAGGAAAGAACAGCGTGTCCTGGCTGAAAGATCGCTGTTTATTGGACACAGCTCCTTCCTCCGCCCTGTCTGTGTTTTTATGTTCTTTGTACTTCCTCCTTCATGACAAAACTACTTAGTTAGGTTTAGAGAACAAAACTACTTAGTTAGGTTTAGACAACTAAACTACTTAGTTAGGTTTAGACAACTAAACGATTTAGTTAGGTTTAGAGAACAAAACTACTTAGTTAGGTTTAGACAACTAAACTACTTAGTTAGGTTGAGACAATAAAACTACTTAGTTAGGTTTAGACAACAACACTACTTAGTTAGGTTTAGACAATAAAACTACTTAGTTAGGTTTAGACAACAAAACTACTTTGTTAGGTTTAGACAACTAAACTACTTAGTTAGGTTTAGACAACTAAACTACTTAGTTAGGTTTAGACAACTAAACTACTTAGTTAGGTTTAGACAACAAAACTACTTAGTTAGGTTTAGACAACTAAACTACTTAGTTAGGTTTAGACAACTAAACTACTTAGTTAGGTTGAGACAACTAAACTACTTAGTTAGGTTTAGACAACTAAACTACTTAGTTAGGTTTAGACAACAACACTACTTAGTTAGGTTTAGACAACAAAACTACTTAGTTAGGTTTAGACAACAAAACTACTTAGTTAGGTTTAGAGAACAAAACGACTAAGTTAGGTTTAGACAACAACACTACTTAGTTAGGTTTGGAGAACTAAACTACTTAGTTAGGTTTGGAGAACTAAACTACTTAGTTAGGTTACGGTAAAGATGGTGGTTTGGGTTAAATAACTACATCGGTCCCGTTACTGAAGTACGGAAGTTACGAGTCAAATAAATCAACATTGACTTCTTGTTTCACACGAGGAAAGAACAGCGTGTCCTGGCTGAAAGATCGCTGTTTATTGGACACAGCTCCTTCCTCCGCCCTGTCTGTGTTTTTATTTTCTTTGTACTTCCTCCTTCATGACAAAACTACTTAGTTAGGTTTAGAGAACAAAACTACTTAGTTAGGTTTAGACAACTAAACTACTTAGTTAGGTTGAGACAATAAAACTACTTAGTTAGGTTTAGACAACAACACTACTTAGTTAGGTTTAGACAATAAAACTACTTAGTTAGGTTTAGACAACAAAACTACTTAGTTAGGTTTAGACAACAAAACTACTTAGTTAGGTTTAGACAACTAAACTACTTAGTTAGGTTTAGACAACTAAACTACTTAGTTAGGTTGAGACAATAAAACTACTTAGTTAGGTTTAGACAACAAAACTACTTAGTTAGGTTTAGACAACTAAACTACTTAGTTAGGTTTAGACAACTAAACTACTTAGTTAGGTTGAGACAACTAAACTACTTAGTTAGGTTGAGACAACTAAACTACTTAGTTAGGTTTAGACAACAACACTACTTAGTTAGGTTTAGAGAACAAAACGACTAAGTTAGGTTTAGACAACAACACTACTTAGTTAGGTTTGGAGAACTAAACTACTTAGTTAGGTTTGGAGAACTAAACTACTTAGTTAGGTTACGGTAAAGATGGTGGTTTGGGTTAAATAACTACATCGGTCCCGTTACTGAAGTACGGAAGTTACGAGTCAAATAAATCAACATTGACTTCTTGTTTCACACGAGGAAAGAACAGCGTGTCCTGGCTGAAAGATCGCTGTTTATTGGACACAGCTCCTTCCTCCGCCCTGTCTGTGTTTTTATGTTCTTTGTACTTCCTCCTTCATGATAAAGTGCATAAACAAAATCATTTCTTTCTTTTTTTTCTACATATAGTTATGAATGCTGGATGAGACCAGCCTGTGCTGTGAGCCTCATCATGTTGCGGCATTTTTAGAGCTTTGGAAACCAAAACCAGTCGGGCAACTCACTGAAAACAGCATGAAACAAGACAGTGTGAGTGCCCAAAGACATTTAGGCATGTAAATGTTAATGTTAAACATTAATGTTAAACATTAACTAAACGTTCTTTTTCATACTGGCTGTACAGATTTCCCTTCGTGGAGCAGCTTTACTGTGAGGCATCGAGCCTCCTCGATTCTGTGCAGAAATACATTACAAAGCAGCCAATTAAAGTGTGTATCTTTGTCCTGGCAGTCGTGTGCAGGTTTACTGCCAGTGTTTCGTCCCGGCAACAAACCGACATGCGACTGCCATGAAATGTCGGGGCTTGATTAACCCGCTCGGGGGCCCTGGGGCAAAACTGAACTGTGTGCCGTACTGACACCCCCCCTCCCCCCCCCCCCCCCAAGGTCTGGAGTTGCCCAGCTGGTAATCCATCCTTGTATGTAGTCGTCAATCCATTTTCTATGTTTGTCTCTTTAATCTACTACACTGATGCTGAAATAAGAAGAAATACATGTGAAATATAAAAGATATAAATGTATCATTATAAACTACGGGTGCAACGGATCACAAACCTCACGGATCGTACCGCCGTTTTTCAGTCACGGACCGGATCATTTTTCGGATCAGCAAAGAAGGGGCGGTGGACAAATATAATTTTGCGTTCCATTTATTAATTAAAATAACTTAAAGAACACTGAAAGCAAATGACTTTGGGCTATAGTCTTACATGAAAACGACAATATTTAAGATATTTATTTTCAAAAAGATGGGAATATCTACATAATCTGGGGAAAGGGTATAGCGCCAGATGTGTGTCTGTGTGACTCTCACAGAGGGGGCGTGTCTACAGCACCGGACTTTGAATCGCCACTCCGCCGTGATGAGCTGTCACAGTCTTTTCCTCTTCATAGAGGAACGATCTTCATACTGAAGTGTATGCGTGAGGGGATTCTGATTCTGATTCTGCCGCAGTGATACGCTGTTGTTATTCCTGTCGCTGACAGACCGGGATGGTGGCTCTTCATATGTGTGGACATGCCCGATGTTTTGCCGTTGTCGTGTATCTTTCTCTTTAAATAATGCCTACATACCGTAACGGTCCACCACCCTCATCCTGTCATTATAAGTTACAGGGAAGACAAAATGATCCCAAACTTGCGACTTAAATGACGCCGGGGCTTCTCAAGTTCCTCCGCTCGCCATGACTTTCATCGTTAAATGCTTCTAACACGCTCCGTTCACGTGAACACGCTACTGCTTTATATCTGTTCACTGACACTCTGCATTGATATTCAGGGACTTGTTACTTGAAAAGGAACAGCAGCAGTAGAACTGTATTACACACTATGATGATTAAACTGTTTAGATGAAGTTATTTTGAGCGTTGATGGAGCAGCTACGATGTTAGCATAGCCTAGCACTGATCGATCCAAACTCTACATGGAGGTAAGCCCCGCTTCCTCTCAAGCGCTTCTGGCATGAGTAATGCAAATAAACACAAATATTCCTGCAGTCAAACTACGTAATGTGAGGATGAAATTTTGCTTGCCGTTTTGGTGTAAAACCCAAAATAAGAGTGAAGAGAGGAGCGCGGGAGGTCAGACAAGAGAGGCAGGGAGGACGACGAGGATAGAGGAGGAGGAAGGGGAGGAGTAAAAAGAGACAGAGAGGAAGAATAACGAGAACACTCACACTGATGTCTACGATGTGTGTGTGTGTGTGTGTGTGTGTGTGTGAGAGAGACTTTAAACATGAACGCTGGAGTTCACAGAAGACAAAAAGTTTCTCTCACTAAATGATTTCCTGATCAATATGAAACTAAGACACTGTTTATTAATCAAATATTATTTATCTATTTGTATTTTGCAGATCACCACATTGTTATAACAGAAACGTAAAGATTGGATTATTATATATAATTTGATCACATGACCACCTCATCAATGTGATCAATATTTGAGCTTTTTTTCATTCGTTTTGGGGTTTCTGTTTTTAATAAAATATGCGTAAAAATAATGAATATAAAGATGTTTTCTTTATATTCATTCATTTGTAAATTTTCCTCTCTTTAGAATTTTTATTATTATTCTTTTTTTATAGAAATCTCTTTTGACAAATGAGAGTCTGTAACAACAACGTACAAAAACGTGATTTAAGAGCTGACTTACATAATATTATCATGTGTATTATTAACATGATATTTAGATCTTTTAAATAACAGGAATATATATCGACGCCCCTCAACTTGATTTTGTTATTTTATGATGATTGCATATTATTATTATTGTTATTGTTATGTTACTCAGCTCATTAGATGAAGTGAGAAGGAAACAGTTTCATTCTCCATTTCTGAACTCAGAGAGCAGGTGAGTGTGTGTGTGTGTGTGTGTGTGTGTGTGTGTGTGTGTGTGTGTGTGTGTGTGTGTGTGTGTGTGTGTGTGTGTAGGGGTGTGTGTGTGTGTCAGTCTATTAATTCTCGGTGTGTCCGGCCCCCAGAGCTTCTCCACGACAATAGAGAGTCATCGGAGGCCCGGGGCCTGATGGAGGAATGTCTGGCTGACGCCGTATCTTAAAGGAGCACTAATTCAATTAAGAGACGGGTTACAGACGGACAGGAGGAGGAGGAGGAAGAAGAAGAGGAGGAGGAGGAGGAAGAAGAGGAGGAGGAGGAGAAGGAAGAGGAGGAGGAGTAAAGAGTAACTTATTCTCTCTAAAACTCTTGTTTCTGCTCATCAGCAGCTGGTTCATCTTCTATCATCTTCATCATCTATCAAGAATGACTCGTGTTTCAGACAGCGGATGTTAAACATCACCCAAATTGTGAAAAAAAGAATTATGAATATAAATCATGAATCAAAGTTCATACTTTTTATTTTTCTCCATGTGATATGTGTTTGTGTACGTGAGTATGTTTTAGTGAGTGCTGGTCTGGAGGCAGCATTTTGATATGTGTTTTTATGTTTTGAGATATATGTATGTGTGTGTGTGTGTGTGTGTGTGAGTGTGAGTGTGTGTGTGCTCCTTCGACCTCTTCCGACCCCCGCTGCTTTCTCATTCTCAGCCGTACAGTAATAAGCTGAAGTCAGTGCAGAAATCGAACCCATTTACGAGTTCAAACGCCAAAAACAGACAAATGATCGCTAAAATGGAGCCGACTTCTCTTAAAATGGAACTCCTTCCCTCCATCTCTGTGTGTGTCTCTCTCTCTCTCTCTGTCTCTCTCTCTCTCTCTCCATACAAATGTCTGCTATCAATATTTCCAATCTTCATTTCTCCAGAAGCTCAGGGCCTCTCTCTGCCAGAAATCAATGGCTTCCCACTGAGAGCTGTGACAAGGATCAAAAGTGAGAGCGGCTCGGTTCACTTTCATCAGATAAAGTCTCGTTTCTATACAGTTTCATCATTTAGGCAGCCTGTGTGTGTGTGTGTGTGTGTGTGTTTCTATCAATAATGACCAAATTACAACTCGACTCTGCCATAAATTGTTCTCTGCTGTTTGTGACATCTAGTATAAATATCAACAAACATGTTGATTTCACAGACAGATTTTGTGGTTGTTGTCACTGAAGGTTTCATTCATATTTTTTGTTCCTGATCAAACATCTTAATAACATGAATGGGAGATAATCAGTCCTCTAAAAAAATGTGACAAAAGCCTTTTAAGTTTCCAGCTGGAGCGTAAAATTCATTTTCAAGGAACTTTCACTTAGTGTTGATTCTGTCGCCCCCTGTGGACTAAAGTGGTAGTGTCTCTGAGCACCAGAGTCCCTTTAGAAAACCGCTCGTTACTGCAGCAGGGTCTGACAGTCTGCCCCTCTCAGTCTCAATCTCTAGTTTCAAGTCTTCTTAAATACAGCATGATGTTCATTTAGTAAATGATGGTCCATTTAGAGTCAAACAGACCATAAAGCAGGGTATGCTTTAGGGCGGGGCTACATAGTGATTGACAGGTCTCTACCAGAGACGTATACGGCGTCTCTACGTCACTCCTCCTCAGTCCATATATGGTCACTTCCTGTTCACTGGCTGCAAGAAAAATAACATGGCGATGGCCATAATCCAAGATGGCGAAATCGAGCGTACTCAAGGCTTCAAAACCAACGGCGCTGTTATCCTTCATGCTTCAAACTGCTTTTTCGAAAAGAAAATCTGTCCGGAAATAATTGATTTTCCCACTTTGAAAAAATGTCCCTGCTTTCCAAAAGTGTGACTCTGATCATCACACATATTTAAAACAATACTAAAGGACACACACTCTTCATTCTACGACTAAACTTTAGAGGTTTAGAGACATTAGAGATATAATAAAAGATGTTCATCAGATGAATCCTCACATCAAAAAGAAATGTTTTCTACAGTCATCTTTATATTCTGATGCATTCACTTGTTTATGCGTCTGTGTGCGTATGTTTGCATGTGTCACTTATTTGCATATTTATGTGTGTGTTTGTGCACAAAAACATACATGAATTAATGCACTTCTGTCTGCATTTCTATTTCAGCGTGTGAGTGTGTGTGTGTGTTCCTGGTTGTCAGTCACACGGCAGGGCTAGGCTAATCAGCGCAGCTAGCTGTTCACTGTGTGATGCAGGCTGATTAATATCCTGTTAGCATCCCGTGGCTTTTAAGGCTAACTGCTGTTTCCTCTATACATCCATCGCTTCACAACAGCGCTGCCTTCATCTGGCCTCATTAAGACGATGCATCACTATACTTAGCATCAACACACACGCACACACACACACACACACACACACACACACACACACACACACACACACACACACAGCCAGCGTGTTTTTCTCTCAAAGCTTGATGCTGATTGGCCAAAGCTTTGTCACATATTTGAAAGTTAGTGAAGAAAAGTTACGTGACACTGTACATGAATAAACACTCGAATTATTCGCTGTACTTCCTCGTCGTCTGTAGCTAGTATTTATGTGTGTTTTCTGAAGTATTTACTACCTTCATTTAGTATTTAGTTGATGCTCATAGTGTAGAAACAGTTTATTTAACTATCCCCACAATGAATCTCTTCCCGTAAAAACGTCTAATTTTATCTTAAACACGAGAGAAAACTTTACCTGATGACCAAAAATCATCTCGTTAGTTAACAAATTAAAAGCGCTTTGTAACGAAACAGGAACGTACTGTGCAGTATTAGCTTCTAGTGGAGGTGTCGAGATAAAGTTTACATTTGAGGAGTAATCTCTATTCGGAGGATTCATTTGTATGTTATCTGAGGACTAAACTAAAATGCAACTGGGAAGTTTTTTGGAGGGTGAACTTTAACTTCATATGTTTTTTAGCTGGTTGAGCACAAACATCTTCGCTCATACTCGGAGCTCGCACGCCGTCTACGTAGGCACCAAGCACAAGTTTAAACAAAACGTTAAAGAGACAGTCGGAGCGTCTCAGGCAGACAGTATGATAAGAAATAAAGTGTGTTTGAACATAAGAGCATGTAAATATGTTCTCGTAGAAACCCAAAATATAACCATGACCCTGAAAATGAGCACGGTGTGTCCCCTTTAACCAAAGCTCAACCATGTCTGCAGACCGTCAGAGAGACATTCCAACAAGAAGCCACAGCTGGCCGGTACCTTGAAGCTCTGGAGCTGCTCCGAGGCGTCTTTGTCTCGTCCCAGGCAGGAGTTGAAGATGAGGAGCTCCGTGTCTCGCAGCCACGCCTTCAGCTCTTTGATACGAGCCTCCAGCTGCTCCAGCAGCGAGTTGGTCAGCGGCGAGAGGGCCGAGCGGGGGTTCTCCACGGCGACGCCCGGACCGCCGCCGGCCAGCAAGGAGTCCGCGGTCGAGCCGGGTCCCGAATGGTCCGAGAGGATTTTCTGACGGACGACAGAAGAGAGTTAAAGAGTGAGGAATCATCGTTGTGTCAATGTCCCATCATGCAAATCAATAGAGACACGATCATTCATCGTTACACTTGGAGAGGCACAGATCAATAACAGGGAAGGCATGTAGTCATTCCTGAACTGCTGCAGGATCGTGTGAGCGTGTGAAACAATAATCACAATGTTGTTTTCTTTCAGCGCTGCTACATATGAAGTCATGTTCTCTGATTCTAGATTCATATTAACACCAGTAGTGGAAGAATTATCTCTACCGTTTACTGCAGTAAAAGTACCGATAAAGTTTCCAGAACATGTATAACGATAAAAAAACACAATATAAAATGTCATAGAAGAGTAAAGATGATTACGTATATGATGAGACAGGTACTCGCTAATAGCCAAACTATTAGTACTGTTGTTATTTTGATCATGCACGTTTACTTATTTTCTCCAGAGATCGTATGTCGGGGAACGTTCTATTGTGTAAAAAATGTAAAAAATAAAAATGTCCACAAAAAGAAAAAGTCAGACTGCCTCCTTTTGTTACATAATGATTCATTCGTAGTGTTGCTAATGTTGTTATCGGAACTGTGAATTAGCTGGATGTTGCTAATGCTGCCGTCATCTGTTGTTGTTGTTGTTGTTGTTGTTGTTGTTGTTGTTGCTGCTGCTGTTGTGTGAACAAAGCTTTCAGAGGAACTGGTGGTTTTCCAGGTGCAAACAGATCAGCTGCTAATTCAGAGCTGATATTCACACACACAGCAAAACACCATTTAGACACAATTCAAACTGAGCGAGTGTTTGGTGAGAAGCAATCACTGTTTCAAATAGGAGCAACTTACAATAACAAGAGAGTCCAAGTGTGTGTGTGTGTGTGTGTGTGTGTGTGTGTGTGTGTGTGTGTGTGTGTGTGTGTGTGTGTGTGAACGCTCTGCAGAGTAATTTTCCAACCCCTGTTGATCACACAGTCAGACACAGCAAGCCGCTGAGAGAGTCTATTCCCCACTTGGGTTTAGAGTGTGTGTGTGTGTGTGTGTGTGTGTGTGTGTGTGTGTCATGTTTTTGTGTTTTTTTTTCCTGAAAAGTGCTCATCAATACAGAACAAACAAACTTGTGATGTTCTTTGGCGATCACAACGAGCTGCTGTGAAACACAGGGTCACCAGTGAAGTGCTGGTTTGTACTCTGAGGTACTCTTGATAACGATAAGGATGGAGTGTTACATGTCAATATGTTTCTTCTTCAGTGGTGGAACGTACGTTTACTCGATTACTGTGATAGAAGTGCAATTTTGATGTAGTTGTACATGTTATCCTACGAGCATGTTTCTCCTCCACGACATGTTGAACTCAACGTGTCCTCACACAACCATATCTTAGGAAAAGTTACTTTTTCCAGCAACACGTCAATTTCCGCTCGTTAAATGAATACAAAATACATTTCCCAACAAACGTCTCTTCACAGGAAACTACTTGGTTAGATTAGGAGAGCAATCCATGTTTTGTTCCTTTACAGTTTATGTGTGAACTTCACAATAGTTGTGCAGAACAAAATAAGCATTAATAAGAAAAGGAAAGTCTTCTCTTCTGTGTCATCGTCTTCCTCAAAGCATCAAACCGTGACGTCAAAGATCCGCTCCGTAGGTCTGATAACGCCGCTGGACACGCCGCTCGCTAATCGCTCCAATAGTGGCTGCTTCCTCCTCATGTCGGCGGTGGTAGAATTATAAAATGCAGAATGTAACTTTACAACAGCTGCTAGCATCGGCAACTAGGCCAGTAACGCTTGTAATCCGTTATCCGTGTTATAAGGAATCCCTGGTAGACCTGGCTGTTTGTTGTCTTCCGGAAAAAGGATCACGTGATAGGGGCGTGACGAATCAGGGAAGGACACGTCGAGACTGCCGAGACCCAATCAAGTAGCGACCGCGGGGGTCTACGTCATCGTTTCCAAACTTATCCGGCCTCAGGAGCGTTTTTTAAACTAAACCTCCAGAGTAGTGTGGACGCTCAGTGTAAAGGTAGCAGAACATATGTGTTTTTAAAAACGTAGTCGTGTGGATGTCTGGTGAACACAGAGCTGCTGCTGAACGAGCCCCGCATGGGTCCCTGCTGCTCATTTGCATTTGTATGTGTTTGTACAAAAGGCTTTGCGTCGTCGGTACGGCAGAGACTCTCCCTCCTGAGTGGAAACACTACTTTAGCCGAACTCTGGCAGGTAAAAAAACGATGATGAGGGCCGATTAAAGGACCCCCTGACCGGTGAAATGAGCAGTCGGTAGTGTGTTCAGAGGAGACAACGCGATTACGAGTCTGTTAGTTTGTCAGAGAGAAACAGAGAAACAGAGGCAGCAGAGACGAGGACGTGTCTATCCTCAGATATAATTAGGAGATATAAAGACAAAAACATGACATCTTCTCTGAAGTCACTTGGTTGAAGTGATTTTGTCGAACTGAAAACAGATGAATTGAAACTAAAGAGACCCCTCTGAACCCCTCTGAGCCCCGAGACGCTTCGGGGCCGCTTTCTCTCTGTGGTCTTGATTTTCACTACAAAATAAAAGTCCTCTATGAAACAGAACCATCGTGACTAGAAGCAGAGAGAACTAGAACATTCCCATGTTACGTTAACAGTGCGGTAAAGGCTTTGATGAGTGTTTTATGTACTAATGACTTTTAATTTCTCATGAAATCAGCATCCGCTGACTTTAAACAACCATCAGCTTTAATGCAGATAGAATCTCTTTGCAAGGCTACACATTGTGTATCTAAGAGCAGCACTGAGAGGTGAATCATTATGAGACAACAAAGAAGAGAAAGAGGGCCGTTGAATAGAGCCAGAAAAGAAACCAAATGAAGAACAAGAACAAAAGAGTATTCTGGGGGAAAGAGAGAAAATGTGGGAATGCAAATGAGCAAATGAAACAGATCCAGTGGGAGAGACTGAAAATGAGAAAAGAAAATTAACAAATAAGAGAGATAAAGAGCGGAGGAGAGCGAGTGAAACAGAGAGATGTTGTTTTCCCTGCAGGTTGAACTGGTGAGCGACTCCTGCCTTTTACAGGGCTGATGGGAAAAAAACATTTTAAATGTTCATTTACCTGCAGCTGAAATAAAAACAAAGCACCTCTGTTTGTTTGTCGTGTTTCTGTTACTTGCTTTCAGATCTTCGTTTTGGCAATTTTATCAACTGGAGGAAGTCTTTCTGTGTTTATATACTGCAACATATATCTATGATTTATCATTTGAATCCATCTATCTGTCTATCTATCTGTCCATCCGTCCGTCTATCTGTCAATCTGTCTGTGAGTCCGTCTGTCCGTGAGTGTCTGTGAGTCAGTCTGTCTGTCTCTCTCTCTGCGTCTGTCTGTGAGTCTGTCTGTCTGTGAGTCTGTCTGTCTGTGAGTCTGTCTGTCTGTCTGTCTGTCTCTCTGTCTGTGAGTCTGTCTGTCTGTGAGTCTGTATGTCTGTCTGTCTGTCTGTCTGTCTGTCTGTGAGTCTGTCT
This sequence comes from Anarhichas minor, assembly GCF_050575085.1. Classification (NCBI taxonomy): domain Eukaryota; kingdom Metazoa; phylum Chordata; class Actinopteri; order Perciformes; family Anarhichadidae; genus Anarhichas; species Anarhichas minor. The sequence goes on from NW_027466484.1 coordinate 37,645, forward strand.
GTCTGTGAGTCTGTCTGTCTGTCTGTCTGTCTGTCTGTCTGTGAGTCAGTCTGTCTGTCTCTCTCTCTGCGTCTGTCTGTGAGTCTGTCTGTCTGTGAGTCTGTCTGTCTGTCTGTCTGTCTCTCTGTCTGTGAGTCTGTCTGTCTGTGAGTCTGTATGTCTGTCTGTCTGTCTGTCTGTCTGTCTGTGAGTCTGTCTGTCTGTGAGTCTGTCTGTCTGTCTGTCTGTCTGTCTGTCTGTGAGTCTGTCTGTCTGTGAGTCTGTCTGTCTGTCTGTCTGTCTCTCTGTCTGTGAGTCTGTCTGTCTGTCTGTCTGTCTGTCTGTCTGTCTGTCTGTGAGTCTGTCTGTCTGTGAGTCTGTCTGTCTGTCTGTCTGTCTGTCTGTCTGTCTGTCTGTCTGTCTGTCTGTCTGTCTGTGAGTCTGTCTGTCTGTGAGTCTGTCTGTCTGTCTGTCTGTCTGTCTGTGAGTCTGTCTGTCTGTCTGTCTCCTCACACAGTTTGACCTTGAACCACTGCGAAAAATGACAAGCTGCTGCCAAAATCCACAACAGAAAAGATTAAAGTTAATTTACAACCTCTTTATTTTCTTCCGCGTGTGTGCATGTGTGTGTGTGTGTGTGTGTCATAAATTCTTCATAAGGCCAGGACAGTTCAGAGGCGAGGCACAGGACATCAATTCCAGTTAATTCCCAATTTGTGTCAGAGCAGCAGATGCCTACGCCAGCACTGATAGGCCCGTTAATATGCTACTCAGACGCCATGTTGGAAGGGTGAGGAGGGGGAGGGAAGCAAAGACGAATAGAGACAGAGAAAGAGAGACAAACGGAGGTGAGACCTTTGATATATAGGGAACATTTTGGCAAGAAAAACAAAATCACCTTCAAAATTCAGATAAGAAAGAGAGGGATGAGAGAGGTGAAAAGAGAGAAAGGAGGAAGAATGAATGAGGGGGGAGGACACGGGAGGAAGAGTGACAGAGGATGATGGAGAGGTCTGGGGAGGTGAAGAAAGAGTGGGAGGACAAAGAAAGTGTGGCTGCAACAAACAAAAATGTCCATCATTCTGTTTTTTCTTCGTATTGATTATTTTCTCTATAAAATGTCAGAAAATAATGAAAAATGCCGTTTAAAATGATCCTGCAGCCTAAAGTTCAGCTTTATTTTATTTGACCAACGGTTAAAGATATTTAATTTACTTTTCACAAAGAAACACATCAAGCACCAACAGTCGAGGAGCTAATTGCCTAAAATGATTTGATTATATTTAAGTTCTTATTGTTGTAGATCAACTGATCAAAGAAAGAAATAAAGATGGAAAGAGGGGAGAAGAGAAATAAATAAAGGAGTAGGAAGGAGGTGTTGATACTTTAAAGAAACATTAGCTACTCTGTCCTGCTAAATATTAACAGTGTAGAGTATGCAACATATTGTTCAAAATACATACTATAAGGTGTAAACCATAGCTAAAAGACAGAGAGAGAGACAGAGAGAGAGAGAGACAGAGAGACAGACAGATAGACAGACAGAGATAGAGAGAGACAGAGAGAGAGACAGAGAGAGAGACAGAGAGAGAGAGACAGACAGAGAGAGAGACAGACAGACAGAGAGAGAGAGAGAGAGAGACAGACAGACAGATAGAGAGAGAGACGGAGAGACAGACAGACAGACAGACAGACAGACAGACAGAGAGAGAGAGACGGAGACTCATCTGTTGCTGTTGTTTAATTTCTAAAACTGAATCTGTTTCAGAGGTTGATACATATGTAAATACAAACACAGACTTCCAATAACTTTGAACTCGTGTGTGAGACGATAATGTGTGTGTGTCATCATTAGGGACTACAAGCAGACGACACACACACACACACACACACACACAGATGGCTCTCTGTGTGTGGGTGTACGCGGCCGCTCAGTCGACAGGAGACGGTTTGATTCTTCGGAGGAACAAAGTCACATCGTCACATTTGAGCCTCCTGACGAGCCGGGAGCCAGCTGTCACCGTCACCACAGACCTGGATTTAATCACCACGCCCCGGTGAAGACGAACAACTGCTGCCGACGTGCCCGTCAGCAAGGCACACAAACTTTAGAATGTTACAGATAGAAGAGTCGCAGGTGGGAGTTACTTCAGGTGTTCACGTAGCAAAAGTTCATCTCCTCATAAACAAGTAAAGAAGATGAAACTTGTTTAGAAAACATGTGGTTCTCTAGTTTCAAGTCTTCTTCAATACAGCGTGACATTCATTTGGTAAATTATGGTCCATTTAGAGTCAAACAGACCATAAAGCAGGGGATGCTTTAGGGCGGGGCTTACTGTGATTGACTGAGAGAGAGACCTGTGTGGGAGTTGTCTGTGTTTTCGTCTTTACAACTTCAACCCTTTCACTTTGTGTTTTCACTTCACCAACGTTAAATGTAACAAAGATGTCCGATAGTGTCCTGTTGCTTCACCCTCTCCTGTCACTTCAGGTTGTAAAAAAAAAAAAAAGATGGCAATGGCGAAGGGCAAAAACCAAGATGGCGACAGTCAAAAACCAAGATGATCACGCCCAAGTACCGAGATAGCGACGTAAAACAAAGTCTTTTGCACCTCATGCTATATTTTAGAGTTTTCAGAACATCAGCTGTAGAGTGAAGTCTTAAAGATTACGTTTTTCTCCTTTGGTTTACGACTTTAGGTGTAATTTGTTTATCTTTCCCGGTTTGTACGTATTTTACGTATTCATGCACTCAAACACTGTCGACTATCACACGACTTCAGCTGTGTTGTAGAAACGATGTGCCCTCCCTCCAAACAGTGACGGAGGACGTCTTCAGTCTTCACAGTGCAGAGCTGCTTCAAACAGATTGGAAAATCAAACAGCTGTTTGTGTGTTCGTCTCTCAGTCAATCTGAACCTGTGCAGACGCTTCTCTGCGTTTTCATTTCCCGATGACTTTCTCCTGTGATGACGACTTGAAGGAAACTTTCTCTACAAGGTTACCCTGCCTCGATCTCAGACTTGATTATCACCTGGTGTCTCTGATCGAGCGACTGATCTTTGGCTTTGTGACAGGAAGCCGCCGTCTTAAAAGAGGCAGCATTGTTAGTGCTGATGCTTTTCCAAATTAAAACCACATTTCCCAGCTGCACCAACGCGTCCTCGCCTTCACAAGAAAAATACATTTTAAGTGATTCATCCATTTGCCTTTTACTCATCCATCAACACCCTCACAAACCAGGAGGAGGTCTGGAGGCGGTCTATAAAGCTAGGACTCTCTATGTGTGACTGTGTCCTTCACATATCTCGAGTCTCTCCGATCTATTTCACACTTGGCGGAAGTATTGCTCGGGAACTTAGGACGTGCAGTTTCGAAGTTGCCGCAATTCGGACCACCAAATCCGGGGCCAACAAACGGAAAGACTGATTTCGTTTTTTTGTGATCAGCCCTCCCGGCGAGCCTATGGCGTGTGTTCACTCCGGCAAGTGGGCGGTGCTTAGTTTTTTGGCTCGACTGAGCGACCGGGGTCACAAAGTTTCTCATTTTACGGCTGAACAGGAAACTAAAATATGTTTCAGAAAAGATTTGAGGCGATAAATGAAGTAACAGAATATCGATTCCTTATCACCACCGCCTGGTTCGATTGTTTGATCTCAGATCGGTGAGCCTGCTTTCTTGCGATGGACAGCCTCAATTTGGCATTGCACTCGTTACTACAATGTGCTGCTGGGTCTAAGATCTGGAACGAAATTTCACAAAGATCCATGAACAGCCTTGGGGAAGGATGGAAATCGAAACACCTACAATTCCCATGAAAACTGGCAACTTATTTGCGAAACGAAGACCGTTTTAAAGTGATTGGAAGCTCCAGAAAGTTGAGATCATTTGTCAACCAGAGATATTTTGTCCGACAAACCACCGCAGCATACAATCCACCCCAGATTTAAAGGCCATGGTGGCAGCAGGGCTCCTTAATTGAGACGACACTAATTATCATCTCCATGTTCTGGATTAGATCAGTGCTGATTAGCCTAAAATTAGCCTCACACTCACACACAGTCCTGACAGAAGAGAAATATGTGATCCTCCAGACACTGTCGCTGAAACTTGACACCGTGTGTTTTTGTGTGTGTGTGTGTTACCTCCAGCTGTCTCCACGTGTGTGTCAGGTTGTGTACGTTGCCGTGGAAGTTGCCGGGCAGCTCGGTTCCGCTCCTCTTCAGGGACTCGGCTCGGCCCAGCAGGCTGGTCTTCCTGCTCTCCATCGTCATCAGCTCAGCGTGGCTGCTCTGGAGGACGGAGGACAGACAGCCGTCACACAGGTGGACAGACTTTACAACTGGTGACATTTTGAAACATAACCCGAATACCTTCATTGAAATTCACCCCAAACCCTGAAGTTTAACCGTCAACACACCATAAAACAACCTCCTCAATGATAACGAGGGATTGTAATCATCTGTAAACTCAAATCTCATATTCATGGACTACTTTATTGTCTTTATACAAGAACTGTAAAGAAACAAGTCAAGTATTAAATGTATTATAAAGAAACAACGGTTTAATATCCTGTAAACTATTTAATTTGGCTGCAAAATATTTACTCAAATGTGGATTTTTAAGACCTCCTGTTTCTAAAGCATCTAAAAATGAATTGGCTTTTTTTTGTAAAACCCTCAGACATGATATCAGAGAACCATTTGTGACCCGTCTGACGCACCTCAAGTGTAAACTAAGCTTAACCCTTCCTGACTGGAGGGTGGAGTTCCTCTTTTAAAGAACGTATTCTTGTGGATTCACTGGAGAGCTGACAGGAAACGTGTGGATAGAAGAAAGGGAGGACAAAAGACCTCGATCGGACTCAAAAGATTACAGAACTTTTGTTCCCCATATTTAGGAAAAACTGGTCTTATTAGCTCGTCATTTAAGTTGGACAAAGTCTACATAATACAGACACACAGATCTCAACCAGCTTTGGAAAAAAAAAGAAAACTTGAGAGAGTTGTCTTATTTTACTTTAAGTATCAAATGGTTTTCCTGAAAGGCAGAGCTGAAACATTTCTACCTTTTGCTTTTGTCATTTTGGACAAATCTGTTTCCAACAGGGCTGCATAAGTCACTCATCCACATGTTATATATATATTAAACAATTCTAATAGTGCCAGTGTATCACAGAGCAAATAGCAGGACATAACACCATAACAATTCATTTAAAACTAATTTGCAGATGTTTTGTAGCGAACGTAATGTCTTTTAATCCGTATATCGTGGAATCAATCACAGTCAATATTTTATTTATTTTCTTCTTAATTTCCACCCAAAGCAACTAAAGCATGATTAAGATTGTTATGGGTGTTTATGCAACTTTTGTGCACAGAAACATATTCCGAGCAGTTCCTTATGTTTCCTCCAAATCTGACAAAAAGAGAGATATTTTGTAGGAGACATGGTGGAGTTCAGCTCTCTGATATGACACTCGTCCTCCACAGAAGAGGAAGCTCCTGGAGTCTGCAGGTGGAGAATATTTGCTACTCAAAAGACGGCGTTTTCATTGGAGCATTCCTTTAACTGGTCTTTCAAAACACACACAAGCGGAGCAGATCTGTTTTTTTATGTTGTTGTTTGCAGCTCATCTCGTGATGAAATGTTTGAGGCATTCGTAGCAGTTCTTCAGCACGTCTCAGTCGCTGCTTTGACCGCTTTAAAAAGGTAAAACTGTGGCAGCTGCACAGACGAGCGGGAATCAAACGCAGTAGCAGCGCTCGGCGGCAGACTGCACGAGTCTCTTTCTGGAGACGTTTTTAAAGAAGTGCTCCATTTTGTATCAGTGAATATCTTCTGGTTTGTGCTTTTGTTTGAGCGCTGCGGTCGGGGAGCCGAGACGCTGCACGCTTTTCTATTTATATCATGTGTTCTTCTTCCACATAGTTTATTGATATTTATTGAGCTTACTGTACGTAATGAACTGATGTATTCTTATAAGATATGTATGAGGACTTCATCAATTAAACCCAACCAGGAATTTTACCAGATTCAACTAAAAGGAATGTGATTTTCTTTCCTTACACACTGAATACTGGAAGAAAGAGAAATGATTCCCTGCTGTTCTCTCTTTTTCTTTAGAGTTCTGCAGGAATTCAATATGTTTGTAGTCCAACAGGAAGTTAGAATCACGCTGTTTCCCTCCACAAGAAGCTTCCATTGGGTTTTGGATAATTGCAGAAAACAAACTTTTATGATACTTAGACGTTTTGTGATGTTGTTTGAAGTGTAAAGTAAAAAGCTAACGTTAGTCTATATAAGAACTCCACCACGGTCACATGACTTCACGTCTCCTCCACTAAGCTAAAGCAGGACTAGTGTTCTAGTGAGGACGTTTAGTCGTCTCATTTACACTCTTTTTTTAAGACACCTCTGCAACTTTTGTTTCATATCTGGACTGAGGAGGAGTGACATAGAGACGCTGGTAGAGACCTGTCAATCACCGTGTAGCCCCGCCCTAAAGCATCCCCTGCTTTATGGTCTGTTTGACTCTAAATGGACCATAATGTACTAAATGAACATCATGCTGTATTGAAGAAGACTTGAAACTAGAGATTGAGACCATAAACTCATGTTTACAATGTTTACTGAGGTAATAAATCAAGAGAGAAGTAGAGTCATTTTCTCATAGACTTCTATACAACCAGAGGAGTCGCCCCCTGGTGGACACTAGAGAGAATGCAGACACTTTCGCATCGGCTTCACTCGGCAGAACAGGAGGTTGCCACCTGGTTTAACCTAAAAATGTTATAAATTGTAGGTAATTCCCTCACGCAAAATCTGCTGAAATGTGGATTTACGGAGAGCGTTCATAAAAGGGTCAAAATGTCTGCGAGAGAACGCTCACAAACTTTGAAGGGACGCGCCTCAAAGTCCGTGAGGGTGGAGATCGAGATTGGGCGATTGACTTCAAAGATGAGGTAACAAGAAGTGCAAATAAAGTTGACTCATTGACAGGTTTTAGGACTTCATTCGTTGTATTTCCAAATCCAGCGGATGCTCTCTGATGCTACACTTCCTTCTCTTTTCATTCCTTCAAACTGTCCTTGTTGCTTGATTTCTCTCAATTATGTCCGTCTCTTTCGCTCTGAACTCATTTCGTCACATCCTTTGTTTCCTCTCTCCTTTTCCTTTCTTCTCTTCTCTTTCATCCCTTCATCATCCTGCCCTCTCTCCTCTTTCACATCCTCCTTTTTGCTTCCCCCTATTTTGCTAAACAACTTGTTTGTTGTGCTTCAATTTAAAATATTTCAATTCAACTTTTCACATCGTCCGTCATCCTGTCCTCTCTCTCTCCTTTTTATTTTATCTTGAGTCCTTTCGTCTTTTGTCGCTCTCTCTCTCTCTCTTTGTCCTTGTCTGTTCATTTAAAGCCCTCCCTCCATTTTTCAACACTTTTTATTGTCTTTAGTGTAACACTCCTTCAGCCCTCCTCTTGTAATCCATACTTCCTCTTTCTCCATCATTCTCCATCCAGCTCCTCTCTTTCTTTCCTCTTTTCAGTTGTTAGCGTAACTCTCCTTCGATGCCTCCATTTTTTTTTTTTTGCTTAATTTCCCTCCTCTTTCTCTTTCTCCTCTTTTCATTTTCTGCATCGATAGCTACTTGATTCTACTTTTCCCTTGTCATTTATCATTACCGCCCGGGCCCATTTGAATATTTAAATGTCTCTTCTCTGACTCTGTGTGTGTGTGAGGACATATGCATGTGTGTGTGTGTGTGTGTGTTTTTGCTGCGCTGTCATCAGAGAGGCGGCAGCCATTTTTCACTGTCGCCGATTCTGATGGAGATGCTATCGCTCGGCGCTTCACGGCCATCCATCCCCTTCACTTAGCTAATAGCCACGCCGCGAGAACGAGGGATCGACAGCACAAAAAAAAAAGAGAGAGAGACGAGTGGAAGGTAAATATGTCGGCGTCACACTCATCTAACAGTGAGGAAATTATACGATTTATTCGCTGATGGCAAATATTGATTTAAAAGGGGGAAAAAGAGCTGGTGGGGAGGAGGAGGAGGAGGAGGAGTGGGGGTTTGTTTTGTTGTTGTTATTGTTGTTTGTTTGAAGGATGCCACTGATCCAAAGTCAAAGAAAAGAAGGAGAGAAAGGACGACAGACACGCCGATTAAAATGCATGAGATCCGAACTTTGAGATAAGTGCTGAGAGAGGGATCTTTGAGAAATGGGACGGTGGAGGGGGGAGGGAGTGATGGGGTGAGGAGGGGGGAGGAGATGCATGGATGGCTAGTTATGATGTATTCATGCCTCTAGTCAATCTCCATGCAAGGATGGACTGAGATACACAGGCCTGAGGACGGAGAAAGAGGGAGGAGGAAGAGGACACGACAAAGACAGTGAAGGAGAGATACAGTAAATAAATAGAGTGAAAGAGAGAGATACAGCAAAGAAATATAGAGTGAAAGAGAGAGATACAGCAAAGAAATAGAGAGTGAAAGAGAGAGATACAGCAAAGAAATATAGAGTGAAAGAGAGAGATACAGCAATGAAATAGAGAGTGAAAGAGAGAGATACAGCAAAGAAATAGAGTGAAAGAGAGAGATACAGTAAAGAAATAGAGAGTGAAAGAGATAGATAAAGTGAAGAAATAGAGAGTGAAAGAGAGAGATACAGCAAAGAAATAGAGAGTGAAAGAGAGAGATACGGCAAAGAAATAGAGTGAAAGAGAGATACAGCAAAGAAATAGAGTGAAAGAGAGAGATACAGCAAAGAAATAGAGAGTGAAAGAGAGAGATACAGCAAAGAAATAGAGTGAAAGAGAGAGATACAGCAAAGAAATAGAGAGTGAAAGAGAGAGATACAGCAAAGAAATAGAGAGTGAAAGAGAGAGATACAGCAAAGAAATAGAGAGTGAAAGAGAGAGAGATACAGCAAAGAAATAGAGTGAAAGAGAGAGATACAGTAAAGAAAGAGTGAAAGAGAGATACAGCAAAGAAATAGAGAGTGAAAGATATAGATAAAGTGAAGAAATAGAGAGTGAAAGAGAGAGAGATACAGCAAAGAAATAGAGAGTGAAAGAATGATACAGTAAATAAATAGAGTGAAAGAGAGAGATACAGTAAATAAATAGAGAGTGAAAGAGAGAGATACAGTAAATAAATAGAGAGTGAAAGAGAGATAAAGTGAAGAAATAGAGTGAAAGAGAGAGATACAGTAAATAAATAGAGAGTGAAAGAGAGATAAATAGTGGTGTATTATTAGATAAACTCTAAAGGAAAAACACCTTTCATGATTTTTTTCCACCACAAACATGGTAATACTTTTTACAAAGAGACGTATTTATACATTATACATATCACTATGAATATGGTTTAAGAAAACACATAAAGAGCTTTCCAAACAGAGAAACAAGAGATAAACGCATGACGAAACAGGCGAGAGGGGAAGATGGGGGAGGAGAGGAGAGGAGAGAGGGAGAGAAAATCAACAAGCAATCATAAGTTTAATTTGGTCTCCATATTAATGAGCACGGAGCTGAAATGTCAGCAAAAATGCAGTCATACATGAAAAACATTTAATGCATTTTGAACATCAGTTTTTTTTCTTCTTCTCTCTTCTCGCAGATTCATCTTATCCGCCAAATGAGAGAAGTTTGTCGGAGGCTGCGTAACGGAACGATTTTGTCGTCGCGGCAGCTAAAGTTCGGGGGAGGCGATAAGGATGCATCTTCATCCTCCTTCCTCCTCATCTGTTCTCTTCTCCTCTGTCGTTGTGTCTTCATCCTCCGTTTTTCTGTTTCTCTTCTGGAACTCTCTCTCCTTCCATCTTTTTCTCCTCTTTAGGTTGTCTACCTCTTCTGTTTCCTCTTCCTCTTCCTCCTCTCCATGCTTACTTCCCTCTTCTTCTTTATTGAGAGTAAGGTTGATTCCTTTTCCTGTAGTGATGACTCTCCACGGCAATTACCGGATGATTACAATGTGAAAAAAAGATTGTTGCTTCAGTAAATATACTACGGTTAAGGTATATGTAGTTTAAGGAAAGTTTAGGGTAAAAGAATAAACATCTAAACATCCTATATTGGCACCAAGCGGCAACCTCCAGTTTTGAATAGTGAAGCCAAAGCTTCATGTGTTAAAGCTGCATCCTCTCTAGTGTCCACCAGGGGGCGACTCCTCTGGTTGTATAGAAGTCTATGAGAAAATGACTCCTTCTCTCTTGATTTATTACCTCAGTAAACATTGTAAACATGAGTTTATGGTCTCAATCTCTAGTTTCAAGTCTTCTTCAATACAGCATGATGTTCATTTAGTAAACTATGGTCCATTTAGAGTCAAACAGACCATAAAGCAGGGGATGCTTTAGGGCGGGGCTACACAGTGATTGACAGGTCTCTACCAGAGACGTATACGGCGTCTCTACGTCACTCCTCCTCAGTCCAGATATGGTCACTTCCTGTTCACTGGTTGCAAAAAAACAACATGGTGACGGCCGTAATCCAAGATGGCGACGACAATGATTGGCAATGACTATAAACCATGTAGTTATCAAATATTAGAGTTCCTAAAGATACTGGGCTGTAAATAACATGAATCTTAATTTTATATCCATCAAGTTAACTGTTAAATTGTATTACCCAACGTGAAGTTGTGAATGTTTTTATAAGCTCGCTCCACAGTACCAATAAGTATTAGATATCTTTAATAATACTTCTAACAGTGTACAGACAAGTACCACGAACCACTAACTCCTCCTCCACATCCACCTGTCTCTGCTGTTTTCTTCCCAAACAAAGTGTGTGTGTGTGAGTGTGTGTGTGTGTGCAGGAGATACACAAAGAGGGGAGAAAAAACACTGTATGCTTGCTTACATTTGTGTGTGTGTGTCTCCGGTAGAGATGGATGTCCCACCGGCTCTGAAAGAGCAGGAAGTGGCTCTCTGACACCCCATTTATACTGCCAGACACTTCAACCTGTGTGTGTGTGTGTGTGTGTGTGTGTGTGTGTGTGTGTGTGTGTGTGTGTGTGTGTGTGTGTGTTCATTTCTCCTTCAAAATTTGAAGGTGGTTTTTAACAAATGTTGACTCTTTAGGAATAACTTATGTTTAACACACACTTTCTTTAATTTAGCCCTTATTAATACACACACCTATCTCTCTGTAAACCCTTAAAATTGTGAAGATTCTAATTATTTCTTCTTTTCAACCTTCTTGATGGTGTAAAACTGAACTGAACCTTTAATTTAAATCAAACTCAATCTAAACTCGGCCTTCTGTGTGTTGCTGAGAGTTTCTGCTAAAAACAACCCTGCTGTTTGGACAAAAAGATGGTTTAAAAAAAGAGACTTTCTCTCTTTTCAAACGAGGCGACGCAACAAAAGACCTGGCAACATGTTTTAATTGTCACCATGGAAACCAGATGAATGAGCCATTTGACTGGCCGGTAAAGACGGCTCGCCATTCAGCCTTGCAGCCTGTCACGTGTGTGTGTGTGTGTGTGTGTGTGTGTGTGTGTGTGTGTGTGTGTGTGTGTGTGTGTGTGTGTGTGTCGCTGGGAGGTCATTAGTACAAAGCAAAGAGTGGGTGACATTTCTACCAGTCTGTTGAGAGAGAGACCGACATGAGAAGGAAACAGAGAGACACATCACAGACATGTTGAATGAACTCACAAACCAATAACTGTCCATTAAAGAAGCAAAAAGGTGAAACAAATCCCTCGGCTGTTTATGGATTTCATGATCGTAATATCTGCTTTATTCATACGATTAAAACTGGTTGAAAGTGTTGGTTATTTTACGTTTGGCTCACATAAACAGTTATGACGTAGTAAAAAAAAAAGAAGAAGCTGCAGGTCAAATTATATGTAAACATCTACTTTTATGATATTATTATCTCTAGCGCCCCCCTCAGGACAAACTTTACTGTCAGGACATGTAACATTTAAGAGAGGTTTATGCAGATATTTAATATAATATTCACCCGAAACTAAGAATCGTAGTGTTTTCATTAGCTTAGAAAAATACATTTATAGCTTCATAGGGAGTCCGCCATCTTGCACCGCCATGTTTCTACAGCAGCCCAGAAGGGACAAACTGAACACCGGCTCTAGAGAGACTTTAGTGTCTTACGTTATCTGAAGGTAGTGATGCGTTTAGAAACCCGGTATTAATCGGACCCCGGTGCTAAATGATTAAAGACCGTAGTAGTGATAAGCCCTGAAGGTACTGGTGCTTTTCATTTATACTTTTTGACGTTTCGGTGTCATTTATCATCACTCTGCTGTTGCAGCTCTAGAAACCATATTTAAGAATATCTAAACAGTGAATAACAATTCAGTTCTCAATGCATTTGTTTTTAAAATGTTACAATAATTTCTTCATGTAGAAAAGCAGAGTATTAATAAGTTGTACTAAAATCCTAAAGAAACCAATCCATACCGCTAGGCCACCGTAGATCTCCACCATGCTTGGAAAGGGGGGGGGCTGAGCAAGCCAGCTACCTAACTAGCGGCGGCTGGCTAGTAAGCTAGCTTGCTAATCCCACCATGCTTTAATGCTACACTCTTTACAGACACAGATGTTTGTTGTCACCATAACAACAGACAACAATCGTCGTTTTCTTTTGAACTACTCCAATGAGCAGCGGAAACAAAGTTCAGTACCGTTGGACATGAAAACAAGTGAGAGATGAAGTGAGTGTGTGAGTGTTGGCAGAGAGGAGGTTGACTCACACAGGCTGTGGGATGATGCCAGGCGACCTCTGACCCCCTAAGAACCCTGGGAATTCTCTCCTGGCAAAGACAGCGCCAGACAAAACAATACGAGCAGAAGAAGAAGAAAGCGGAGAGGAATTCCAGAAATACTCTCAAAACGAGGATTGTTTTCCTGAAATCCGTTACGCTTCATACCAAAGAATCTTTTATCAGCAAATATCTGACCGCCACAGATTGTTTGTGAGTAGAGGGACGCATCACTCTGTCACATTCTTCCTGTGCTTTTGTAGTTCAACGATCTGGCAGATCATTGAGTTTATGCTAATCAACAGTCTGAGCTAATTTCAACTTCAATTTCAATTGTAGCTTCATTAATGCTGATTCAGAACTAACTGTGTTCACTGTCAGTCCTTAAAGGGCTGCATGGGGGTTAATGCAGAGTTACACTGTATAGATTAGTTTTAGTTAAACTAATACTAAAGTTAAACTAATGCTTATCTCAACTGGTCAGAGGCCAGTGAATGAAGTATGTCCTCATGAGTATAGAAGTAAAAATGTGTTTGTGTGTGATGATGACCCCGTAGGAAGCTGGATGGATCTCACTATTCAACATCTGAACAAAGAGCTGCTTTATACTGAGAGAGAGAGAGAGAGAGAGAGAGAGAGAGAGAGAGAGAGAGAGAGAGACAGACAGACAGACAGACAGACAGACAGACAGACAGAGAGAGAGAGAGACAGAGAGAGAGAGAGACACAGAGAGAGAGAGACAGAGAGAAAAAGAGGGAGAGAGACAGACAGTGACCTGATACTACATCAACCTGTCACTCAAAGAGGCCACGCCCTTAATTATTAGCTTTTAGCCTCTTTAACAGGTGAGTTATATACAGTCCTCATGATGGAGATAATATCTACAGAGACAAACAACATGTTTAAACCTGTAAACATGTTTATTTGGTCATAAAGTTTTCAACATAGAGGTCTTACTGAGTGGGCAGGTGTTGGTCAACAACACTGCCTCTGTTGTTGGCTTCCGTCGCTGTGTGTGTGTGTGTGTGCGTGTGTGTGTGTGAATGGAGTAAATGAGACAAATAGAAGGTCAGATGAGGCCGTCTTAATTTACCCGAACCGGGGACAGAATTCATGAAGCTTCCTCGTGCAAAGAGTTTCTATAAGAACATTCTCAGAATCATGACGTTATTCAAGAATTCCCCCTTAAAGTAAAAACTAGTGAAGATGAAAGTTACCGGACGAAACTATGTGTATGAATGTATTTGTATAAACCATATGGTACAAACAATGAAAAAGACGGTGCTGTATTTACGCCTAGATGACGTTATGTTGAGTGTTGATGGAGCTGCTACAATGTTAGCTTAGCATAGCACCGATTAATCCTAGCTCCATTGAGAAAACAAATATTTTAAAAGTGATTTGCTTGGCGTCTTGTGGAGAGAACTAACAAAACATGAATTCAGACTTTTTACAAATCTGCATCATTATGTAGTTATTTCGGACACTTTTTGTCCGTTTATTACAGTTAAATCACAGCTAAATCAGTCTTTGTGTTCAAAGAGCTGTAGTAAACCAGCCGACGTGTGTCTTGATGAACCAGACAAGAAGACGTTTAGTTTCCAGGGATATCTGGGACTTCAACAACAAGTTCTTATTTCTTCCACGGTTGATGGTGGAAGTAAATGGCGTAGTTGATAACGGCTTCTAAGGAGATAAGCCACGCCCCCTCTCCGGCGCGTCTAGCGCGAATGACGCGAATAACCACAAATGATCTGTTTGGTGTGAACACCCATCCCTACTTTCCACGAATTCCTGCATAAAATAAGAATTATTTATGGAGAACAATCGTTGGTTGAACTTGTAAATGCAACAGGACGTTTTGAGGATTCAGCATTTCTATTGGGTCTGACAGCAGAGATCCAGAGTCCTGTCATCATCACCACTCTCTCATTTCAATGCTGATTATCTCCTCCTCCTCCTCCTCCTCCTCCTCCTCCTCACTACACTGACAGAAATGTAATAGCATGGCTCTCGGCATTAGTGTGTGTGTGTGTGTGTGTGTCCAGCAGACCGACCATGTCGCCTAAACGACAGACAATCTTTATTCTAATGAAGAAGGTGCCAAGGTCAAACGGAGAGCTGGGTGATGAATGGAGAACACACACAAACACACACACGTCACACACGCATTAATTGTGTATCAGAGCTCCCACTAACTGTGCAACTGTAATATTGTGTGTTGTCGTGAGTCTCTCTCTCTCTCTCTCACACACACACACACACACACACACACACACACACACACACACACACACACACACACACACACACACACACACACACACACACACACACACACACACACACACACACAGGTTTAAAAGGAAGCTTTCCCCTTGAGACGACATTAAACATTACTCTCACACACACACACACACACACACACTTAAACAAACCGTCACAGGAAATAAAATCAGGTGAAAGAACTGCAGTGTTTCTCTTTGATCTACAAGTCTTTAAATATTTTAAGACAACGTGACAAAAACGATCAATAAACAAGTTTATTTCTCCTGTAAGTGATTATTAATCATTATTTATTTTAAGTTTGAATGTGTCGTGCGTACAGTAAAGTGTTTCCTGTCTGTCTGCACGTTAAACTACAAATTTCTATTTATTTTTTTATTATTATTATAATGTACCTACGGAAGCTCTGAGAGGAGAGGGGGAACAATTCGGGTTTACAGATTTACTAAGTTTGATCCAAATAATTTTCTCTCCTGTGAAAAAGTGAAAATGATCCGTATTTTATACTTTTTCAAGGATGTAAAAATGTTTTATAGTCAGGATCACTGACTGTAAATACGTTTTTGCAAACACACAATAAATCTAGCTTGTGTGTGAAGAGAGGAGTTAAACAGGAACGCTTTTAGTCCCGTTTAGAAAATAGGATGGTCGTGAACTCCAGTCTCTTGTGGCTGAAATGAGAATTACAACAAAAAACACTTTAACCTCTTATCACTCCTGTAAAATTTGCCTAAAACGCCTATCAACCGCGTACCCAAAGTAAACTGACAGCTCTTATTGAACCATTGGGAGTACATGTATGGTTTTAGTCTCTATTGAACGGTAACACTCTGAAGTTTCTTCACAATCAGTCAGAATCACTGTAAGTGCTACTGCCATTGAGCTATGGACTTTACAGCACACTGAAAAAGGTTTTTATTTCCGCCTAGATTTGTTTTGGCCAACAGATGGCAGCAGTTATCTATGGCTGGGACTTATGACCCGGAAAACACAATCCTGCGACAGGATGGGGTCATGGTACCTGGTAGAAGTTAGAATTTGATAACAATACGACAGAAAATTAATATTTTACACGTGGTTTACTAAGAGTGCGGCCGCGTAAAAACGCATTTGGAGGCTCGCGTCACCACGTCAAAATGCATATACTACGATAAACTACGTGTCCGAAATTCGAACTATAGTTTATTTATGTCGATGTATGGTTAACTATATCACATTTAACCAGTCAACTTTCACAGATTCTTGAAAATATATAAAAATATTGTATTGAATATTGAAAAAATATTCCTGACAAAAAAAACTAGCAAAAAAAAAAATCGCCTGACAACATTTTTATTTGTCATTTTCATCAATGAAACAAAAGTGTTATTAAAATTATTCTGGTAAAAATGTTTCTCTGTTTCACGGATTTCAAAAAAACCTTGTTTGTTTTCGTTCTTACGTCATAAAGGAGAGAAAAGCATTTAGATCAATGGATCACCGGATTGTTTTCTTTCTCACCGGCCTCTCAGGGCTTCCGTACCTATTTTTTTTTTGTGGATTCATGACTATTCTTCTTTTACATTGAAACTGAAACCAAACAGTGAAGTAAATTAAATCTAAATGTAGAATCCATTCATCATAATAAGCTTTAAGGCTCTGCTACTCTTAAAAGTAAATATCAAGCAACAAAGGTATAAAAAAATAGTTTTAAGAAGTAAAGTTGTGTTTAAATTGAGGGTTTGTTTGAGGTCATGGAAATATGGAAAGCTGACAATAAAGAACATGTCGAGTCCCTTCAAAAGAAGAAAGTTACTCGAAATGCATTTACTATTTACATCAAGTCCATTTTTTGAGAACAGGAATCATTTTATTTTCTTAACTCTTCATTCTGAAGCTGATGTTGGTCGTTTCGTGAGTCGCTTGTTGTTTTGGAGGGAAACAGACAACCTTGGTCTGACATTGGCTCCAAGCTCGTCGTCAAACTCCACTTTTATTTCTGAGAGATTCCTGCTCATTCCTGTCCGTGTGTGTGTGTGTGTGTGTGTGTCAGTTTTCACTCAGACGATGTTCCTGGGAAGCTGGGAGTCTCAAGAGAGAGAGAGAGAGAGAGAGCGAGAGAGAGAGAGAGACAGAAAGACAGAGAGACAGAGAGGGGGAGGGAGAAAGTTGGTGAGATGCTGCTGAGTTGTGTCTCTTTGTTCTAAAGCAGATATATCCCCGACTTTATCAAGTCTGACAGAACAAACGCACAGGAAACAGCCTCCCACAGGACACATAATCCACACACACACACACACACACACACACACACACACACACACACACACACACACACACACACACACACACACACACACACACACAGATGAGAGAGGCAGCAAACACACTAAGACACACTGAGGTCTTAAAAGTGTAAAAACACACACTAAGAAAACTAAGAAAAAGTGCAGAGACACACGTGAAAATTAAGATAAACACACAGGTGAGAAAGTGAACACACCATGGTATGAAGATGTACACATCAACACACACACTCAAAGATACTAGAGATATAACACACACAACTTTGAAAACATGGGCGTGCACTTTTAGAGGAAAAACAAAAGCACACTTACTGCATCGACACACGTGAATGTACACACACACACACACACACACGCCAACAAGCAAACATAGACACGTCTCATGACAACACATGAGGATGTGTTACCTTGGACTAGAACATATAAAAGTAATCTGCTGAAGAAGAAAATTAAGACACAAAAGACACAACAAGGTGAAAAAGAAGAAGGAAAGAAACGAACGCTATCCTCTGTATGTCACAACGGCGTATTCAGGCCAATGTAAATAAAAATAAATAAATAAATGATAAATAATATATTAAAAAAACTTAAATATTCTCTGAGAATACAAACTCATGAATATATGAGAAAAAAAACAGAAATTGTACAAAACCGTGGTAAAATCAGCCTGCATCATATTTTGTTGCTCTTAAATAGTGTTATTACGGTAAAGATGTCTTTCTGAGCGAGGCGAAGGTCCTGAAGGACACAAAAAGTCATTTTCTGTCTCGTCTCAATCAGTGGTTTTAAAGTGAGTTGTAGATTTAAGGAAGAGTAATGGAGCATTGATTACTTTGAATATCGGCTGAAGAGAAACCGGTTGATCTCATTTGCATTCGTAGCTTAATGTGCGAAATGAATGAGGACATTTTTAAAGACCGCAAACACAACACACAGGACGGGCAGAAGGGGAGGTAGAGGAGTCCAAAAGAGATTGATCTTCGTTTATGTTTTTGTCACGTACGTTTTCTACTTCAGTAACGGCACTTCTATAGTTACTAAAACCCAAACAACGACCTTTTTCTAAACCTAACTAAGTAGTTTTGTTGTCTCAACCTAACTAAGTAGTTTAGTTGTCTCAACCTAACTAAGTAGTTTAGTTGTCTCAACCTAACTAAGTAGTTTTGTTGTCTCAACCTAACTAAGTAGTTTTGTTGTCTCAACCTAACTAAGTAGTTTTGTTGTCTCAACCTAACTAAGTAGTTTTGTTGTCTCAACCTAACTAAGTAGTTTTGTTGTCTCAACCTAACTAAGTAGTTGTGTTGTCTCAACCTAACTAAGTAGTTGTGTTGTCTCAACCTAACTAAGAAGTTTTGTTGTCTCAACCTAACTAAGAAGTTTTGTTGTCTCAACCTAACTAAGTAGTTTTGTTGTCTCAACCTAACTAAGAAGTTTTGTTGTCTCAACCTAACTAAGTAGTTGTGTTGTCTCAACCTAACTAAGAAGTTTTGTTGTCTCAACCTAACTAAGTAGTTTTGTTGTCTCAACCTAACTAAGAAGTTTTGTTGTCTCAACCTAACTAAGTAGTTTTGTTTTGTTGTCTCAACCTAACTAAGAAGTTTTGTTGTCTCAACCTAACTAAGTAGTTTAGTTGTCTCAACCTAACTAAGTAGTTTAGTTGTCTCAACCTAACTAAGTAGTTTTGTTGTCTCAACCTAACTAAGTAGTTTTGTTGTCTCAACCTAACTAAGTAGTTGTGTTGTCTCAACCTAACTAAGAAGTTTTGTTGTCTCAACCTAACTAAGTAGTTTTGTTGTCTCAACCTAACTAAGAAGTTTTGTTGTCTCAACCTAACTAAGTAGTTTTGTTGTCTCAACCTAACTAAGAAGTTTTGTTGTCTCAACCTAACTAAGTAGTTGTGTTGTCTCAACCTAACTAAGAAGTTTTGTTGTCTCAACCTAACTAAGTAGTTCAGTTGTCTCAACCTAACATAGTAGTTCAGTTGTCTCAACCTAACTAAGTAGTTTTGTTTTGTTGTCTCAACCTAACTAAGTAGTTTAGTCGTCTCAACCTAAGCAGTTTCCTGTGGAGATGGAAGTCTATTTTGAAAAGACTGTATTCATGTAACGAAATCAACACGTGTTGCTGGACGCACCAAAGAAATCGCACAAAAAAATGAGCAACTTTCTTCGTATGATATCATACAAACCGATGTATGAAGATATGCTGAGAGACGACACTTCTGAAACTGTGCAACTGTGCTTTCATGTCGTAAGAGCTGGACTGCATTTATTGAACAAAAACGATTAGTAATAATGACTTATAAAGACTTCTGACTGCATCGTTTCTGTGAAGAACTAAGAACCCGTCCGTCTCTGAGAGACTCTAAACATCAGGAGGAATACAATGTTGCTGCTCTGTTGTGTTGTGTTGCTCAGCTGAGAGATTTAAAGTAACTCTGTGACGCTTCTTTGCTTTTCTTCTAACCAGGCTTCAGTAAACAGACGCATCCTGACTGTTAACAAAAATAAATGCCACAAATCCTCAGTAAGTTTGGAAGCATGTCTGTGAGATTTCTGCAGGTCAAAGGTTAAACTCACGTTTCTACAAACTTTGTTGTTCGTGTAAATCTCAGTTTTATTATGTTTCACCTGCTCTTTTACTTATATATCTATATATATATAGATATATATCTATATCGGATGTGACTTCTGGTTCACCAACTGGTCAACATCTGTTGTGTATTTTGTGCGTGCTCATATAGTACATGGCAGACGTCTCTTTAGTGGCACTTTCGGCACTTACTTAAGCTCAATAGTTTCAGCTTATTCATTGTCACATGCAGTGAGAATGCTAGATCTCTAGATCTAATATTTAAATATAAGATATCTAATATGTTTTAAAAGAAAAAACATGCACGTAAACATGAGAATCTGAGATGGAAAAGAGTGCAGAAGTTAAAATAACAAATATAAAATGAAATATTTGTGGCAGAGAGGTGTGCAATACTAAATGTGAAGCAGAAGATGTTTAAACTGTATAAGCCTGCACACAAACACACACTCGAAATCACACAAAAACTGACAGAGTATGAAAATATACAAACACACACACACACACACACACACACACACACACACACACACACACACACACACACACACACACACACACACACACACACACACAGAGTCCCAGAGGACTTCAGCTCTCTGCTCGTATAACAAGCTGCGACAAACGACAAAACGCGACATCAGGACGTCTGACCCAGGAAGAGCTCGACTCAACACATCCTGCCAGACACACACACTGTACACATGATACACACACACACTATACACACACACACTGTACACATGATACACACACACACACACACTATACACACACACTGTAAACACACTGTACACACAGCGAGGCAGCAGCAGCAGAGCTGCTGGTCTCTGGAGAGAAGAAGAGGGAATATCACAAGAAGAAAGAAAAGTGTGTGTGTGCGTGTGTGTGTAGGCGTGTGTTTGTAGGGGTGTGTGTGTGTGTGTGTGAGAGAGATTTTACTGATCTGCAGGACTTTCTTTTGTAGGATAAGGAGAGATTTTTGTTTCTTTTAATGGTTAAAGTCTCTTTGTCTCTTCATTCCTGTCTCACTCTGATCGTACTGAGGTCTCACATTCCTCCATCTTGAATTATAGAAACATATTTGATCTTTTTAGTTACTCATCCTATTATTATCTCCTTCCTTCCTTCCTTTGTTTTTTTCCTGAATGGTTAATGAAAGATTTCAAAAGGGATTTTGGACAAATGATAATTTAATGACGACAACAAAACATTTTCTTTTCATTTTCCTTCCATCCCGGTTTCCTTCCTCCATTCTTCCTCTCCTCTTGTTCCCTCTTCTCTTATCTCCCTCCTCTAGTTTCCTCTTTCATTCCTTCCTTTAATTCTACATTCCTTCTTATCCTTCTTTCACTTACTTTTTCTTTTCTTTCCTTGCATTCTTAAATCATTACTTCCTTTACTTTTTCTGTCAATAACCTTTAACCTGTCTTTCCATCCTTTCTTCTCTGCATTCATTCATGCCCTTGTTTCTTCCTTCCTTCCTTCTTTCCTGGTATTACAGTAAAAAGGCTGGAAGTGTTGTCAGCACACAGATGTTTGCAGCAACAAATTGCTTTACTTATTTCTTCCTCCTCTTCCTCTCTCTCTTCCTCTTCTCTTTCCTCTTCCTCCCTCTCTCTCCCTCTTCCTCCCCCTCTCTCTGGATGGAGGGAGCTAGGGAGCGTTAGCAGCACAGCGAGGATTGCAGCAACAATTACATGTGAAATTAGCCTCGCCTCATAGCCTGCAGTGTAATTCCAGCCTTCTGAGGCGTGGCAAAGTCATCTGTCTCTAATTAAAGATTCCCTCTCTCTGCCTACTTCCCCCCCCCCCCCCCCCCCCCACACCTCTTTGTGGGGGTGTCGGGGCTTAAAGGTGCGTTCACAAACCTAATTCTCTGCAGGTTTTAGCAGGTAAAACAAATTATTTCCTGCTTTTAATCTAATTTATAATTATTTTCTTCTTCATTATTTCTCCATTCTCTCATATTTTCTCTACTTCTCTCTACTTTCTGACTATTGGTGTTTTGTTATAATGTGACTTCAGAACAATAGCTGCTCACCGTCTTAACAACCAATGATGTACAACAAACACCGCGCAGACGACCCCAACAAGCACAAAGAGTAAATATATACTTCAAAGTAGCCGGTATCACTTGCTACCGTTACGTGTTAGTCAAGGAACAGGGCTAGCAACGACAGCTAACGTTAGCTACCGTTAGCATCGAAGGAGGGGTCTGATTAGTTCATGTTGGTGTAGTTAGCGTTAGCTCCT
Source organism: Anarhichas minor (assembly GCF_050575085.1). NCBI lineage: Eukaryota > Metazoa > Chordata > Actinopteri > Perciformes > Anarhichadidae > Anarhichas > Anarhichas minor. The sequence goes on from NW_027466484.1 coordinate 59,778, forward strand.
CAGACGCTCTGGTGAGGTCTTTGTTGAGAGGACACAGACTCTATTCAGGAGGAAACTCATTCAGGAAAAGTGGAACATGCAACTCAGATGATTCACACTAGAACCAGCGTTCTGATGAGAAACTCTGTTTGTCTGTATGAATAAAGTTGTATTCGTATTGTTTTCTCTCTCTGTGTGTTTAAGTGTTCATCACTTCAGGGTCTCTCCTTCTGGTTTAGACCAGAGATTACCAGACAACCAGTGAGAACACACTGTGTGTGTGTGTGTGTGTGTGTGTGGCTTCAGACAGAGCTCCTCTGTCGCAACCACACTGATTGGTTTTGGAAAGCCAGTTAATGAGCAGGTGTGTGTGTGTGTGTGTGTGTGTGTGCAGCCCAGCGTTCCATCAGAGCACCATGGGCTATTTGAAATGAGAATTTAGCGGCAGGGATACACACGCACGCACGCACACACACACGGACTGTAATTAGTTGGACTCCACTGGAAGCAGCCACAGGGAAAGAAAGTCGTCTGTGACGACTTAATGCAATGAAATGTTTTCAAATGAAACCTTGAGTGATTCTTTTTGTGCGTTATGTATCCGTCCCTCCACTGATCCACATCTCACCTCCTTCTCTTCCTCCTCTCAGGTGATCATGTGACCAGGGTGTGAAATAAGGAGGTGGGTGTGTGTGTGTGTGTGTGTGCAGTGTGAACAGCCGGGTATTTCGGGTAAACGTCTGCTGTCGCTCAGAGAAAGCCGCTCTGTGTGGAAACACTAACATTCAGATTTTTCAGCTGGATAAACAATAATTAATAAAAATCAATGTATCTTTATTAGCTCTGTGTGTGTGTGTGTGTGTGTGTGTTCATTTCTCTGTGTCTCAGTAAAAATATTACCATGTCAGTGAAATACCACACACACACACACCACTTCTGAGGAGTGCGCGTTGGCTCCGCCTCCTGTGGGACTCAGGGCCAGAGCCTTGATCATCAATTGGCTGAACTACAGGGGCCTTGATGTGTGATTGGTTGACAGCAGCTCCAAGGTTTGATGCTTGTTTTGTCTCCCTGTGGCCTCCGCACGCACGCGCACACACACACACACACACACACACACACACACACACACACACACACACACACACACACACACACACACACACACACACACACACACACACACACACACACACACACACACACACACCATCTGGATACAACAATCAAGGCAGCACAGATGAAACACACACTGAAGGAAGTGAGACTGAAGTGAGCGCACGCACACACATAAAAACACGTACAGTGATGTAAATAATAATGTGAATAAACATGAGAACGAGGATGGTCATCACTGTGTTTCCTCACATAAAACAGAAGAAAACAAACAGACACATTCAGCACAGGTCACAGGTCGTAGCTGTATGAGAGTAAACAGGTCGTTGAAGCTGCAGAGGTTCAGATATCATAAAGTTGAGTCCCTGTTGGCTTCTGAAGATCACGTCTTTCAAAAAGCAATACTCACAGATTATGATGCAAACTTCCACAGCCTGATGCATGAACATAAAGACCTTCACATATTTTACCTGCGTACATATGTTGGAATAAAAGTGACAAATTGTTAACCAGCATCCTGCAGATGTGATTGTTCGCTGTTTGATCAGTTAGATAAACGTCCTGCTAGTTGTTCAGTGAAGAATCATTTAAAATCATTATTAATCGTATATTTATTTACCTTTATTTATGCAGAATAATCCCAATGAGATTTTAAATCTCATTTCCAAGATGGCGTCATGAATGTTTTACACAAGCACTGCATACAAAGACACAAACTTAAAGAATAAGAACATTCAGTGCTAAAGCAAATCTTTACTCCTGTGTATGAAATGATTTTGTTTTAAATGTCGTAGCTCACATCAGGATTAGAACTTTAAAAGAACCAAAATCAGCGCAGGTTTCTCTGAGTAATGTACCTGGTTTGTCCACACGATCGGAGGATGAAGCTACTTTGAGTTCATGAGGAAGAGTTTTTGTCGTCAGTGGAGAACAGAGAAGAAGAGAAGTTTGTGTTTTTATATGAGAAACAAGTTTTGTTCCACTTGGCAGCAAATGAAGAAGTCGAGACAGAAGAAGAGTTTTGTCCCTTTTTTAAATCAATAAAACACCGTTGACCACAAACTGGAGAGAAAGATTTGAAATCACTGCTCCGTGTTGTGGACACCCACACCCACCCACACACACCCACACACACACACACACACACACACACACACACACACACACACACACACACACACACACACACACACACACACACACACACACACACACACACACACACACACACACACACACACACACACACACACACACACATCTGTATCAAAACACACACTCCTCCTCTCCAAGGTTGATAAGTGGCTCCATCTAACATCACAATAAACAGTAGAGCCTCGGCCTGCCAAGCAGAAACAACTGTCAGCCCAGCTTTCCTTTTTCCGGAGGACACACACACACACACACACACACACACACACGTACACACACACAAACAAACAGAAACAGGCAAAGATGCACACGTACACACTTGCTCTTTCTCGGTTGCATGTCACAAACACTCACTCACACACACACACACACACACACACACAAACACTCACACACACACGCTCACACACACACACACACACCTCCGAAAAGAACAACTTTTGTCGGGCCTTGGCGTTGCCTGGTTACAGGGTCGAGCCCCTCCAGCATCTCAGCGGAGCACAGCGAGGTTCTTTAACGGTCACGTTAGAAAAAATAAAAACAGAGGTTAGAGCCTTTTTCTTTGCAAAACACACACACACACACACACACACACACATACACACACACACACACACACACACACACACACACACACACACATTCACGCAGACAGTTCGTGGTGAAATCTCCCAGCATGCATCTGTCCTGCCCGTGTTCACATGCCTACACATGACACTTAAAAACCCAGATGTTGGTTAATGATGTGGTCTGTGATAAATAACTTAAAAATCTGCAGAGTTTAGATTAATCACTCAGAAAACAAAAACAGAAGTGTTAATTCATGATTGTATTGATTGTGTGTTGTTACACTGAAGAAGACCAGGACAGGTGGTTGAAGAACACTGAAAGAGTCAGATCGTAAAGACGCTTTCAGGAGGAAGCTACGAAAATGGCGGACAAAGCGCCGAAAACAGGCAAAGATATTGAGACGAAACGGGAGTGAATCTGGTGTTTCACCGTAAACTCCCGTTGAGCTGCGGAGGAGGAACCAACTTAAACCCATGTGATGTTTCTGCTTGATCAATATCTCTGGTAGAGACCTGTCAATCACAGTAAGCCCCGCCCTAAATCATGACTTGAAACTAGAGATTGAGACTCATGTTTACAATGTTTACTGAGGTAATAAATCAAGAGAGAAGTAGAGTCATTTTCTCATAGACTTCTATACAACCAGAGGAGTCGCCCCCTGGTGGACACTAGAGAGAATGCAGCTTTAACACATGAAGCTTTGGCTTCACTCCTCAGAACCGGAGGTTCCCGCCTGTGTACAACACGCCTACATTTTCAAGATGTTTGGTTGGAAACACTAAATGTTAATGAAAGACAAACTAATAAATATGAGAAAATATGCCATGAGGTTAGATGGGTACTGGTTCTGGTACTGACTGCAGATCTCTTACTGATACTGGAGTGTAATGACGTGTCTTTTGCTTGAGTAAAGGATACTTAGATAAAGTAATAGTAATAACTAAAATCTTAAAAGTGATATATATATAAATAGCCACTCATGAGCAGCTTACAGTACACCGCGTGTGTGTGCATCTCTGAGTGTTGGAGGACAGAAACAGTATGAGAGCGACCTTGCACCGGGCGAGGAGACGCTGTCGAGCTCCACATCAATATTTTAACAGGAGAGTTGACACATCCAAAAAAAAAAAAAAAAAAAAAAAAGAGAAAGAGAGAGAAGAAGAAGAAGAATGGCCAGCGATTCCAGAGTCATCTAAAATTCATGCACGCATCATCGCCGCCATGAATATTCATACAGAGATGAATATTTAAGTGTGACTCCTATGGAGAAATTAGGTTCATCTTTACACTTATCAATAATTCGCAGACCAGGTGAGCCTCATCGGGCCACTAAATAAATCATGTCTTCACACACAGAAAAAAAAAGTTTGGACGAAGAGAGAGAAAGAACGGAAAACAACACAAAGTTACGTGTTGGTTCGCAGCAGTGCCTTCTGGGTAAAGAGAGAGTGAGATGTCAGCAGAGTGAACAGCTTGGCAGTCGTTTTATTACTTTACTACTGTGTGTTTTAGGGGTTACGGAGTGTATTTTACACAACAACACAGTCTCACGGCAGTCTGTTAAATAGTCATGAACGTTGTGTGAACGGAAACAAATTGTCCGTTTGTCTCGTGTTGCTTGGAAGGACTTTTTTTCAGGATGCAATTACGTTATTAAACAATAGTTAGGCTTAAGGTGCATTCACACCAAACGCAACACGAATGTCGCGTTACTCGTGGGAACATTTGTGATTATTCGCGTCATTCGCTCTAGATGTGCCGGAGAGGGGGAGGGGCTTATCTCCATAGAAGCCGTTATCAACTACGCCATTTAGTTCCACCATCAAGCGTGGAAGAAATAACCTCTGCTCCTGATTAGTACTTGTTGTTGATGTCCCAGATATCCTGGAAACTAAACGTCTTCTTGTCTGGTTCATGACATCATCTGGAGGAATATTAACTGTGTCTAGCAAGACACACATCTGTTTACTACAGCTGTATGAACACTAAATAAACAGAATGTTACTGTGATTTAACTGCAATAAACGGATTAAAAAAGATGCCGAAATAATTAGAAAATTATGCTGATTTGTAAAAAGTCTGAATTCATGTTTTGTTAGTTCTCTCCACAAGACGACAAGCGAACAACTTTTAAAATGTTTGTTTTCTGAATGGAGCTCGGATCGATCGGTGCTATGCTAAGCTAACATTGTAGCAGCTCCATCAACACTCAACATAACGTCATCTCGGTGTAAATGCAGCAGCGTTGTTTTCATTGTTTGTACCATATGGTTTATACACACATTCATAGTTTGGTCCGGTCTCTTCTAATCTGAGGTATCGCAGAGCTCTGGGAGAACACAGGCGACTACAGTATGTGTTTCCTGATTCAACAACGTCAGGACGTCAGTGATGACGGGAGGAGCATCTCAACGCTGACACCATTTAAAGACACATTTTTTAAATGAGGCGAATTCACGTCATTCGCGCCGCCCATCAAAACTATGTCTCTCCATTTTTATTCTACCACCAGAGTTTGGACATTAATAAAATTAACATAAAATGATGGTATATGGATATATGTAAAGTTAAATAAGCCGAAAAGACGAGTTGCATCGAACACATGTTTCATCATCAGCTGATTACTTCATCTGGTTTGATAAAAAGCTTTTTAGAAAATGTAGTTTTCTAGAGTGCCGGAGCTGTAATGCAACAAATATCTATGATTTCTGTGTGTCTGTGTGTGTGTGTGTGTGTGTGTGTGTGTGTGTGCGTGTGCGTGTATATGTGTGTGAAGGACAGAAGAGGATGACTCAGATCTCTAATCGTAACACATGCTGTTCTCCTCTCTGACTCATTTGGCTGCAGTGAAGTCATTACACGAACACACACACACTATCCGCACACACACACACACACACACACACACTTTACTCTGGTATGGTTATGAGGGATGCTATGCCTTGTAATCCCATTCTCCATGGTAAGGATGAAGAGTGTGTGCGTGTGTGTGTGTGTGTGTGTGTGTGTGTGTGTGATTGGCTGGAAAAAGGGGGAGGGTGAGGTGTAAGGAGCAGCGAGGGGAGGGACGGGGGGGCTGACAGACAAATTGATGGATGAATAAGAAGTGGGAGGACATCATTTCCTCCAGCTGGCTCTGTGTTTCTACATATTTACACATTGTGATTAACAGACGGTCCGCCATGTCGGAGGCAGAGGTGGCTGATGGGAGATTTGTGACATCACAGCGAAGCCGACGAGCAGTGATTTTCAGCATCTAAAAGGTTGAACTCAAAGAAGACATTTCTTGACATAAAACACAATGACGGACGACGCGTGTCTCGTGCTGCCGGTCGTCTTTTAGATTCTCAAAAATATAAATATACTGCAAAACATGCAGTGTGTTCAGCAGAGAGCTTGTTTTGGTTAGCTTACCTTGAAAACAGACGTGTAGGCTGCATTTCAAATGCTAGTAAACAAGCCTCGGCCTAGTGCCAGACATCAGACACGCAGCCTGCATCTCTAAAAAAGGTCTGGGGACGTGTGCTCATTGATTCATGGGAGAGAAACAATCAACCAATCAGAGCTCTGTATGCAGGATTAAGCGTGAGGACGTCATCTTCCTGCAGACGTAGCGAGCTAGCCTCCTAAATACATCCATCAAACGGATGATCGGCGTAGACGACACTGACACAGCTGTGCAGACAAACTGAATAACAACTCCTAAATATGCATGTTTACAGCATCTGGGTTAGCTGAGAGTGGCTACTGATTGGCCGGAGCAATCTTAAATCAGTCTGCATATCAGGCTGAAGATTTGTAGGTATAAAGTAAATCACAAATTTGCCTCAGAGGGCTTTAACAACATAGGACATCCTCCGTCCCGGGACCCTCACATCGGAACAGGAACTCCCCAAAATAAAACCTTTAACGGGGAGAAAGTAAAGGAAGAAACCTCACAGAGAGCAACAGAGGAGGGAACCCTCTCCAGGATGAACAGGAATGTGGTAGCTGTCATGTTCACAGACGCAAAACACAAGAAACAAAAAAGCTTCCCAGTTAAAGTTGCTCGATACTTGTTTCTTTTGGATACATCAATTTTCAGACGACAAAATTAAGACTTCTGTGAGACGTCAAAATCAGGAACCTGCAACTGACTTCCTTCTAACGATTCTCCCTCACAGTCGAATGCTGATGTGACAGTAGCCGTGTTTTTATTAAAGTGTCGCAATAAAATCCATCGACTGGTTTGGAGCGAATAAACTCAGCTACAGTGTAGTTTAGTCAGAAGGTGGCGCTAAAGGCTCCACATGTCTGTAATCTACCAGTAAACACAGTAGAAGAAGAAGAAGGTTGTGAAGAGGACACTAAACAAGTCTCCTTCTAACCATCTACAAGAGGAACATGGAGAGAGAATTAGCTTTAATGGTTCTTTCATGTCAGCTGGTGTCGTCCATGTTTCAGAAACAGCTGATCGGTCATGTGAGTTCATGATCCATTTAGAGCATCAACTGACAAAAAAACACTTTAGTCCAGTGTAAACGTGCGCAGATGAGGAAGTTTTATAGAATTCTGCTGTTTCCATACACCTTAAAAATGTGCTTAAAAATACGTGGAAACACTTTAAGAAAAATAAAACACTCTGAGTTCTTGAGTCTCATCTTAAAGTGCATTTTATCCTCTCAACGCCCTCCCAGACAACACTAAGGCTCAGTCAATCCTCTCAGGCGATTAGAGACATTAGCCACATTGGAGGCGGAGAAGAAGAGCAAACCTCAGAACACTAACGTCATTTAAAACCCCGTCAGTGGAGTTAAAGCACACGTCAGTCATCAGGAGGAACTTTTCTGACCTCCGTCAGACAGACGACACAGCTCGTCTTACCTTGAAGAGGTGATGTCTCTGCTCCTCTGACATCATCAGCTGGTGACTGTCTGTTACCATGGCGTCCATGTCCATCAGCCAATCCCAGAGCTCCTGGTACTCGGCTTCAAACTCCTGCAGACTGAAGACACAGAGAGAGAGAGAGAGAGAGAGAGAGAGAGAGAGAGAGAGAGAGAGAGAGAGAGAGAGAGAGAGACGGAGATTATTGAGTTGAATTATTGGTGTAATTCAATTTTCTTTTCTCTTTTATTCACATTGTGTTTCCTCCGTGTTCTACTTCCCGCTGTTGTTTCTTGTATTATTGTAATATTGTTTTGTCCTGCGGCGATAGCAGACACATATGCGTCTTGTTATGTTGATAAAGAATGCGGCTAAAAATGCAAAGTGGAATGAGAGAGAGAGATAAAGGCAGACTCACTCAGAGAGAGGAACTCAAACTCAAATACTTGATTTACGTCTTGTTCCACGATTGCGTCCGGCTTCTCTTGTGAGGACAGAACTTCCTGTGATGCTGGTTCTGCAGGTTTGCACCAAACGTAAGGTAGTGAAAACTAAACGTGGAGACGTGGTTCAGTGCAGCTTTCTGGATTCCTACGGTTTAGGGGGACAGTTTTGGTTCCTACCTCTCTTTTGAAAACACTAAATCAATCGAGCGTTGACTTCTTCTCGTGTCTTGTTGGTTTTACACCTGTGGTTCACTTAATTTAGTTCCAGACATCAGCTGCGTGTCTGGCCACTTTCCAAAAACAGACATTTACTCCCACTTCATGCAGTGATTGTCCGAGGTAGGTTTGAACTCTCGAGCTCTCCTGTTCAGTCTTTTTAACAACTATTTCTGCCACTTTGTGAGTGCAACATGATAAAAGTCTTCCAGGAGAGACCGTCTAAAGAGAGCGCCACTATCAGAATTCTTCTAAACAATTACTGCGTCTTCTTGCACACCTCTGTGGCGGCGTTTCACCCGCCGGTTTGGAAGAGCTATGAACGATTTCGTCATCGGACACGTCGCACAAACAACATCTTTTCCGGCAATCGTTGAACTGCAACTTCACCTCATCTGTCAAAAGAACTGAGAGACGACGGACAAGGGGTCGAACCAGATACAAGAGAACTAATGTTACCATTTATTCACTGTTTGACTCAAAAGTCGTATTGTTCTGGCTGAGACTCCCCGTTGGAGCTGGTTGTGGACACTCTGGTCAATGCTCGTGATTCCACCAGACAAAATAATAATGAGCATGAATGTACTATTACTGGACTTGTAAGGCAATACACTTTGTCTGCAGGCTACAGCACAACAAAGTAGGAAACAACAAAAATAAACACAATTAATACAGACCAAAAAAAACAACCATTAAACGACGTAGTCGACTTATTAATAAAGCCCATAAAGCACAAATATTAAGGAAAAATGACAAAATCAACTAAATCTAGGTTCCTTTAGCGTCAGTGTTAGACGTGTCCTTACAAAACGTGTCCTCGTATATAACGGTTCAGATGTCTTATCATTATTTTTTTGTATGTTTTCCTAGAAAAGTCCAGTTACACGTGTCAATTTCGTAAAATATGAAATAATTCCGTGGGATATCTCCAGATTATTTTTCGTAGTTATAACTGTGAATGCTGGATGAGACTACGTTGTTTACTTATTTTAGGTTCAGGAAAAGATTATGGTTTGAGTTAAAATAAGTTTCTTATGTAATTGGTGTCAGTTAGTATTTGACAAGTTGAGAGTGTAAACACGTTTGTCATCACATCTGTTAAATTACTTTTCACTTTCTCATGTAGAAAGAAAACTACACACACACACACACACACACACACACGGCAGTAAATTATCTTAATTATATAGATCAGCACATTTTTAGCTGCTTAGTATTTAGATTCATAAAATATAATTTCTTAATAATTCTGAAGGGACGTGGACTTTGAAGATACTCACCATCATCATCTCTTTTTACTTCCTTCCTCTCTACTTCCTGTTTCATCCTTCCTTCCTCCTCTCTTCCACATTTCACCTCCACCTCATTCTCCCTTCCCTCTCAACCCCCCCCCACCCTTGCTCCCCCTCCCACATTGTCCACATTCTTTTGTTCACCTCCTCTTCCTCACCTTCCTCCTCTTCTTTTCCCACATTATTTTGCCTCCCCCTTTTCCGCCTCACTCCTCCCACTCTCACCTCCTCCGCGACACAGGATCACATCAAATATGTATGCTGCTGGAACAGGGGCCGATTGCTCAAACACACACATTACTGTCAGCCGTTTTGTTGAGGTGTGTGTGTGTGTGTGTTTATTATTTATATATTCGGGGGTTTTCGGTCTCGGCGGGGATCGCCAACATGTTTCTCAACATTAGCAGTGAAATTGTTTGGAATTCTCCGGTCGCTGACGACGACAGTTTGACAGCTCTGTCAGGCCCGCGGCGTTTCCGCGACAACACTAACACACACGTACACACACACACACACACACACACTGCGTACATGCTAGTCGCTCATGAAGACACTCTCTAAAGCATCTAACACATGAAAACAATGACTGAGAAACACAAAACAACCCAAACAAACGCCCACTGATAATAACATGCACACACACACACACACACACACACACAGCTACCCAGAATGCAACGCACACAATAAACACTAAACAAGTACACACAAACACACACACAGTAACTTGACCTGCCATCAAAGCAGAGACAGCAAACTATGAATGAAATTAAGGAAACAAGAGAAAGAAAACAAACACTTCCATCTCTTCCTGTTTCACTTTGATTCTTCCTGAAGCTTCAGACTGATTCACTGATGCTGAACACAAAACATGTTTACGCTTTTATACCTTTAATATAATACCCATAATTCCCTCACACTTACCGTAACCCTCAAACTAAGTCGTAATCCTTATAAAGACCTTTGGAGAAGTGAGAAACCAGAGAAAATGTCCTCCACAGATTTCAAAATGTTCAAATTTTCCTAAAATGTCCTGAGTCTCCAAAACTTCCTTCAATTTCCTGGAAAGTCCTCTTCTTAACGAATGTCCACACTTATTGAATATTTCGTCATCTCTTCTCCAAAATTGTCGACAAAATTCCACAATTTCCACATATACGATGATGTCCTCACTGTCCTAAAATGTTGTCACGTCCAGAAACCTCCTCACTTTCCAAACCGTCCATATTTCTTAAAATCAGAATCAGAATCAGCTTTATTGTCCATGTATGCATTCATGGACTTTGACTCCGGTTTTCACTTTGGTCTAAACGTACATACACAAGTTTACAAATAAACAAGTTAAAATGTTATTGCCTTCCAAAACTGTCCTCACTTTCTAACATGTCTTCACTTTACTTTTCACGCTTCCATGTGTCTCTCAACTCTTCTACCCGTCTCTCAACTCTTCTACCCGTCTCTCAACTCTTCTACCCGCCTCTTAACTCTTCTACCCGCCTCTTAACTCTTCTACCCGTCTCTCAACTCTTCTACCCGCCTCTTAACTCTTCTACCCGGCATCTTAACTCTTCTACCCGTCTCTTAACTCCTCTTCTACCCGTCTCTTAACTCTTCTATCCTTCTCTTAACTCTTCTACCCGTCTCTTAACTCTTCTACCTGCCTCTTAACTCTTCTATCCGCCTCTTAACTCTTCTACCCGCCTCTTAACTCTTCTACCCGTCTCTTAACTCTTCTACCCGCTTCTTAACTCTTATACCCGCCTCTTAACTCTTCTACCCGCCTCTTAACTCTTCTACCCGCATCTTAACTCTTCTACCCGTCTCTTAACTCCTCTTCTACCCGTCTCTTAACTCCTCTTCTACCCGTCTCTTAACTCTTCTACCCGTCTCTTAACTCTTCTACCCGTCTCTTAACTCTTCTATCCGCCTCTTAACTCTTCTACCCGCCTCTCAACTCTTCTACCCGTCTCTCAACTCTTCTATCCGCCTCTCAACTCTTCTACCCGCCTCTTAACTCTTCTACCCGCCTCTTAACTCTTCTACCCGCATCTTAACTCTTCTACCCGTCTCTTAACTCCTCTTCTACCCGTCTCTTAACTCCTCTTCTACCCGTCTCTTAACTCCTCTTCTACCCATCTCTTAACTCTTCTATCCGCCTCTTAACTCTTCTATCCGCCTCTCAACTCTTCTACCCGCATCTTAACTCTTCTACCCGTCTCTTAACTCCTCTTCTACCCGTCTCTTAACTCTTCTATCCTTCTCTTAACTCTTCTATCCTGCTCTTAACTCTTATATCCTTCTCTTAACTCTTCTACCCATCTCTTAACTCTTCTACCTGTCTCTTAACTCTTCTATCCACCTCTTAACTCTTCTATCCGCCTCTTAACTCTTCTATCCGCCTCTTAACTCTTCTATCCGCCTCTTAACTCTTCTATCCACCTCTTAACTCTTCTACCCACCTCTTAACTCTTCTATCCGCCTCTTAACTCTTCTATCCACCTCTTAACTCTTCTACCCACCTCTTAACTCTTCTATCCACCTCTTAACTCTTCTATCCGCCTCTTAACTCTTCTATCCACCTCTTAACTCTTCTACCCACCTCTTAACTCTTCTATCCACCTCTTAACTCTTCTACCCACCTCTTAACTCTTCTATCCGCCTCTTAACTCTTCTATCCGCCTCTTAACTCTTCTACCCGCCTCTTAACTCTTCTACCCGCATCTTAACTCTTCTACCCGTCTCTTAACTCCTCTTCTACCCGTCTCTTAACTCTTCTACCCGTCTCTTAACTCTTCTATCCGCCTCTTAACTCTTCTACCCGTCTCTTAACTCTTCTATCCGCCTCTTAACTCTTCTATCCGCCTCTTAACTCTTCTATCCGCCTCTTAACTCTTCTACCCGCCTCTTAACTCTTCTACCCGTCTCTTAACTCTTCTACCCGTCTCTTAACTCTTCTACCCGCCTCTTAACTCTTCTACCCGTCTCTTAACTCTTCTACCCGTCTCTTAACTCTTCTACCCGCCTCTTAACTCTTCTATCCGTCTCTTAACTTCCTGTCTTAACTAACCCCGCCTGCACCTCTTCCTCGCTCCTCATCATCCTTTCCATCCCTCCATCATTGTCTTCTTGTCAGCTACATTGAAATAAAACACATCTCCACCATCTTTTTTTTTCTCCTTTTACTACTTGCTCTTCCCAACTCTTCCCTCGTCTCACACCTCCTCATCCTGCCACTGCGAGTGATTCTCACTAAAATAAAAACTAAACAGAGAAGAAGAAAGCAGAGGAAGCGAGCGTTGCTTCCCTCCCCCGAGGCGGCGTTCCTCATTATGCGGCGAGCAGAGCGGCCCTTTACTGACTCAGACAGATGAAGCAGATACAACACTCGCACAGATTGTTTTCTCTTGTCGTTTCTCCACTCCCTCCTCCTTCCCCTTTCCCTCCCCCGTTTCCGTCTTGTTCTCATACTAATGTTAACTAAACGCTTTGTAAAACAGGATCTCTCGGGGCGTGGAAGACGAGAAAACAGACAAATCGGTGAGGAAGGAGCGACGTGGCGGCACTGCGGGGCTGCGTTCAACACCGGGACAGTTACGGAGCGTTTGAAGTGTCAGGTTTGCTTTCTGTCACGCGGCGCTGACGGAGCGCGTGGGAGTGTTATGGAGAGCCGTTCTGACATTCAGTCACTTGAGGAAACTCGAATTACAGGAATCTATTATTCACTTATAGCTCGTCATAATTCCAGTCAACACTGGATATAATAAAATGTAGCAGGTATCATGTGAAATTGTGCAAATCTAAATATTGGAGAAGGATATTGATACCTACATTAGTTGCGGAGACATTTCACAAAGTAAATATTAAGTTATAATGGCTCAAAATGTAATTAAAGTGAGTGTACTGCAGTTGAGCATTGACCATCATACTCAGTTTGAAGTCCAGCTCCAGCTGTGCGTGGTATCACGTAGGTCAAAAACTAGTTACACTGGGAGGCTCCCAGTTGGACTGTGGACACAAGGTGAGGATGGTGTTTGGTGTTTCTCCTTTAAAAGTTAAAGAGTGGTTGACTGAAAATCTGTTTCACTCTCTGCTTTAAAAGTTACAAGTCTGTTGCACCTTTGACCACGGATGGGTGTAGTTGGGTGTGGTCGGATGATGTCACGGTGTGCTGACACAGTGTGGAGTACACTTCCATATCACCGCAGCAAGGCGGGGGGGGGGGGGGGGGGGGGGGGGGTCAGCAAAAACAGGGTTTTCAGTGAACCCAAAAAACCTCCGGCAGGATTTAAAAGCATGTTTTCTTAAAACAATCGCCAAATCTACATTTATCACAACCAGAAACTGTAAATAAAAAGTCATTATTGTCAGATTTTCATCTTTCCGACGATCAACACATCATGTGTGACAAACGCCTGTCAGAAAAAGCAGCTAAAACTAAGCTTAAAATTGTGATATTTCATCAAAAACATTGTATTCTACATGTCTCATTTAAAATGTCGCCCCAAATAAACATTTTGTATTAAACAGATTCTGTAAAAAACATTCTGAGCTCATCGGTGCAACTACGAAGCCGTGATGACTCAGTTAAGACCAAAATTTCGTGAAACTTCGACTGACCTGCTGCTGAACAGAGAGCAGAGAGGAGAGAGGAGGGGTTAGAAGTAGAGGTTGTAAAAATACAAGTAGTTCAATATATAAAGCACGGAGAGCCTCCATTATGTTTTCCAACATTGGTAACACTTGGAAAAATGTTGGATATTTAGATTTCATTGCTTTCAAATTTTTGTAAAATAAATTATCCATTTTTTCTTTTTTGATTGATGTCATTCTAACTGTGTTATTGTGCACTAAAGACATGTTCTAGTTCTCTCTACTTCTAGCCACGGCTGCTCTGTTTCCATAGAGGAGCAGGACTTTTATGTTACAGTGAGAATCAAGACCCCATAGAGTGAAATGTGACAGGAGCAAAGAAAAGCCCCAAAACTACTTGGTGCTCAGAGGGTTAAGTTGCTCCATCTGTGTTTGTTTGTATTTTCAAAAATATTCTTGTTATTTTATCAGGACTTGGGATGCGTCCGGAATCGCCTACTATGCACTACGTACCTGAGCAAATCGATGATTTGTGAGGTCTGAACTAATTTAAAAAATATATTGAAGTAAATTCTTATACTTCCATTGAAGCGTTATTGACACTGCAGAGCCGTCTCTCTTTGTCTGTTATGAATGTTGTCGAATGCAGGTCAAAGTTCACCCATGAACTTTACTTTGCCCATGAGCAACACTTCTAATTGCAGAGATTCATTAGAATAAAGTGAATTTGCAGCAGAATTTTAAATGCTGAAGTGACCTTTATTCTGTCGGTTGTTTACACTTTTATGTATTTTTTTTTCTGATTATGAAGCACTTTGTGTCTTTGTTTTGAAAAGTGCTACACAAATGATCATAATTATTATCATAATTACTTCAAACTGAATGTATATTTTTTGATAATGACCAGGTTTTAGAGCAGACCTCTTGGTGCTCAGTACACTGTTGGTTAAAACACATGCAGTCCAGTCAGACTTTAAATGGAAGGATTTGCCATCATCCTCCACTTTCATCTCTCTCTCTCTCTCTCTCTCTCTCTCTCTCTCTCTCTCTCTCTCTCTCTCTCTCTCTCGCTCTCTCTCTCTCTCTCTGCTGCTGCAACGGCGATAGCAGCTGTAACCACTGTCTCTAATTCATCATCCGCCATACAGCGGAAGGGGGGAAGGAGGAAGAGAAGGGAGTGGGAGAGAGAGGAAAGGAAAGGAAGGAGGAAGGGGTAAGAGAAGACGGAAAGTGGGAAATGATGGGGGGGGGGGGGGGCAACAGGAAAGAGAAGAGGAGAGGGCAGTAGGGAAGGTGAGAAAAGGTGGGAAGAAAGTAGAGGAGTCAGAGTCGAGAGAGAACAGTAAAGAGGAAAATGGAGGAAGATGGCAAAAGAAGACAGAGAAGAGAGAAAGGAAGTAAACAGAGAAAAGGGCGAGAGGAAAAGGAAACATTAGAATTGGGAAGCGAGAGAAAGAAATGAGATAAAGGTAAAACATGAATGAAAAGAAGACAATAGGAAGGACGGTGAGGATTTTGAGTAAGAGGAGGAAAGGAAGGAGAGATTGAGGGAAGGGGTGAGGAAATGAAAGGTTGAATGAGTCATATTGGCAGCCGTCACCTTTCAGTCAGAGACTGTTGGATTTATGAGGTGATTCAGTAACACTCGTCTTTTTTCATCCTGCAGAGACACTGAAACCAAACCATCAGTGAGCAGCTTCACAGCTCCACCTGCTGCCATTCATTCATTCATTCTAATTGGTCCATCCTGCAGAGACACTGAAACCAAACCATCAGTGAGCAGCTTCACAGCTCCACCTGCTGTCATTCATTCATTGATTCTAATGGGTTCATCCTGCAGAGACAATGAAACCAAACCATCAGTGCGCAGCTTCACAGCTCCACCTGCTGTCATTCATTCATTGATTCATTCTAATGGGTTCATCCTGCAGAGACACTGAAACCAAACCATCAGTGAGCAGCTTCACAGCTCCACCTGCTGTCATTCATTCATTCTAATGGGTCAGTTTGGATATTTTTTAATATATAGAAAATTGGTAAAAAACCTTTTAAAAATAATTAATAGAATGATCCAATTTATTGATCTGGTAGTTATTTATTCTAGAAGACTTAATGTTATATTTAACTTGATTACTAATCAATGAAAATAAATGATTCATATGTAATACAAGTAGTTAAGTATGTAGGTTTTTATCTGCTTTTTAAAACCAGAAGATGTAAAAGAGCAATGTTTCTTTTCTCTCTCTCTCCCAATTAAATTTATTTTGGCTTAAATTCAGAATTGAGGTATTTTGCGTGAGATCAGTAAATAATTCAGTCTGACCTTCATTTTCTTTACAACTGAACCAAAACCAGAAATCTCAACTGAGCTGAACTCACAGCAGAAAAAGAAAAACATGTAACATCCAATTATTTCCAAACTCATCCCACACACTGCTGCACTGGACACACACACACACACAGACACACACACAGATGTAAATCAGCTAATATATGAATAACCAATTACTGTCCAATACATTCGAAGTAAATTACTGAAACATTACACTGCAGCCACAGAGGACTGAAAAACACAAACACAAACAAAACAAGTGTTTTCCTTCACAAGTGCATGCGTGTGTGTGTTTTCTTGCTGTGTATGTAAAGCACTTATATTTCTTTAATTTAAATCACAGAAGACAGCGCAGTGCTGCCAAAACTGCAATTTATGCTCAATCAAAACAATGGATTGTTCTGTGTGTGTGTGTGTGTGTGTGTGTGTGTGTGTGAGGACACACCACATCCTTCATGTAAGTGACTGTGACGACACCAAGAAACTCTGGAGAACACAACATACTACAGACTCAGAGTGAACAATTTAAGCTTCAGTTTTCATTTGCATACACACGACTTTGTGCATATTTTCATTGAATGTGTGTGTGTGTGTGTGTGTGTGTGTGTGTGTGTGTGTGTGTGTGTGTGTGTGTGTGCGCTCTGAGTGTGAGTGATAACCGCGGAGGGAGGCTCCTCAAAGTCGGGGATGAAACACCAACAGGCAGCGTGACCAAAGACGGCGCTCGCCGAGCCGAGTCTGGCCACACCAGATTACTGCTGTTAACACTCACACTCTGTGTGTGCATTACATTCTACTGTGTATGTGTGTGTGTGTGTGTGCGTGTGTGTGTCACATGTTATTGTGTCTCGCTCTTGTTTTGCTCTTCTTCGTCTCTATATGCATTGATGCTGATTTGAGGGTTCAGAGAACACTCTTGTGATTGAGGGCGTCTGACGTGGATGAATGGATGAATCTTTGTTCACACCTGAAGGACAACCGCAGTACTTTACATGATCACACCAACAGATGCTGTTTTATGTGACAAACATTTCTACGAGGAACTTTAATTTGGTGTTGATTCTGTCGCCCCCTGTGGACTAAAGTGGTAGTGTCTCTGAGCACAAGAGTCCCTTTAGAAAACCTCTCATTCTACTGCAGCAGGGTCTGACAGTCTGCCCCTCTCAGTCCTGGTTCTGGTTCTCCCGTGCCTCCCTTCCCTCCAGCAATACATCCTGGGTCTCCAGCAGAGAGCAGAATCTCTGCTCCTGGAGGAGGAGGAGGAGGAGGAGGAGGAGATGCTGCTGCTGCCGGGAGCGGAGCTCTCCTCCGGAGCTCCGGATCTGGGTGTGTCCACGATGGACCGGTCTCTGCTGGAGGATCTGGGTCTGTCCACGGTGGACCGGTCTCTGCTGGAGTCTGAGCTGAAGGAGTTTCTGGTGAACCTGCATGAGTTCATCTGGTTTCACCAGAATCCGACCCGGTGGCTCCGATGACGAACATTAATAACTCTATAGAAATAGACCATCTTCTCTCTGATGGTCTCTTTACTGATGGAGGTCTGATAGAGGATCAGGACTAAACTGACACTGGTTATAGAGGATCAGGACTAACTGAGACTGGTTCAGGACCAGATAAAAGTTCCTCACAGTTACTTCAATTTGATAGAATCAGGTTGGTTGTTGGGTCAAACAAACACAGGACTTTCACTCAGGGGACCGGCGTTCGTGTCCCGTGTGAAACCAAAGTAGTGACGACGTTACACGAGACGCTACATCACGGAGTCACATGATGTTACGTCTGTAGCTGACATTACGTTACAAGTACGTAACGCAAACCTTTAAGATTTAATTCAGGATCCACTACAGTGACCGGCTTCTGCCTAAGTGGGAGAATATGAGGAGTTGGGATGAGATCAAGTCTAACGTAGACGTACCTGTTGTTCCTCGCCAGCTGACTGTAGTGCCTCCTGCTGGCCGACGAGGGGTAGTGCAGGCTGCTCAGCTTTACGGCCATCTGCTCTGCCAGGGCGGCTCGCTGGGCTTCACACTGCCCGGGGATCAGCTCAGCCTGGAAGACACAGAGCAGGACATACGGGCGTCAATCACACGACATGCTGTAGATATTCATGATCCCCAACACGGAGGCTGTGGTTACTAGGAAGAGTTCACAATCAAACATGTTTTATTCGTTTTTATTTTTGTAATTGTCGTCTGGCTAAACCTTTATATCTTATTGACCTTTTCTTTAACACCACCTATGGGACAAACAGAAACAGCGAGATGTAATGAACGATGCAGCCTGTAGGGGGGGCTAACAGCAGCTTTTGAAGATTCATCAGTTTAAATAAAAAACAACTGAATCTGAACCATTTTAGTCATTTTCAAGAGTTGGAATAATGTTTGGTTGCAAAGATCACTGCTACGAACATGAAGAAGAATATAAAAGTTCAGTCTGGTCTCATCCAGTGTTTGTTCTTCCACGTAATTATGAATGAAGAAGTACAAAGAACGCAAAAGCCCACACAGGAAACTAGAAGTTAACAATGGTGATTTTGTCTCGTGACGTTCGTACTTCAATAACGGCATTTCTCACATATATGTGCGATGCTGACGGGTTAGTGGAACTTTTCACTTCACAGTCAAACGACTTCATTTGCTTCAGTGTTCCCTCTAAAACAACTGTGCACACGCCGGTGAAAAGCACCAGCGCACGTGCAGCGTTGTATGGTTCCGGTTCTGGTTCTGACTGTAACAGCAACATTTAAATATGACGAATGCAACACATATGAAAAAAAAACATGTATTTTGAGATGCACGTTTTGCTGTTTAATGTCCTTATTTCTGATATAGCAACTGACGGCAACCAAAGGCCAAGAATCGGTTGCAAACCGATGAGCCCTGAATGTCGTTGGAGCAGAATCGGAGTAAAGCAGCCCAGCGACCTGATGGTGACGTCCTACCCGTCAAGTCGTGTCGATTAGCTGTTTATTGTGGATGGATGAGATTCAGATGTGCCATATTTTTTGACGGACGCGGCCTTTAAAGCCCCACGAGCGGCCAACAAGCCACTAGAAAAGCACTCCACGCTTATCCTGCGCTCTCATCTCGGCTAACGGACACACACACACACACACTCACTCATACATCCATACGAACATGCATACGCATATAAATGTATATAAACACACACACGCACAAATTACCTATGAAGCCACAAACGCACATCTAGCATGAAGCCCAAATTACCTCTCATACACAAACACACACTCTTCAAACCTGCACAAATGTTCCCATAAAGACACACACACACACACACACACAAATCGACCATGAATTGCTCCACACTCGTGAAAAAAAAATCTAAATAAACACGCACACACATCATAGCGAGTCGCTCTCGGTATCCAGACACAATCATATAGAGGCACTCAGCGCGCCGCTCACATGTAATTGCATACAAACTATATGGAGATGAGGCTTCAATTGAACCAATGAAGGCAGAGTGAGAATGTACAAACAGCGACACACACACACAAATATGACCGCTGCCTTTTTTTTCCTCATTCAGTAACAATCTGAATAAAGTGTCGTCGCGTTCGCCGTCCGATCTACTTAGCGGACTCGCGGAAGGATCTGGAAAGGTCATCCAATCTGTGGGAGGCAGAGCCGCTCAATCAGAGAGCTAATAAACAAACAGGCGATACACAATCAACAGGCTGTGTGTGTGTGTGTGTGTGTGTGAGAGAGTAGTTTTTGTTTGTGTGTGTTGCTATTACAGAAATGAAACTAACTGGAAGCTCTCAGAGAAAATTTTTCTCACTTTGTGTAAATGTCTCTCCACTTGCATTCATTACTGGTCTCTTGGTTGCGTTTGCAGCCGTTTGCTGGCTGGTTAGTCCGTCACTGAGTCAGTAAATCAGTCCAGTTGTTCATTAGCTGCTGAGATTGTTCTTTTCTTTTGCTAATTTGTTCCCTCGTGCGGTTGGTAACTCTGAATGTGGGACGCCGGACTGCATTCAGAAACGCTTTAATTTAACTTCTACTTCCTGTGAGGTGGGAGGGACCTTTATGAGCAGCTGTCACGTGATCAGCTGATTAATCACGCGCGCATGATCAGTCAGAACGGTGGAGGAGACAATATTTGTTTGATCTCTGTGGGAAAATATTCGCATTTCCAGCTGCAGGTAAGACATTAAATAAAAACCTACAAAGATACAGTTAAGAGTGAGATTACAGGAGAAGCTGCTGGTACCGTCGTGCATCAGAGAATACACAAAACAAAGGAAACCAAGATCAGAAGTTACATTCAGACAGGAAAAATGAAGGATTTTGCAAACGATGTCGATTAAAGCTTCATTCCTGTCGTCGAACACTTCAATCACGAGAGCAGCAGGTGGTCAGCTGAAACTATTATGACGAATAATAAATATTCTTTCAGATGAAATATTGGTCATCGTGTAGTTTTAAAGTTGACAAAAACTTTGAAACTGTAAATGTAGATTTGGCAGCGTTTCGTGGCCACGACGTCGGTGAGAAACTCGTATTTATTCAGTTCCTTTTTTACGAGGTGAACGCATCTTCTGGTTGTAAATTACTTTTTCATTCTGAACAGCTGACTCAAGCCAGAATGAAACACACACACACACACACAGAGTGAAGCAATTTCTCCTGGACGCCTTGAGGACAGAACTGGAACACAATGTATTTTTAAAAACACGCGCACACCCACCCACACACACCCACCCACACACACACTCACACACGCACACACACACACACACACACAGTGATGTGTTGGGCTGATTCCCACTCTGAAGGATCTTCAAGGATTTCTGTCAGAAATTATTTCTCTTCAAACTAGACTCATGGCTCCATCTGCTAGTGTGTGTGTGTGTGTGTGTGTGTGTGTGTGTGTGTGTGTGTAGTGAACTGTAAAATGGATCAAAAGTAAACAAACTGCTTGTGCTTGATTTGCTCAGTTAAGCATTCTCTGTAATTGTGAATTTCTCCCCCACATGTTTGATGTTTATTTTATTTATTTTATTATTATTTCTATTTTTTGTCTTAGACAAGGATATGTGTGTTAGACGCTTCCAGAGGAAAAGACACACACACACACACACACACACATACATGGTTGACTGTGTGACTTGTGTTGTTGTTCTGGTAACAGTTTACTCATCATCCTAAACATCTGGAATACGATTGTTGAGACGATCAGACAGTAAACGGACATTCAGTTCAGCCAAATTATCGGACACTCAGTTTCTACATCCTGTACACTGATACAGGAAGTGAGCACACACAGAACATCTGCGGGGAAATGTCTATATTTCAAGGATTGTGTGTCTTGTCCCATGCATGTGTGTGTGTGTGTGTGTGTGTGTGTGTGGTATTTTGAATGTAACAGCTTCAGTGTTTCCAGTCTTGTCTTTAACGCTGCTGATAGACACAAGAACCAATAAGAATCTGCCTCATTTGATGAATATGTAGACCGTCCCCTGACACACACACACACACACCCACACATCTGCTTGTGTGCGTGTGTGTGTGTGGGTGTGTGTGTGTGTGTGCTGTTCTTCGATGGGCTGAATCAAGTCATTTTGCGGCTTTTTGTTTACATGTCAGGGCCAATTTACCCAGCATCCCTAGAAACCCTCACAACCACATCCCTCGAGGTGTGTGTGTGTGTGTGTGTGTGTGTGTGTGTGTGTGTGTGTGTGCCCATTGCATGTTTACATGTTTCAAAAATGTATGTGTGTGTGTGTGTTTTGCTGGAAAGCTTGCTGGTTGATTTGTGCAAAGAAAATGTGCCCTATACGTGTGTGCATGAGTCCAAATGTGCTTGTTTGTTTGTCCGTTTGCGTGTGTGTGTGTGTGTGTGTGTGTGTGTGTGTCTCCTGGGGTTTTCCCGGGGCTATAACTGCCAATCAGACAGCAGTGTTGGGACTGAGAGCTGAGCAGCAGCAGCGTACAGACACACTTCAGGATCTGCTCTTCAACACGACTCATTAAAAGCAAACCATCAGATAATAAATCAATACACTAATCAATAGTCTCATCAATCATGTGACCGGAGTCAGATCTCTGCTGCACACGGTATAAGTGGTCTCCGCTGTGCCTCCTGTCCGTCTAACACCTTCATGTGAACGAGTTGTTGTGTGACGATTGTTGCCGGGAGCGTCGCCCAAAAACATGGTTTGAAGAATCCTTCAGGTGTTTGTCACATGGAGGGAAAGTGTGTTAATGTTTCCCACCAGTCAGCTGGTGCTTTAAATACATTGGTCAAGATCAAACTCTCTGACATCATCACTCATATTAATCATATTCAGAATCTATTTTCTGAATTAGTTCTTATTCTGAATGGATCATCTTCAGGTTGATCTTTTGAATCCACATTTGACGGCAATTTCTTTAGACATCAGTGTGTGTGTGTGTGTGTGTGTGTGTGTGTGTGCGTATGAGTGTGTGAGGCTCAGGTCAATACTGGAGGGGAGATATTCCAATAACGTGGTGTTTTTGTCGTGATAGAGCGGAGCAGTGGGTAATGATATAGGATCAATAATGTATATGAGACGGCTGAACACACGCACGCACACACACACGCACGCACACACCTTTGCGTGTCGATACTGTAATACAGTTTCATTTGTGCGAAGAAGATGAACGAATGCTCCGATTTCATCTTTGAGAGTAGAATACATAATTGCCGGCAATAGTAAAAAAACACCCACACGTGCACACACACGTGCACACACACACACACACACACACACACACACACACACACACACACACACACACACACACACACACACACACACACACACACACACACACACACACACACACACACACACACACACACACACACACACACACTGTGTATTTTCTGAATCAGTTCTTATTCTGAATGGATCATCTTCAGGTTGCTCTTTTGAATCCACATTTGAAGGCAATTTCTTTAGACATCAGTGTGTGTGTGTGTGTGTGTGTGTGTGTGTGTGTGTGTCTTGTCCGCAGGCTGGTTGTGTTGTCCAGATGTTTCTACTGAAGTTTTCATTTGCAGCTAAAATCAACTAAACAAACCTCCAGCTCACCTCCTCTCCTTTTTCTGACCTTCTATACCCCTCCTCCTGCTCCTGCTCCTCTTCCTCCTGCTCCTCCTCATCTTCCTCCTGCTCCTCCTCCTCCTCCCTCTCCTCCATCTATCTCCTCATTTATTTCATTCTGCAGCAGTTGAGGAGGAATTTATAAAGAACGTATCATCAGAAACAGCTGTAGAGCCTGACGTTCGTGTTGTTTCTCTCTGTTTATCTTCTAAAGAAGCATTTGGGTATTTTTCATCTTGGATCTTATTCTAATAACAAATGAATAAATAATTAAAGTAATTATAATTAAATATAATAAATATAATAATAAACACGCTGTCTGGATTAGCTACTGAAGTTAATTGCAGAGGGAGCTGCTTAAGACTTAAAGTCATTGTTGTGCAGCTGACTGTGAAAGAAAATCCTTCACCTTGGAAATAGTTAAAAATCCTAATATGGTCACTTCCTGTTCACTGGTTGCAAATAAACAAGATGGCGACGGCCGAAACGTTGAACTCAAGGCTTCAAAACCAATGAGTGAGTCCACTTCTTATAAACGGTCTATGCTCATAATTCACACAAAGAAAGAGTGAGTAAACTCCTCCAAACAAGAATACAAATCAAACGAATAATGACAAATATATTTAAATATGTGTTGATGCTTCAAACATTTGGTATCTACCTGCCACAGTGTCAAAGGTCGTATGTTGTTCTCTGAAGATGCTGATTTGGCTCCATGTGGACTTGTTTGTGCCCCACTGATCCACATCACCACCTCCCTCTAAAACTCCCACAATCCCCCTGTGATCCCGTCTCACCTCCAGGCCCAGCTCTCTCCTGTCTGTCTGCGACCTCATCGCTCAGTCTCTCTCATCAGGATCAGATTTTTTTTTTTTATGTTGGTTAATTATTTCCTAATTAGTGTGCGTGTTAATTAGAATAGTGGCTAATGTTAATTAGCTGTATTAATGGGAGCTGCTGTAACACCTGCCCCCAGCGCCGGGCCAGACATCTTCATCTCAAACCATCGTCAGCTTCCTGACTCGGATTGTTGATGGAAACTGTAAGAAAAAACATCTTCTACTAGTTATGGATTAGAGATTTGATATTAAAGGTTGGAGTTTTTGTAGGAAACAATGTCAAATTTATCTGGAAATATAAAAACATGACATTCGATGTCAGTTCAGTTCTGTCTGTCTTTAGAAGTTCTGAGTCTTCATTTAGATAAATTAGCTTTAAGGCTCTAAAACCGTTTTAGCTTTAATTCATTGCACGTATTAAAATGTGTTACATACAGGAGACGATGTAGTCGTCGTGACGTCACTCGTTGTTTTTGTTGTTTTTAAACCTCGAGTTCGGCGTTTCGGCCGTCGCCATCTTGTTTTTTTTGCAACCAGTGAACAGGAAGTGACCATATCTGGACTGAGGAGGAGTGACATAGAGACGCCGTATACGTCTCTGGTAGAGACCTGTCAATCACCGTGTAGCCCCGCCCTAAAGCATCCCCTGCTTTATGGTCTGTTTGACTCTAAATGGACCATAATGTACTAAAT
Organism: Anarhichas minor; assembly: GCF_050575085.1. Classification (NCBI taxonomy): domain Eukaryota; kingdom Metazoa; phylum Chordata; class Actinopteri; order Perciformes; family Anarhichadidae; genus Anarhichas; species Anarhichas minor. Next base: position 84,959 of record NW_027466484.1, read on the forward strand.
GAACATCATGCTGTATTGAAGAAGACTTGAAACTAGAGATTGAGACCATAAACTCATGTTTACAATGTTTACTGAGGTAATAAATCAAGAGAGAAGTAGAGTCATTTTCTCATAGACTTCTATACAACCAGAGGAGTCGCCCCCTGGTGGACACTAGAGAGAATGCAGGTAAATGTTGTGGAGCAGAAACTTCACAACATTTCAGAAACCTTGTCATGCTCAAAGGCACTTTGGCAGTCACCGTTTCTCCTTCTATTCTTGTTTTTTTAAAACAAACGCTGGTTGATTTTTATACTCAGGGATTCAGCAGCATTTTAGCATCTTAAACGCACGCACGCGCACACGCACGCACACACACACACACACACACACACAGGTTGCTGACACGTCAGACAAAATTAGCTGATCTCCCAGCATGCTCTAGTGATGCAGACCTAAAACACTATTAAGAAAAAAACGACAACCGACCCAAAGAAAGTGATGATCACCTGAAAAATCAATAACATCTCTTCAGTCCCACACACACACACACACACACACACACACACACACACACACACACACACACACACACACACACACACACACACACACACACACACACACACACACACACACACACACACACACACACACACACACACACAGAACAATAGTGTATTTTAAATTAAAGACACAGCAGCATGGAGGAGGAAACGTCTCTGATTGGCTCAGAGATGCTGAATGACAGACAAGGTCAGGCTCACTTCATCGTATTCTAGTTTCTACTCACAAACGAAACGATGAGAAATAACTTCTGGTAAATATTATGTGGAGGATGGACGGAGGAGAGCAAAGAGAAGGAAGGAGAGAGGACGAGTGGAGGAGGGAGAGAAAACATCTAAAGTCTCCAGCAGCGTGTTTAGTCATTTATTTAGTGTTTATCTTCTTCTGACGATTCATCAGAGAAACAAGGTGGGAGATTTTATTTAGAAAATGCATTCTGTGTCTCTCACACACACACACACACACACACACACACACACACACACACACACACACACACACACACCAGCTTTAGGGTCTCATTAACGTTGTTTCAGTGATAAATAACTTGAACCGTTCCAGCAGGTAAGATTACATTTCTCTATATCTCTTTACTTTCTGACCCTGCTGCTCCTTTGTGTGTGTGTGTGTGTGTGTGTGTGTGTGTGTGTGTGTGTGTGTGTGCACGTGTTATGGGTTACGACAAGTGAAAACATATTTGAGATGAGTTTGGAAGCAGATATACATTTAAAGAAGTGAAGACATTGTTTAAATTAAATTAGAACAATGTTACACTTTTTGGATATCTGGCAACATTTAAAGAGACATATTTTTTTAAACTAGGACATCTTTAAAAAGTTACGGCATTTTAAGAAATGAAATGCATTTACAGCAAAAAATAGGACATTTCAAAGAAAACTTCTTTTACCGTTTGTTTAAAGATTAAAAGTCTACTTCAGGGTAACGCTTTTAGATTTGGGTTCAGGTTAAAGTTAAATACAAGATGTTAATGAGAGTCCTCATGAGCGCTGGTATGAACACCTGTTATTTGTGTTACATTCCTGAAACAATAAAACATAATAGAAAACATTACAATCCATCGTCAGCAGAATTCACGGAGCTAAACATTCTGCCGATTCCTCCTGCAGCAGGTAGACTGACCTTGTGTTTCATTTACTGATAATTACATGTTTTTTTTCCACAGAGGCTTTAATTAGAATGTTAGAAATATTGATTGCCTCTATCACCTCCCTCCATCCCTCCTTTCCTCCATCCCTCCATCCCTCCTTTCCTCCCTCCACCCTCTATCCCTCCTCCACCAAAGTGTTTGAAAATCAGACAGAAACAGAGACGAGGCAAAGAGAGATAGAAGACACGGAAAAACTAGAATATAAAATAAAAACAATAATAAATATTCTGTTTTATTTTACTTTTCAGAGCCTGTTTTATCATCACACTCGGTGTCACTGCTGAACACAGAACGTTAGCGTCTGCATGTGTGTTTCAGATGATTTCATTATTAAGCTATGAAATATGAAATATGATGGATTAAAAGCAACCTGGAATCATTTAGGAGAAATCCAGTCATTCATGAATTGGAAAACATGTGAGTTTGTTGACACTTCCAATACTAACTTCGTTTAGTCGTATGCTGAATGCTAGCAGCTAACAGTTGAGCTGCTAACACTACAGTTGCACTAATTTCACTTTATTAATAAATCAAATGCCTTCATGTAACTTCAACCAAATCAACTCTGCAGCTCTATGGAGCGTTTTATCCTCTTTTTTGTATCTTTTCTCATCATTTTTTATGTATTTTCCAATGAAAATCCAGCAACACAAGTCAATTTCCGCTCGTTAGACGCAGTCTTTTCAAAATAAACTTCAAAAGAAGCAGCTTAAGTTTAGTAAACAGGTCGTGGTTTGGGTTCAAAATAACAACAGAAATCAACATGTTTCTTCTCGTGTCGCACCATGAACAAACAGCTGGTGAAAGACGCGTCGGTCTACGAACAAATTGATTTCGTAGGATATCTACAAATTACGGTGCATTATTTTTCATCGGTTTATCTACGAATGCTGGATGAGACCCGGCTGGACAGTTAGACACTAACTGGTGAACATTGGGGAGCCCCAAAGAGCAAAATAGAGATAAAAGAATACAGCTTTAACGAACTAACTTCAGTAAACAATCTGCCACACGTGTGTTACGTTAAACCACTTCAGCTGCTGAAGTTAAGAGCAACAAGTAGTTTAACATTAAGAGATCCAATCAGGAAGTAATGGACGCCGTGAAGACGACGGTATGAATGGACGTTCATCGTTAAGAATGTTGCTAGCAGCTAGGTTCTGACGTAAACCACAGAATAGAGACGTCAAAGAATCCACTGTTCATTAATTAGCAACTTGATAATTAATTACATCTGTGAGTCATTATCACAAGTGCATTGTGGGACTGGAAATGATGTGGTCTCGTATACAAGCGGAGAGGAAGAAATGGAGAAACGGGGAGAATTAAAGGAATGATCAGCCGAGCTCACGGACCCGCTGACTTTATTTTCTGCAGGCCGAAGCAGAAAGACTTCGCTCAGTTTTTTTCTTTTTTGATGTTTGATTAATTATTTTGGTGCCAATCCATTTCTGCCTCCCTCAATATTTAATTAAAATATCATTTTAAAAACATAATTACGTTTTTAATCCGACTGTGAATGAGTCTCGAGCAAAGCAAAGAAGACTCTCTCCTCTGTCTCACCCTATCGGCAAAATGGAAGCTGCCTGCGGGCTCACACACACACGCACGCACGCACGCACGCACGCACGCACGCACGCACACGCACACGCACACGCACACGCACACGCACACACCTTTTGGTTTCTAGTAATATAAAATGTTGTGATTTCTTCTATAGTGTGTAAACTTCATGACATGGGCTGTACTCTGTGTGAGTGTGAGTGTGAGAGTGTGTGTGTGTGTGTGTGTGTAAACACCCAGCATGCAGCCCGGCGGCTGCTGATGGCCGAGCTAATTATGCATGAAATCAAATATGATTTAAAAAACAACTTCACAAGAATCTCTCTCTTTATGCTACAACACACACACACACTCAGCAGGAGAGAGAGGCAGATGATGGTGATGATTGAGTGTGTGTTTGTTGTGCAGATCTGTATGTGCGCGCGCGTGCGTGCGTGTGTGTGTGTGTGTGTAGGAGACACAGAGGGAAGCCCAACAACAGAAGATGCACAGATTGGTATTTGCTCTTTGTTTTAATAGAAAGGGTGAACTTGTGCTGCTCTGGATTTTATTTCCTGTTTCCTAAAAGACGAACACAAAGTGCAGGATGATAATCCTGAGCCGCAGTTTGGGCGGGATGCTCACTGATTGGCTGCTGTGACACACAATCATTAATGTGATTATAGTTTATATGGTGAATAATATTACTGATCGGACTTGTCAAGAGGTCACTTATCATCTTACATATAATATTAAAAATGACTTTATTGACTTATTTTAGTTTGTTTACTTGATTTTAGCTGACATGCATTATTTTTGGTCCAGTTTATGTCTTTGGTTGAACTTTTATTTTTATTTTTGTTGTCTTGTGTTCAACACTTTGTAAATTATTTTTTACAAATAAGTACACATTTTAAGGTACCTGTAATGCTACTGTATATTCTTATCCCACTACTGTTCTGGAGAAATATTATATTTTCATACGATTGTTATAAATAAAAGCAATATTATGTTGATATTGACCTACTGTTTAAGGAGGCATTCTGAATAATACTTAATAATACTTAACGCTGCAGCCACTGCCAAGGACAAGGGCAGGCTGCAACGCATCATCCGCTCTGCCGAGAGGGTGATTGGCTGCAATCTGCCGTCCCTCCAGGACTTGTTCGCCTCAAGGACCCTGAAGCGAGCAAGGAAGATTGTAGCCGACCCCTCTCACCCTGGACAAAAACTATTTGTGCCCCTTCCATCTGGTAGGAGGCTGAGGTCCATCAGGACCAAGACCTCACGCCACACGAACAGCTTCTTCCCGTCCGCAGTCGGGCTCATTAACAGAGCCCGGGTCCCCCACTGACTCTGTCACCCCAGGACAAATTCCCACCGGTCACTCCCCTGCATCCCTTCTATTTACACTCAACACTTTACACTACACTTACATCTCACTTGTTTATAGTCCTGTCATCTGTTCGTTGTTTATAGTCCTGTTATCTGTTCGTTTGTGCACTTTATTTTATATTTCACTTTATTTTATATTTCATCTTTATTTTATATTTCATTTATTTTATATCTTACTTTATTTTATATCTCTTGTAAATTTTAATATGTTTCTACTTGCACTGATTGTTGTTGATTGTTAAATGTTTGCACCTCCCGTTACGCCAAGTTCCTTGTATGTTCAACATACATGGCAATAAACGGTTCTGATTCTGATTCTGATTCTGGTTGTACCTGTAACCACACCCATCAGTGATGTCACAGGGTCCTGCAGTACACCTGTGCATCACTGCAGCGAGGTGAGACAGTAAACCACTCGAGGTCAGCAGAAACTAGGTTTTAAGTAGGTCTAAGAAACAGTATATAATAATATATAATGTAGCCTTATCAAAGGCGACACAAAGTGAGTAAATAAATAAAGAACTACCTGCACGCTCGGCTGCTTCACATCATTAAAAATGCAGTGGGCTCCTCCAGAATCAAATTACCTTGAGCCGATTCAAAGGCCTCTCATATCCATCACCGAGCACCGTGCGGTCTCCAAAACAAGCAAATTAGATGTGGCGTTCATTTACGTGGCGGGTGGCGGAGGAGAATTAAGATTTTGGGGGTAAATAACACGTAATTAAGGTCCATTCAGACTAATTATCAGTCTTCAGATGTAATCTGAAGGCGAGCGTCTGGGACTGAGATGAACGTGTGACGTGACGGAGAGAGGAGAGCAAGTTCATCGCCCTCCAGTTTATTTGTTCTACTTCTCGATACAAATTCACCTCCTTTTACTCCTCCTCCTCTTCCTCCTCTCTCCCCCCCTCTACCTCCTCCTGCCTGGGCTTTCTGCTCTGTTCAAGGACACCATTCCAGTTATTTTCAATATCACAGACGGAACATAAATCAAAAGTAACGTGTGACACGGCGGCTGCAATCCTCAACCTCCACTGACTGATACACAGAGAGAGGAAAGGATGCAGGGAGAGGAGACAAGGGGGAGGAAAGGATGGAGGGAGAGGAGACAAGAGGGAGGAAAGGATGGAGGGAGAGGAGACAAGAGGGAGGAAAGGATGGAGGGAGAGGAGACAAGGGGGAGGAAAGGATGGAGGGAGAGGAGATAAGGGGGAGGAAAGGATGGAGGGAGAGGAGACAAGAGGGAGGAAAGGATGGAGGGAGAGGAGACAAGAGGGAGGAAAGGATGGAGGGAGAGGAGACAAGGGGGAGGAAAGGATGGAGGGAGAGGAGATAAGAGGGAGGAAAGGATGGAGGGAGAGGAGACAAGAGGGAGGAAAGGATGGAGGGAGAGGAGACAAGGGGGAGGAAAGGATGGAGGGAGAGGAGACAAGAGGGAGGAAAAGATGGAGGGAGAGGAGACAAGAGGGAGGAAAAGATGGAGGGAGAGGAGACAAGAGGGAGGAAAGGATGGAGGGAGAGGAGATAGGAGGGAGGAAAGGATGAAGGAAAGGATGAAGGAAAAGAAGACAAGAGGGAGGTAAAGATGGGGTGAAATCAACCAGATTCAAAAAGAAATCCACTGATTTGAGTAAAATACTAAATGAATGAAGAAGTTGATGAGTTACTTCACTTCAATAGAAGAAATTATCTGATTGGTAGATTATCTTTGACATGAGCCGGATGGAGAGAAGAGGTAAAGGACGGAGAGATGGAGGAAGATAAAGAAAGAGATGAAGGAGGAGAGAACAAAGATGTGATGATGATGATGGAAAACATGTAAAAAGAGAAATGAAAGGAAAACAAAGAAAGGAATAATAAAAGGAGAGAGAGAAGCGCCTCTGGCCTCAGTGTTGTGACAGAAATGCTTTACGGCTGTTGGCATCTGCCACGACGTGCCACCATCGGCCCCGAGGGTCTTCTTCACCGCATTATTGTGGTTGCCACAGCGACAACGACAACAACATCCGCTCCGGGGGGAATTATTTACAAAAATAAATAAATAAAACGGGGCCCCCCAAATTAGCAGGGGGGAGACCGTTAGCATGGCTGCTCAGCTGGGATCGGATTCTGATCGTTTTACAGCCTCGTTAGTCGGCTCGGTCCACGCGGTCCCAGGTATGAACGTCCTCACGGGGGGGATCGCTCAAAGAACTGCGTTTTAAGGCTTTAAAAATGCTAAATTCTCCCCTGCAAAGGCTTTTATTTTGAAAGGTAAGAGCAGAAGGAGATCTGGTCTGCGCTGCCTTTGTCAAGGTTGAAAGGATTAATAAAGTTTGCCCGTCTTTGTTCAGGCTACAGAGCCTCAGAGTCCATATTAAAATAAAGAATATAGACACAACTCAACCCGTTCCGTACGACGTGATTGGTTGATGCTTTTATTCAAAGATGTAAAATCAACCTCATTGTTACAGATGACTAATGTTTCCGTTCTTTGGTGAGAAGAAAAACAGCTCGAAAATAATATATTGGTGTCACGAAAAAATTAACTAATTAAATACATTTTAAATGATGGTCCATTTAGAGTCAAATAGACCATAAAGCAGGGTATGCTTTAGGGCGGGGCTACACGGTGATTGACAGGTCTCGTATACGATTGTGACCAACATGAGTTAAACACCCAGAGAGCAGAGTCGACCAAGGGCTCTGTTTGATATTTAATATTTAATACGCTCAGCTAATCATGCTCAGACCTGGTGTGTGTGTGTGTGTGTGTGTGTGTGTGTGTGTGTGTGTGTGTGTGTGTGTGTGTGTGTGGGTGTGTGTGTGAGAGAGAGAGAAAGTGAGTGTTGTCTCTCTGTCTTTTTTTGGTTTGTCTGCAGGTTATTTAATGATTTTTTTACATACAAGTGATTCATCATAATATTTCCAAGACAATCTTCTATTATTCTTCGCCTCCTTCCCCCTCCCTCCCTCCTTCCCTCTCCCTCCCTCCCCCCCTCACACACACTTTCTCTTTCAGTTTCTCTCTGCAGAAGCATCATCTAACTCCTCGGTCAAAGCAGAATAATTGTCAATGAATATTTAACAAGGTTTCAGATGAAGGGATAGACATCATCCTCTCACTCACACACACACACACACACACACACACACACACACACACACACACACACACACACACACACACACACACACACACACACGTTCTCTGTGAGCAGAGGTTAGCGATACGCCGTGGTCAGCGGTGCGTACAGCAGCCAGTGGATTAGCGGAGGGGAGATGATGAAGTGCAGAATAAATACTAAATAAACACCCTCTGCTTTCACTCCACATACTGTAACACACCGCTCGTCGGCCATTTTGTTTCCTTCTCGACCCCCACCCCTCACGCACACACACACACACACACACACACACACACACACACACACACACACACACACACACCTCCACCTGTATTTTTCCGGAGGAGGGCATGAAATCGTAATCAGCCACCCCGCGGCATTTGTAATTTTTTAATCCGGTGTCGACGTGTCAGCGTGAGGAAAGTTTTTGAAATATTCAATTTTCGAAGAGGTTGCAGGTTTCACCGCTGCATCAGCAGCAACCAGATCCTGCTGAAGTGCCCCTGAGCAAGAGACCAAGGGTGAGAGGAAAAGAGAAGCACATGTTGTCGAGCGTCCTGAGACTTTCACTGACGGCTTCATGAACTCAGTGAGAGTAAAGAAAACTACACGTAGATCTGTGATGAATAAACAAACACACGAACACAAATCAAAGGTTTTGTATTTTGTACAAAGTATGAATCAATAAAAACTACAGATTTCAGTTTTTTTGTCAAAAGTTCCTTTTTGAGGCTGTGTTACTTTTTAAAATACTTCTGTACTTTAATGAAATAATGCTGGTGTTCTATAAGAACGTACTCTGGATTTATGAGATATCATCACCGGTCCTACTCGTACTTTAATATAAAATGGAGAAATCAAATGAATCAAATAACTTTTTTCAGAAAGATAAAACATACACATCTTCAACAATCTAATATTTTATATCAAAGTATCTCAATTATCGGTCAAACTTTAATAGATTCAAGGTCCATCACCAAGATCTCTCTCTCTCTCTCGCTATGTCTCTCTCTCTCTATGTCTCCCCCCCTCTCTCTCTCGCTCTCTCTCTCTCTCTCACTCGCTCGCTCTCTCCCTCATATATACCCCCCTCTCTGTCCCTCTCTCTCTCTCCCTCATGTATCCCCCCCTCCCTCTCTCATTGTAATCAGCAGCCCTTACAGCCAATCTGCTGGCCATAAAGCTGTCTCCAGCCTGATGATGTACGGCTCACAGAATTACCTTATCTGCTTCTGATTTACTGTGCCTCACAGGTAGAGAGACAAAAACAGCCTCCACACCTCCGTCACATCCATCTCTCCGTCCCTCCTTCCCCTCACACATCCTACACGTCCCCCCTTTTTCCTCAACCTTGCTTTTATCACTCTTCTATCAAACCCCCCAGCCTCCCTCTGCTCTTTTGTTCTCATATCTCCCGTTATCTCCTCCTCCTTTCGCTCCGTATCTTCATTTCTCTTTCACTAATAAACTTTATTCTGTCCATCTCTTCTCATCCTCCGTCCTCTTGTTGTTCCCTCCCTTTAAAACCTCCCTCCATCTTTTCTCCCTCTCTCCCTCAGTTTCCCTCTTGATGAAGATCTTCCTTCATCTTCACCTCCTTCATATTTTTACCCCTCTAATCCTCGTCTATATTCTCCTTTTTGTGTTTCTTTCCCTCCTTCCTCTCTCTCTTTCTTTCATCCCTCTTTTAGCACTTAAATCAATTCTGCCATTTTTTACTCTTTTCCCAATTTCTTTTGTTTTCTCCCGTTTTCCTTTTCGTCCATCCCTCTCCTTTTTCATTCTCTAACGTCCATCTCTCGTTCCATCTCGTGCCCTTTTCTTTTCCTTTGTCAATCATCCTTCTTTTCTTCCTTCTATCTCCCTGTTTGTCCTCACCTCTGTCCACCCATCCTCTCCTCATCCTTCCTTTCATTCATCCCTCTACAATCCCTTCCTCCTCCTCCTCCTGCTGCTTCCTCACATTCCTCCCTCTCACTGCTCTCCTCTCCATCTTTACCCTCTCCTCCCTCCACCCTCAACTCCTCATAGTGGAAGGAAGCGAGGAGAGAAGGAAGGAAGGTGTCACTCATGACTAACAGAAGTAACGGCATCAGATGCTGTGAAACACACAGACACATTTCAGACAAAAAGCTTCAACACAAGAAACGACCAGAACAATCAAAGTAGAATAAGAACAAAACACACACACACACACACACACACACACACACACAACTCAGCATCAGATGCTGGTAATTACAGCCTACAGTGGTCCTTTTTTATCTTTTTATTTAAGAACAAGATGGATAATCTTTGATCAGAAACAGAGAGAGAGGGTGTGTGTGTGTGTGCGTGCGTGCGTGTGTGCGTGCGTGCGTGTGCCTTCATGTACGACTACAAATGAGTGAAATTATATCAAAATGTGGTTTTGATTGTGTGGCTTTGAGAGCAGCGAGGGGGAGGAGGGGGTGTAATTAAGTCACCACTGTGTGTGTGATGTGTGTGTGTGTGTGTATGTAGGTGTGTCCATCTGCACGCGTGTGTTTGTGTTCTTATGTGTTTATTCTCATTGTCCTTGCGTAGATTCATTCATTTGTATTCATGTGTAAGTCCATATGTCCATGGAAGTGTGTACGTGTGTGTGCGTGTGTGCGTGTGTGTGTGTGTGTGTGCGTGTGTGTGTGTGCGTGCGTGTGAACATGTGTCAGTTGTTGAATTCCTTCAGCAGCCTTCCTTAATGAAAAATAAATAGTGTCCACTGTTTCAGAACGTCCTTTCAATCAGCCGGAGACACAGAAAGAAACAGATAATAATCTTCTCATCAGAGACGTCGTCCTCCTTCAAACCTCAAAGCAAACCACATTCTCATGCTCTTATTTTGAAATCCTCTCTGTCTCGGCAACGTTTCTCTACAAAGGCGTCACAAAATGTCCCAAAACAAGCATTCACTTCTGCGAAAGTCAGATACTGAGGAGGACTAAATATAAATAAAGTTATTTCTTTTGCATCATGTTTCAGTTCATGTTGATGTTCAGGAGAAAATAAAGTTAGAGATTAAACTATTAGAGCTGAAGGCCGCGGTCGAGTCCTTCATTACTGGTTTATTCTGGTTTACAAGAAAAAAGCTTATTTGGCTTTTTGTTTTAAAGCTCACAATAATGTAATTTATTGTGATCTTGTTTTCTTATATTAAGAGATGAACTCTGACGTCTGTATTGAGTGTTTGTAAAGTCACTGATGTAAAATAAATTGAAGCTTGTTTTCTTCTGCATCCAAAGCTGGAGGAGAAACATCCAAACTTTCAATCAAACTCGACTATAACTTCCTCTAATAATCAGCCGACACCATATCCATGTTTAACAAGGTAATACGACACGAACCATCTGTAGCTTCAAAAAAAGAATAACACCCACTTTACATATTCACTTTTACCATCCGCGTAATTAAATATTTGAGAAATATCAGGAATGGGAAATTAAAAGAGAAAAAAGCGATCAGTTCCCTCTCTCAGAGTGCATTAGAACACGTCAGATTGCCGTCGGCAAAGACACAGAGAGAGCTGGCTGCTTTTTTAAACTCACTTTATAAATTACATTTTGGAGTGCTTCGGCATACTAATACCTGCTGCCACGGAGAGCAGACAGCGTTAATTATTTCTTATTGGGATCGGCAGCCATTATTTGCATATTTCATTTAGCTGTTGTCGATGGTGCAGGTGGGAGGGAGTGAGAGTCACTTTGTGTCTCCACAAACTTTTTTTGGGGGGATGCGTTCACTGACCGCATGTGTTCAGAGGAGCGTTTGATTTTAGGACGATTTGAGTCATTTCAACGAGCCGCAGCAGATTATTGGAGATAATTAACAACGTTGGCTTTCAATATCATGCAAAAAAAGGTCAGGAAAGAGTTTTAAGAACCGGAATGTGCTCCACTTTGTTTCGGCTAAAAACATCAATTAAAGCGTCATTTATACTCAATTGGCTTCAATGTGAGGACAACAGCAGCAGGAAGTCAGACTTTTTAAGAGCTTAATGGGGAAACGGATGTGTTGTTCACACGAAACCTGTTAAAACAGCAGTTTGTATAAAAACACGCCCCTCTGAAGAGGAATCACACAGATGGAAAATCATGTTTGGACAGTTGAGACTCTGACTGACAATCAACCAGCAGGACAGGACGTTCAAGTCGACTAAAAAAATGACAGAAAACTTTGTTCCCATTTGACTTAAAAACATTTGTGTTCCTTTCTCGAACAAACTACGAGGTCTCATTGAACTCCTCTTTAATATTTGTCCTCCACCACAAACATCATTGAATCCAAATAACATTTATGACTTTATGCATATATATTCCTGATTCTGCAAACTTTCCTCCTTTGATTTACTTTAAAGCTGTGAGACTTCCTGCTGCTGTGTCGCATAAAACCCTCTGGCAACTAAACGGTTTTATCACTTTTAAATGAGCTGGAAACGCAGCTTAGCAGATCCTAAACCAGGGATTAACACGACACTGAGATTTTGTGAACACAAATTATCTTGATGGTGTCGCCGCACGCCTAAACCAACTCCCCAAAAACTTCCCCAACTTTAATCTTAATTTATGTAAAGTGCTGTGTGGTGGTAGCTCCGGGAGCGGGACGAGCCGTCTGATTGGCTCTATCAGGTATCAGGCAGGAGTCCAACACTCCGTAATTTGATTTAAAAAAGCTCGTAATAACCTGAGGTCAATATTTAAATCAGGCGGAGGGGAGAAGAGCCGCTCTGCGTGTTCGGGGTGCTTCAGTCCACCGACCGGGATTCTCCACATTCCTTCCTCCTCTGCTCCCTGTGCTCTTCTTCTCTCTTCCTTACCTCCTTCCTTTTCCTCATCTCACCCTCCTCTTCCCTTGTTTTTTTCCTCTTCACTCAAAAAAAACAAAACAATCTCAGCTGTTCAGTTTCCTCGCTGATACTACTGATGTTAAAAGTCAGATTGAGGTTTGACTTATCTTTTATGAAAATGTCTGTCCATTATTTGAATGTTTGACCAATTGAATTGTGGGTAACAAACTGTCACCTGAACCCAAAGGAAGAAATGTTGTGAAAAGTCTTTGTGGTGCATTCAAAGAAGCTCCGAGATTCCACTATTGGAGACTTGGGTTCCAAACAAAAATGTGAAATCTTGTGCTGAAACGAGTCGATTAATAATCAATAATTCTGAAGATTTATTCGTGTTCTGGTCCAGTTGCTTTGATAAGCAGCTTTCTTTCTGTTTTTTTTGTGACTGTAAACTGAATCTCTGCGTTTTGGACATTTGAAGACGTCACATCGAGCTCTCAGAACTAACGATGGATATTTAGGCTCTGAATGATTATTTGAAGTTCAATCTAGTCAGAACTGGTTATACAATATGTAAGTCTGTATGAATATATGACTTTTTTTAGTAGATTTTGGGTGAGCTGTGCGTAGGTGTATGTTATGAATATACATATGTGTGCGTGTCTGGGCATGTTTATTCATCTGCATCCATTAAAGTGATTCAGGTTGGTCTGGTATGTGTGATTCCTGTGGCTCTGTCATATTATTGCAATATTCATATTATTGTTTTATTCACTGCTTAATTGCTGATTGTTTGTTTAAATATCTTCAAAGAACTATTGTATTCGCTCTGCAAGAAGTTGAATTAATCGTACTTCTTAGCCTTAACCTAGTAGCACAAAGGCTAACCCAGTAACATTAGCACAAAGGCTAACATCGTAGCACAAAGGCTAACCCAGGAACATTAGCACAAAGGATAACCCAGTAGCATTAGCACAAAGGTTAACCCAGTAGCATTAGCACAAAGGCTAGCCCAGTAACATTAGCACAACGGCTAACCCAGTTGCAGTAGCACAAAGGCTAACCCAGTAACATTAGCACAAAGGCTAACCCAGCAGCAGAGTCTAACACAGTACGTAAAGGCTCAACTAGTAGTACAAATGCTAACCCAGTAGCATTAAGGCTAACCCCGTAACATTAGCACTAAGGCTAACCCCGTAAGGCATCCCCACTGAAGAAGCCGATTCAAACTGAAATCGTACTTTCATTACGGCTATTTAGTTTGTCTTCATATTGTGACATGTAAGAGAGTTGCTCGTTTATTCTTATATTTAGCTAAGAGAGCTTGTAGCGAACTCACTGCTGTAACATAATGAGGAAACGTCGACAAAGTCTCAACAAGCATCACTGTGGAGAGACTGAGGTCTACGAGACGCAGCTCTATTACTTTAATTACATTTAAATGCAGTCTCTCACTGAACCTTATCCAGAGGGATTCCAACCATGTGGAGCATCAATGAGCTACAATCCTTCACTTCAACGTCATGTGTCCCAAATAAATAGAGAATAAACAATTGTGTCTAAACCAGACAGGTTTAGAGATTTCACTTCAGAGTCCTCTTTGTGTCCCAGAGTCTGGGAGGTAAAAGGATTTCCTCCATCTCTTTCTTTTACCTTGATTCCTCCTCTCTTCCCTACCCTCCTTCCCTCCCTCTCCTCCCCACTCCTTCCCTCCCTCTTCCTCCCTCTCTGTGTGGTCTGTAGGGTGAAATAGAGGCCCGAGGCCAACAAGCTGTCTCCACTAGCTACACTGATAAGACACACACACACACACACACACACACACACACACACACACACACACACACAGTCAGAGTCACCATACAAGTGCCAACAGTCACAATCACAAATGTACAAGTGCCTCATCCCCCCACACACACACACACACACACACACACACAAACACACACACATGGTAAATGTTATTTAACTCAGCTCAGACTGTGTGAAGTGACACCCAGGAGGTCACTTATCACGTCCTACATTTCTCTCTCACATACACACACAAACACACACACACTACATGTGTTCATACGCGGCACAAATTTTGATGTGTGTGTGTGTGCGCGCTCAGGGCTGTTTGGTTCAGCTCTCTAACAGGATTTGCGTCCCCCGTGTCCAAAGGAACATGGTCTAATCTCGACCCGTCACCTCTCTCACACCTCAGCCTGCATGACACCCCCCCCCCACGTCCCACGTCCCCAGGGGAAATTGGTACGTTCCAGACTCCGAGACTCTTGAAAAAAATAAAATGATATATAAAATATACAGTGAATATATTGTGTGTGTTGTCTGAGAGGTTCTGATACAGGAAATCACCTGAAGTAGATAAAGATTCAAGAACATATTTTAAAATGTTATTTAAAAACATGAGATGGGAATTTTTTTAACGGTTAGATTTAGATGTTTAAATAATCAAAGAAATAAAAAATATCAAAGTTACTAAAAAACAAATACTAGGACTTTTAATCATATATTTTACTGTTATTAACGTAAGTAAATAAAAATTAAACACATTTTAAAAACTTCTCCACATTGCCAGGAATACAGTCATGGTGGGAAAATACTGAATACTTTACTGTTTTTGACCTCAGTGTAGTCGTGTGCGGGGAGGTTATTAAAAAAATAACGGCAAACACCTGTAACTCCAGAGAAAGATTGAGATTCAGGAACTGTCACCAAACACATCTATTCAACTTTTCAGTGTGTGTGTGTGTGTGTGTGTGTGTGTGTGTGTGTGTGTGTGTTACCAGACTCAGTCCAATCCCTTGTAATGTGACAGACAAATCCCACTAAGCTGTTAAATATTACACTGGTTTCACACTCGTATTAAACACCTTTCTACCTCTCCCTCTCTTTCTGTGTTCACTCACCCCGACAAAACACACACACACACGCACACGCACACACGCACACACACACACAACCTTTACCTTAATCTTCAATATGCAAAAAAAAATAAAAACACTACAGATGTCACTTGAAAATCTCCACACATGCACAACAAATCTCTCATAATGCAGCGACACACTGTAGGAGTCACACAATACCTTCACATACATAAACCCTCAGTGTGTGTGTGTGTGTGTGTGTGTGTGTGTCCTAATCCCCGGTGCTGGCCGTCTTGTCGGAGCGTTATATTTGCTGGTATCAGTGTATCTCTTTCCTCGCTGCCTAATCCCACCACCCCAGCTCTGATATTTCCTGACATTTACATGAATCACCCCTCTCCAGACGGACGGACGGAGAAAGAGGGGGAGGGAGTGATATGGGGAAGAGGGGGGGAGAGCTGGAGGATGGAGGGAGAGGTGGAGGATGAATGAAGAGATAGGGGGGATGTAGGGAAAGACGAGGGTTTGAATGTGAAGGGGTTTAAACTGTAGAGGAGGGACGAGAGGGAAAAGAGAAAGAGGGATGAGGGGGAGGAAGAAGACAAGAAAGAGTTGGAGAAGGAAGGAAGACATAGATATATAAAGGACATATAAGAAACAAAGGGATATGAGGGGTAACACAGAATAGGATGAGTGGATGGAGAAGTTCTAGAAGCTGTAGGAGGGAAGGACGGATTGGATTTGACTTTCTGTCGCTCCATCTGTTAGTATCTTCTTTTTTCTTCTTCTCTTTTTCATTTCACAATTTAATAATGAGAGAAGGAAGAAAGTGATAAGAAGGAGGGATGAAAAGTCGGACACCTTGTCAGCGACATATGTTAACACCAATAACAACAAGCTCTTATGAGCGCCAAGAGAGACACACACACACACACACACACACACACATATTACTCACTAGAGACTCATTAAGGCCCAGTCTAAATTAATGACCTCACACCACACCTGTTGTTGCTATTACTTCATTGCAATATCAGCGATTAATTAATAGATGGGACGAGACGAAAGCTGTTCAGGACAGATTGAAATTAATCCAAAATGAGCAAAACAATATCAGCAACATAAAAACTCAACACGAGGTCCGTTTACAAGCTTCATCCCTTTAAAGTTATATTCAAACTACTTTCAGAAGAGTGACCGTAAAATATGAGCTCCTTGTGAGACACAATGATGGTCCAGATATCTCAGACCTCCTCGTGGACCTTTTGCGGTAAACCAAAGATCATCTTCTACTGTCTGTTGATTAACACATGTGTTTCTGTATTTCTACATTCTTGATGTCTTTACATTTAGAAACCTGTTCTGTAAAGATATCAGCGCCGTCATCATGAAGCAGTGATGAGATTCTATTCAGATAAATGAGTCCCAACATGTTGTACCTATTCATATTCAGCTGCAGTCACATTCACTAAATTGCATGCTAACTATCTTACGGCCAAGTGTGAAATATGTCATTTGCCTCTGCTCTTAATTGCACTAAAAATGAAGATTAAGAGGATGAATTATTGATACAAGTTGGTATTTAATCTTTTGTAATGAATAGTGGATCCGCTGGTTATAAATATTGTACGAGGCTTCATAATTTGATAAATTTATTCCAATTTGCCCTTTATTTTGCCCTTTAGTCAAGGTTACGTTCATTTAACACACACACACACACACACACACACACACACACACACACACACACACACACACACACACACACACACACACACACACACACACACACACACACACACACACACACACACACACACACACACACAGATGCTAAAAGATACTCACAAGCCTGCACTGAAAACACACACACACACGGACTGCAGTGTGTTTACGTAGCCTCTGCCCTTGGTCATTCTTGTGTCATCTTTTTCAGCGAGGTCCAAACACACACACACACACACACATAAACATGATGCTCTTGGTTGACCTTGCAGCCCCCCCACACACACACACACACACACCTCTGTGTCTGTGGCAGTAATTAGGCCATGCATCTGATTGTCATTAAAGAGCGTTAGCAGGTAATGAGCACACAGTAAAGCCACATGCAGGGATTCTTACTGCACATAATATCAGTTATTTCCTCCATCAAGCTGTCTGATGGCTCTTCATGGAGCCGCATAGTGACATAGACGGAGTTTATGTTCATGACCATGTTACCAAATGGTCACAGGTACGACACCAGTGAGGAGAACAGGGAGTCCCTATATGCCTAAGCCCCGCCCCCCGCTGCTACTCCCACCTCTCCGGGTCACGAGTAGCACTAGTACACAATGTTTAGCTAGAGCTCCAAATCCACAAAAAACAGTCCGGGGAGGAAGAACATCTGGAGAACGATTGCATGAGAGCCTATGGAGAACGGTCTATGGATAGTGGGCCGATGCGTTAGAGGGGCGGGACTTAGCGAAGGGTCTATTCTTGATAAAAGCTGCAGATTAATGCTGAAACAATGGCATGTCATCAAATCTGTGATGTTTGCTTTTGTTGTGGATGACTTTAGTCCTGACTTGTTTTGGATGACTTTAGTCCTGACTTGTTTTGGATGACTTTAGTCCTGACTTGGACTTGTTGTGGATGACTTTAGTCCTGACTTGTTGTGGATGACTTTAGTCCTGACTTGGACTTGTTGTGGATGACTTTAGTCCTGACTTGTTGTGGATGACTTTAGTCCTGACTTGGACTTGTTGTGGATGACTTTAGTCCTGACTTGTTGTGGATGACTTTAGTCCTGACTTGTTTTGGATGACTTTAGTCCTGACTTGTTTTGGATGACTTTAGTCCTGACTTGTTTTGGATGACTTTAGTCCTGACTTGGACTTGTTGTGGATGACTTTAGTCCTGACTTGTTGTGGATGACTTTAGTCCTGACTTGGACTTGTTGTGGATGACTTTAGTCCTGACTTGTTGTGGATGACTTTAGTCCTGACTTGGACTTGTTGTGGATGACTTTAGTCCTGACTTGTTGTGGATGACTTTAGCCCTGACTTGTTTTGGATGACTTTAGTCCTGACTTGTTCTGGATGACTTTAGTCCTGACTTGTTTTGGATGACTTTAGTCCTGACTTGTTGTGGATGACTTTAGTCCTGACTTGTTTTGGATGACTTTAGTCCTGACTTGTTCTGGATGACTTTAGTCCTGACTTGTTCTGGATGACTTTAGTCCTGACTTGGACTTGTTCTGGATGACTTTAGTCCTGACTTGTTCTGGATGACTTTAGTCCTGACTTGGACTTGTTCTGGATGACTTTAGTCCTGACTTGGACTTGTTTTGGACGAACAGAGACTCGACTGATGATTGCAGCAGAAGGAACTCTGGTTACCACTGAAAATACCGGGGGCCATTTTGCCGGTTGGCTCCCACAGAGGGAGGATCTTGCACTTCGCTGTTAGTTTAGGTTCATTGTTCAGCTGCCCAGAACAGACATGGCCTGAATAATTCAAAATATCACAGAAGTACGTGCAGCACACAGAAATAATTCAGCAGGTTCACACCTCAGTTTGTTGTTTGGAGGTTTTACGGATCAAAGCTTTAAGTGCAGAGGGAGATTCACACAGATAATGAATGGACTGTTAATGTGCTGCGGCCAAGCAGCTAATGGACACACACACACAACACACACACACACATACTAAAATATACTTTCACTATAAGACGTGTGCACACACACACATACAGAGGTGGTAGCTGGCTAATGGCTGTCACTGTTGACTGATCACAGTGATCAGGCTGCTGCAGCTCTAATTGCTACTAAACAATCTGAAAACAACCAGAGTCAGGTCTGCTAGAGGAGGACGAGGAGAGGAAGAGGAGGGGAAGAGGAAGAGAGAACAAGCAGAATGGAGAGGAAGATGAGCAACAGGAAATAGGAATAGGCAAGAAAAAACAAAATTAAACTGATGGAATGAGAGGAAACCAGGAAGGGAAATGATGAAAGACGGATGCATTAAAGAGAAGCAGAGGATAAAGGAAGGTGGACAGGAGGGAAGAAAAGAGCAGAAGAATGTTTAAACAACAGAGGGAGGGAGGGAGGAGAGGGAAGAGAGAGAATAAAAGAAAATTAATAACTGAAGTTTGATATTTGAACAATTGGACCAAAAAAAAAACTAAAAAACTCAAAAAGGCCTAAACTTTGTCATCATCATCTATAATGGTTAATTGTATAAAAACACATAATTCAAAAGATTAGGAAACAAATGAGTGTATTTTTCTTTTAATATTTGCTTTGACAGCATTGTTTGGGGGGTCATTGGTAGTTTTAATGATGTATTATGAGCTGCTTATGTTAGGACAGCTCATAATTTATCTCTAATATCTATTTAATATTTCTGTGAAAACATCTCCGTCAAACAACCGGATTTATTCAAGTTTCTCGCCCAAAATACATTTTACGAGATTACATGTGAACACATCATGATAACGTTGTAATTTAGCTTCAGCCAATACCCATTACTGTGTGGAGCTTGAACGCACCATAATGTACCTGAATGGGTCTCATGTGAAATATCTGAGTGGGCTTTCCACCGGACCGTCTTGGATCACTTCTAAAACGTTTATCCTGAAAGACCTCTAACCTGAGTACTGAAGAAGAAGATTGTCTCAAACATTTGCTGTTTAATTTCATTTATGTATTTATTTTCCTAGTGGTCCTATTCACTTATTTTAGATGAGGAAATGGAAGAGAAAAGGAATTTAAAAAATAAAATAAAATAGAGATGTTTGTAGGAATCAGAAGAAGGAAGGGTATTCAAATGAAAAAAATGAACAAACAAACAGCAATAAAGTAGAAGGAAAAGAACCAGAAGGCCACAGATGACTCACGGAAAATGTCTAAACACACACACACACACACACACAGCAGCAACAAGATGTGAATGACAGGACTGTCGCGATGAGAGAGACAGAAAGGGAACATTAATTGCATCTAATTAACTAAGACCAGCCAATTAACCAGCAGCCAATGACAACTGAGAAACCAATCAGGACATTAATTGTCAGCCAATGCAAACGTTGCAAAGACATTTACAAAGGACCCTGGGTAAGTGTGTGTGTGATTGACTTGACTGTGTGTGTGTGTGTGTGTGTGTGTGTGTGTGTGTGTGTGTGTGTGTGTGTGTGTGTGTGTGTGTGTGTGTGTGTGTGTGTGTGTGTGTGTGTGTGATAGAATAAGAGAGAGGGATAACCGGGATCAACCAGAGAGGAAATGGAAGGATATCAACCAAAGTAAAAAACAAACAATGAACAGATGGACAGAATAACAGAGAGATTCAGAGCTGAACAGAAAAATAAAAAACACCGTTGTTTTCTTACTTTGAGGCTGTCCGGAGGGCACGGAGCCTGCCGATTGGCCGACACGTCGCCCGAGGCTGCGAAGGGCTCGTGCGATTGGCTGGAGTAGAAGAGGCGGGCCTGGATGCAGCGGAGGGCGCGGAGCATCCAGCCATGTTGGCGCCGGATCTGCCGCTGGAGCTGATCCCATTGGCTGGAAACCATATGGAGGATATCCTTCAGACCTGCAGGGCAAGAGATGGAGGGATAAACCGAGAGAGAAAGAAACGAGAGACACATTTGCGTCACAACCAATTGACAAAGTAGTTACAAACGAGCTCGTCTTAGAGGAGACTTTCATTCTAGGAGGATTTTGGCGGCCCCTGTGGTCAAATACTGTAGTGTTTTGTGTTGGAAAAGATCTGCAGCTGCCAGAAAACCTCGAATTTGACTGAAACAGGGTCTGACAGTCTGCCCCGCTCTGTACTGGTTCTGGTTTTCCCGAGCCTCCCTTCTGGGCCTCCAGCAGCGTAGTGTCGGCTACGAGTGGAACTTTCCACCAAAGTCAATGAACAGGTCGTCCTGGACCACGTGGAAGACGCCCCCCCCCCCCCCCCCCCGACCGGTCCCATCTGGATCAGCGAGTAACGAGGCCTCTCTGTACTTACTGCACAGCACTTTACAAGAAGTTATACATTCATATTTAATACGTCATAATCGATTTCAGACTAGCGGTTTTGGTTTTGTAGGCAGCCGTCATCCTGTACTTCAAAAATAAGTAAAAGTGGTCAATCAGTCCGTCTACCAACGTGTGTTTACGTCAACGTACCCTCACACAACGGTTCCTAAGATACTTTACGAAATGCTACTTTTTTGTCTTTTCCTCATAAAGTCCAGCAACACGTGTCAACTTCTTCATTCACGATTATGTGGACAACATAAATAATAACTTTGTGTGATATCTACGCATTAGGGTGCATAGTTTGTCGTGGGTGTAGCTATGAACGTTTAACCTCCAGTGGAAGTGTAGATTACACATTTAGCTCGTCAGAGGCAAAAATAATGATTCAAAGGTTCCTGAACCTTAATGAAGCTGTTGTTTGAGATCAAATTAACAAGGGAGCAAAAAACTTCTCTTTCTTTTGCTTATTCTCTCTCTCTGGCTGCAAAGATTTTGAAAATATAAAACATATTGAATATTTATTTTCCCTGCCAGCCCTGCCCGCTGGCTTTTTTCTTTAAATCTGCCTCTCCGTCTCGTTCTCTGTCTTCATCTCTCCGTCCGTCTCTTTCGGCTACATTCAAACCAGTTCTCCTCTCTGAAGGTCAATCTGTTAATCCAAATATTAATAATGAATGGAACAGAGTCGGGGGCCTCCGTTATGACCACCTGTGTGTGTGTGTGTGTGTGTGTGTGTGTGTGTGTGTGTGTGTGTGTGTGTGAGTGAGGACCTACCTGATTGGCTGGAGGTGATGACGGTGAGCAGTGCTCGGCCTTCCTCCATGACGCTCTCCTTCAGAGCGCTGTGACTGTCCACGTTTAGCTTGAAGCTCTGAAACACACAAAGATCTTCATCAGCACCAGAAGAGATCCGGCTCATTTAAACACAACGGTGAACAATAAATCATAAACTAGAACTGTCCTTTGGACATCCATCACAGTTCACACTCTTTTCCGCTTCAACTTTGACCTCCAAATGAAGTGGTTCTCATAATGTGAACAGCGTCTGATGATCATGTGACTGCTGCTGGGACGACTCTGCTCCCAAATCATTAACACGAGGAGCACAGAGTTACTGTTACTGACAGAAATGATGGATGTTTCAGGAGGTGGAAGAAGGGATATGACTCCGGTTTGATTTGAAAAAGATTCATCTGAAGATTGAGTTGTGAAAATATTTGTCTCTCTCTCTCTCTCCACTCTCTAAGAGAGAAGAGGAGTTAAAATAATGGAAAACCATATAGATGGATGGACGTATGAATGGATGATAAACAGATGGATGGAGGCGCAGAGCAGCCTGAGGCGGTGTTGGAAAACACTGCAGTCAGATCTGTGGACAACAGTACAGCCTTTCTGATCTGATCTGTGTGTGTGTGTGTGTGTGTGTGTGTGTGTGTGTGTGTGTGTGTGTGTGTGTGTGTGTGTGTGTGTGTGTGTCAAGCCTCAAGGTGCTCAGTCCTCAAGACTTAACCACTTCTGACATCCTGCTGTGCTGCCATGGGAAATGCTGCACACGCATATTCACTTACACACACACACGCACACACACACACACACACACACACACACACACACACAATGCTCTCAAGACTCTGCTGTGTGTGTGTGCGTGTGTGTGTGTCAGTGATGTTTTCTGATCAGCCTAAATATATTTCTGAGGCAGATCTCACCCGTTTGTATCATTAAATAAATAAATAAATGTTGTTTTTCAGTTTCATTTTCTATTTTTACAAAATAAAACGAACCGAAAGAAACTTTACCAGAACAAAGCAAAAGAGACAATACAGGATTGTACTGTCATCTGAGAAAAGATGAAAAGCATGTATTGATACAAAACAATTAAAACCGTGTGTCCCCCCCCCCCCCCCCCGTGTTGTTGTTAGATCCGTGTCTCTGCCTCAGACGGTCTGCAGTGAGGGATGGACGGGCGACGGCATCCGTCAACACGCGACAAGGTCAGACCTCCACACCACCAATATTTATGGAGCAAGATACACACAGTGGAGACGGATGGGACGCACACACACACACACGCACACACACACACACACACTCTGAGGGTCTGCAGCTGGAAGTTTTGGACGAATTTAGAAAAAGAAAATAGATCATCACTACATATTTCATATTACACAAACTTATGATAAAGTACCATAAATCAAAGCTTTAATAATAATAACAACAATGACCTAAAGTTAGATTGACTATGAGTTTAATGGTGTTCGGAAGTTGAATCCTCAACCCTGGCAGCGTTAGTGCCTTGCTTCAACACTGTTCTTTACATGTAACATTTCACAGATAAACAATAAAATATCACTTTGAGAACCAAAACCACCAGCTATATCTCTTCACCCCCCCCCCCCCCCTGTAAACACATTCATACATCATTATTATCCAAATAGAACATGACTGTCTGCATTCTGCCATCATTACCGCCTCGCAAACGTCGTAAATTACTTCAAATCTCACGGCTGATTGAGTCATTTTACAGACTAGGCACCCACTCTGCCCCCACATCATTTTCCAGATAAGCTGGTGAAAAATACCTCACAGCTAATAAACATAAAGTACATTTATCAGCACTACTAAAACACAGCGTGACTGTCTGCGTCTGTGGGATCGGGCCGGCTCATGTTAGGAATGAATTAGGTTTGGTGGCAGATTAGCCGGGCTATCGGAGAGCGATCGTATATTTCAGCCAGCTTATTCCACCAGCGATTTCGGCTCCGTTTAATATATGGAGAGCATAGAATCGATAAGAGTAGAACAGCCAGCCATCAATCACGGCATGATAAGGCATGCAGAGCAGCTCTGCCTTTATGCACGTCGGACAGCGGGCGGTAATAAGAGGCTGTGTGTATTTATGTGAAAGAGAGAAGGAAATAGAGACAGTCAGTGTGTGACAGACAGATAAGACAAGGACAGTGTGTGTGTGTGTGTTTATGGATGTACTATTGAACAGAGAAAAGCTAGGGACTATAAAAATAATAGAAACTTTAAAATAAAGTGTATAGTTTGTAGAAGTGAAGTCTGGTGGGCTGACGTTTCTCCTCCAGATAAAAAGGTTTTAGTTCAAAGAAACCAAAACTACATTTAAGATCCGTTCATAATGTTCATCAGCAGGAAGTCCACAAAGATGAGACGAGTTGAGTTGAGACGGAGTGAACAATGCAACACAACATTGGTTTGTGGACTGATGTTTTGAAGCCTCGAATTTGATTTCGTCCGTCGCCATCTTGTATTTTTTGCAACCCGTGAACAGCAAGTGACCATATCTGGACTGAGGAGGAGTGACGTAGAGACGGCGTATACGTCTCTGGTAGAGACCTGTCAATCACCGTGTAGCCCCGCCCTAAAGCATACCCTGCTTTATGGTCTGTTTGACTCTAAATGGACCATAATGTACTAAATGAACATCATGCTGTATTGAAGAAGAGTTGAAACTAGAGATTGAGACCATAAACTCATGTTTACAATGTTTACTGAGGTAATAAATCAAGAGAGAAGTAGAGTAATTTTCTCATAGACTTCTATACAACCAGAGGAGTCGCCCCCTGGTGGACACTCGAGATAATGCAGGTTTTTAGTCACTTCCACTTCGGCTTCACTCGGCAGAACCGGAGGTTGCCGCCTGGTCACCTTTCATAAAGCAGAACAGGAAGCAACCGCTTGCCTCAAGGACTTTCAAACGATGATGTTGGAAGGAAACAAACCGCTGTCTCTCAAGTCACATGCTTTGTTGACCCGTCCGTCCACACCACGTACTCCAGTAGCAATTCTGAGTTTTTTAGGACGTCACACTACTTTCAGAAAGGAGAAACATCGTGTGAGTCAGACACAGGAGACAGCGTTATTACTTTTTTCCACCGTTTGACAACTGGTGATAGTAACTGGAAGTAAACTGGGGATGGCTGCCAATAGCTAACAGGGAAAACAGAACCCTCTTCCTGTTTTGGGTGCTCAATGGTTGACATACTTCCTTTGTGCTGTAAATGGAGATTTTAACTGGTGGCAGATAAACCTGTATTTTCAAAGAGAGGCTTATAGGGAACCAACATTAACATTTACTTTATAATGATAAGTTAAAGCAAATAAATAGTCTATTGCTACTTTAACAAAACCGACAGGTTCAGAATGGATCGTAAAGTAATGACGGCCACAAAGGACCTCTGAGGAGGCGGAGCCTGAAACAGCAGCAAGACACATGTTTGCACAGAAACAATGAAAGTTAAATCAGTGGTCTCACTATTAGGCTCAACAGTAAGGGGTCATTGGCAACCTTTTTCAGAAATTGGCAACCAATTCGTGTCCGTTGGTTGCAATGAGTGGCATCCACTTTTTCAAAACATAAATAAATCTGCAGCTCACTAACCATCAGTAGTGTTCTATATATAGTTATATCTAGTTTTAAACTCAAACTGTTAAATGGTAAAAAGAAGCAGGTGGATTTTTTAAATTTTTTTTCTCAGCAGCTGTGTCCTGTGGCCTAAAACGTTCCAACTCCCTGAACACACACACACACACACACACACACACACACACACCAGTGGGCTGCTTCAAAGTCTGCGTGATCAGATTACCTGTTAGCATTAGCATATTAGCCCGGAGCGACGGGTAGGACGGCCTCAGAAGCCTACCTAATATCATTTAGCTTTTTAGCATTAGCATATTAGCGAGGGCACTAAGAGGTGTGCAGCGCTGATACGGAGAGATGACATTGAGGTTTGACATTGAGAGTGTGTGTCGAGCTGCGCTGATCAGAGGCTCACACACACACACACACACACACACACACACACACACACACACACACACACACACACACACACACACACACACACACACACACACACACACACACACACACACACACACACACACACACACACACACACACACACACACACACACACACGATCGGGTTGATGAGACATGATCTGATCAAAGAGTCTTTGTAATAATGATGATCAAATTGTCTCCATTCAGACAGAGCCGAGAGAAACTATACGGCTGTATTCCCCGAGGTGTGTGTGTGTGTGTGTGTGTGTGTGTGGGTGTGTGTGTGCGTGTGTGTGTGTGCGCGTGTGTTTCCTCACCCTCTCTTTGCTTTCCCTCTCTCTTTTTTCCTGCATACACCTTTTATATGAAGCAATAAAATGCATTTCTCTCTCTTCCCCCTCCCTTCATGAATTGCATCTCTCTCTCTCTCTCTCTCCCTCTTTTCCAACAAATTACGTCTTCAATCTCTCCTTTTCTCTCCCTCTCTCTCTTTTTATCCACCATCCTCTCCGTTCTTTTGTCTTTCTGTCACCTTTAATCCCTCGTCTCACATTTTCTCTCCCATATAATTTTTCTTCCTCTCTTCTTCTTCTTCTTCTTCTAAACGTGACAAATAAACGTCGTGAAAAGGCAAAACACTTGCCTGAGAATATTAGACGTCTAGGGCTTTTATTGTGAAAGGTAAGAACTGAAGGAGTGGATGTGGTCTGCGCTGCCTTTGTCAAGATTGAATGGAGTAATAAAGTTTTGCCATCTTGGTTTGTATTGTCCTTTCTTAAATATAGGCACAACACCACCCGTTCTCCACAACCTGATTGGTTGATGACTTTATTCGCAGCGCAAAAGCTCCAAAAAATCGACCTTGTTTGAAAGAAAAAGTTGCCTTTTTTCAGGTTAATATTCTTGCGTGGAAAAAAATATTGACGTGCAAATGAATTGCAAACTATATCATCCAACTCTTGGTAAAACAGTGAAGAGAAACTAATTCCCTCACACCTCTTAGTAATCATGTGACAACAGATCAGCTGAGACTCAGCAGAGCGCCGTTCCTGACGAGACTGAGATCAACAGTTTGTTGTTCAACCAAAGAAGAAGAGATTCAGCTGTTGTTTGCTGTTGTTCGAGACGTTTCAGTGCGTTTTCACATAATCTGCATTTCCAGATTTAGTCAGTTTGGTGGTAGTCGTGGAGAGCCCCCCCCCCCCCCTCATGTTGCCACCACTAGTGTGTTGCTGCTGGTAATGGGATTCAAAGGCCTGGATCGCCCATCAGACCCAATCAATAGGCCTTTCATTGGCCGCCATCTCTCAGCGCCTTACAAAGAGCAGCCTGTGTGTGTGTGTGTGTGTGTGTGTGTGTGTGTGTGTGTGTGTGTGTGTGTGTGTGTGTGTGTGTGTGTGTGTGTTTGCTTGCATCCTCTCGCCTCACTGATCTCCCCGGGGTTCCGGAAAGACCTGTGCTTATTTGCTCCACGCGCCCTAAAACACACATATAGACACACATATAGACACACACACACACACCCACACACACACACATACACACACGCCAGCTGGACCAAATATTCAATTGGGAGAGCAGCTCCACTCCACCCACTGCTGCCCTGGAGCTGTGTGTGTTTGTGAGTTTGTTTGTGTGCGCGCGCGCGCGTGTGCGTGTGTGTGTGTGTGTGTGTGTGTGTGTGTGTGTGTGTGTGTGTGTGTTTGTGTGTGCAAGAGAAAGCAATATAGAGAAAGAGAGAGTAACAGAGTGTGTGAGTATGTGTGAGAGAAATAAAGAAAAAAAGAGACGGAGAGAAGGAAAGAGAGACAAAAAACAAACAGATAAGAGACAGAATGAAACAAAGAGCAACGTTGTCTCCTAAAAATGACATTTGTATGAACTACTTTGCATAACTAAAGCGTGATTAAAGGATAAGTGTGGAGATATTCTGTTGTTCTTATTGTCAACAAATCTCATGACAACACCAGAACCAGCAGTGAATGTATCACTAAGCTCCATTACAACTCATCAATGAGCCTCACTGTTCTTCATCGTCATCATCAACACACTGGAGTTTATTCTGTTTCAATCCCACATAAAATAATCACTAAAGCACCACATGTGGCTTAAGACGCTGCTGAAAATAGTCCCCTACAAACGTACTATTTCCTCCCCTAACAGTGCTGACAGAGCTAACAGTGTTTGTCTGACGGGGGAACCGGAGGTTTGGCGCTACGCTTTCACGTCGACGCCAACGGTCAGGACGGAGTTATCAGCTGTAACCGCCTTATGAGAGCAGCGGCGGTGAGCTAACATGCTCTAACATCATGGACTGTATATAAGAAGTGGGCGTAGTCATCGTGACGTCACTCGTTGGTTTGTGGACTGATGTTTTAAAGCATTTTGGTCGACGCCGCCCTGTTTTTTTTGCTACCAGTGAACAGGAAGTGACCATATTTGGACTGAGGAGGAGTGACGTAGAGACGCCGTATACATCTCTGGTAGAGACCTGTCAATCACTGTGTAGCCCCGCCCTAAAGCATCCCCTGCTTTATGGTCTATTTGAATCTAAATGGACCATAATGTACTAAATGAACATCATGCTGCATTGAAGAAGACTTGAAACTAGAGATTGAGACCATAAACTCATGTTTACAATGTTTACTGAGGTAATAAATCAAGAGAGAAGTAGAGTCATTTTCTCATAGACTTCTATACAACCAGAGGAGTCGCCCCCTGGTGGACACTAGAGAGAATGCAGCTTTGAGGTACTTCCACATTGGCTTCATTCGGGAGAACCGGAGGTTACCGCCTGACTAACATGCACTAAATGTCACGCGGCCGGCCTGCTCCTCTATATGTTTACATAGATAATAGTAGTTTGAAGAGATATTGATGATCTGAATGTTGAATAGGAAACTTTTAACCAGTGTTTTATTCTTCTACGTCTTAAAAGATGTCACACTTCCTGAATTAGGAACCCGTTGGCAGTGATCATAATCTAGTCAGCAGTTACATTTCCTCAGAAACGTCTTCGGTAAAAACAGATGAGTAAAATGTAAACACATTGTTATAAAAAAAGAGAGAAAGACAAAGAGAAAACCTGGCTCTCTGCAGTAATCAATAAAGAACACACACACACACGATTACACACCCAAAGACACTAATAACTACAAAGTGTGAGTGTGACTATCGACACAGACACACAAACACGGAGTCGGTTAGCTGACGCGCTATCGACGGCGCGGCGGTTCAAAGTCCCGTTAGCGATGCCTTTTCATCCTCTTTTTGCTTTATTTAACGAGACGCGCCAATTAAGAGCCGGCAATTCTAATTGAAGCTAACCGCCGCTAACGTTAGCACTGCTGGCACCCACAACAAAGTCAACACGTGTAAACAAACCAACAAACACAGCAGAAATGCATATTTAGAGAAGACAACTGTGTGTGTGTGTGTGTGTGTGTGTGTGTGTGTGTGTGTGTGTGTGTGTGTGTGTGTGATGCTGTTCTTCAGGGACGGATATGGAGATGCTGATTTGGAAATCTGTCTAGGAACATGCAAATGTATGCAAATAGCAACTGTGTGTGTGTGTGTGTGTGTGCGTGTCTAAAACACACGCCTACTGTTGTGCACATACGTATGTTTGCATTTGTAGGCTTCTATGCAAATACAATCGGTTTATTTGTCTTAGTGTGTGTGTGTGTGTGTGTGTGTGTGTAGAAACTTAGCATTGTGCATCAGTTGGTTTTTTACATTCATACTTGATGTCTGTATGAGTGTGTGCGTGCGTGTGCGTGTGTGTGTTGGTGTGTGAAGCCCATATGTTTGCCATAAAGAGAGTGAGTAATCGCCAAAGTGCTTCTCGCCTGTGTGTGTGTGTGCGTGTGTGTGTGATGCAGCACTCACTGATCTATAGGCGCTCGCTTGTTTTAAAGGGTGTGTGTGTAAATTAGAGAAACACAGGGACAGTTATTTGATTTTTTTTTCTTTTTTAGTAGAATAAACAAATGGAAGACGGAGAGATAAATAACGGAAAGAAAAAAGAAAAAAGAAAGAAGAGAGCAGATGGTGAGAAAACAACAAACATAAAATGGCAGGAGAGAGAGAGAGAGAGAGAGAGAGAGAGAGAGAGAGAGAGAGAGAGAGAGAGAGAGAGAGAGAGAGAAAAGGCAGAGCAGCGCCGGTGAAACAGAAGGAGGAGGAGAACGAGACGCAGATGAAAACAAATTGGAACAAAAGAGAAATCAGGATAAAAACAGTGAAGATGAAACAAGAGTCAGTGTGTGTTCTGTCTTCATCTTCATCATCATCATCATCATCATCAGTAACCACTGACCTTTGACACACTAAGAACATGAAGAACACGCAGCTTTAAAAGAGGATCTGAAAGGTGAGTTTTGGTTTGGACTTGGTGGGTGCAGTCTGGGTGTTTGGTCAGACGGGTATAATAAATAATAAATAATAAATAACCACGTCCAGTTATTCTAACCCAAACCACCATCTTCCCTTCAACATAACTAAGTAGTTTTATTGTCTAAACCTAACTGAGTTGTTTTTTGTGAAGACGGAAGTTTATTTTGAAAAGTAACGAGCAGAAACTTTATCATTGCGGCTGCAAAATATAAAATATGATTGTTGTTCATTCCGCTCTCTTGATCTGTGTGAAGTTACTGCGAGAGACATTCTGTAAATGATGTCGACATTTATTTTGTGATTTTTAATTTGTAATCTCAGGGAACAAAGCGTTTCATAAAATGCTACTTCCTATATCTTAGTATTTTTAAGACTTTTGTAAGATTGATTGAAGACATTTTAATACTATTCATAGCCTGTGTTAGACGGATCTGCAGGAACCCTGTCGGAACACGAGAGGAGATTCTGCACAACTGTTTTAAATACAGAGTCAACGTTCAAACAGGCGAGAGTGGCAGGTGAAGTGTGTGTGTGTGTGTGTGTGTGAGGCACATCCATATGCATGAATGCAAATATATGTTCATATAACCATGTCCAATGTGCGTATAAACATGTGATTGTACACAGCACTCATGTACATTTACACCTAAATGTGTGAGAGCTTTGACAGTGTGTGTTATTGTATTTGTATCTTTGTGAGGACCCAGACTGAGGACATGTTGGCCGGTCTTCACGTCTTTAAAGGACTGCTCGAGGGATAAGACTTAAGCCCTTAAGGTTGAAGTGAGAATTAGGTTATGTTTTATGTTAATGAGGGTCCTTGCGAGTAAATAAAGCATAGAAGTGTGTGTGTTCCCACCAGGTGTGTGTCCAGGTACGCCCTCAGGCTGTCCAGCTCCTGTCTGGGCTGCGTCCAGTTGTCTGTGCTGTCCAACGCCTCCTGCAGCCACGAGATGAACCCGTCCAACTGCTGCACGAAACACTGGGGACGAGAGAGAGAGAGAGAGAGAGAGAGAGAGAAAGAGAATTCAGTCACATTATTTAAAAAAATAATAATAATAGCAGAATTAATTCTGCTGGAGTCACATGAAAACAACACAGAACACACTGCAGAGGATGGAGAGAACGAGGAGAAGAAGAAGAAGAAGAAGAAGAAGAAGAAGAAGAAGAAGAAGAAGGGAAAACTGAAAGAAATCCAACAGGTAAGAACATTCAACAGAAGAGAGAAAGAAACAGATTGGAAGGAGGAGATGATGATGATGAGAAGATGAAGGAGAAGAGAGGAAAGAGAGAGATGATGAGAGGATGAAGGAGAGGAGGAGAGAGAGAGATGCTGAGAGGATGAAGGAGAGGAGGAGAGAGATATGATGATGAGAGGATGAAGGAGAGGAGGAGAGAGAGATGATGAGAGGATGAAGGAGAGGAGGAGAGAGAGAGATGATGAGAGGATGAAGAAGAGGAGGAGAGAGAGAGATGCTGAGAGGATGAAGGAGAGGAGGAGAGAGAGAGATGATGAGAGGATGAAGGAGAGGAGGAGAGAGAGAGATGATGATGAGAGGATGAAGGAGAGGAGAGGGGGAGATGATGATGAGAGGATGAAGGAGAGGAGAGGAGGAGAGAGAGAAGTGATGATGAGAGGAGAGGAGAGGAGAGGGAGAGCGGCTGGACGGTGTTTCAGAGCCGATTCCAGATGAATTAATTCAAGGACAGAAAAAGAACAAAACAACGAGACCCGCAGGACGTAACAGGTAAAAACACACATTAGGATGAACACTGAGGGATGATGGGAAAAAAAACAGAGATAGTAGGGAGGGAAATAAAGGAGGATAGTGAAAGATGTAGAAAAATGGAAACACAAACAAATGAGAGAGAGAGAGAATAAAAAGGAGACTGAAAAATAGATTAATGAAGACGAGTCAAAGAAAAAGAATCAGAAGTTTGCACAAACAAACAATCAGACTTGGTGATTCGTGCATGACAATAAACAGAGCAATAGTATAACGCATCAATTAAGAATATAAAATATGAACATTTACAATAATACCCTAAAAAATACCCAAAGAAAAGAGCGGGAAAGTTGAGGAAGTAAGAGACGGAAAAAGGGACAAAAAAGAATGAGAGGAAAAACATAAAACAGAGGGAACTGGACGGAAAATACAACAAGGTTGAGAGATAACAAGATGTAGAAAGAAAAGAAGAAGAAGAACAGACTGAGAGAAAGAAAGAAAAAAAGAGAGAAAGAAAAGGGGGAGTAAGAGAGACACTGAGATGCAGCCGGAGAGAAAAAGAAATAAGAGATATAAATGACACTAGAGAGTTAAACATGTGTCTCCATCACTGGCAGGTTGAAGAAGAAGAAGAAGAAGAAGACGTTGCCTGGTGGACAGCTACTGCCATCTACTGGCTGAGACGAGTATTTATGAGCTCAGAACTGAACCTCCTGAAACTCACTAATGTGACTTGAAGAGATGCTTCAGAAAAGATGAAATGTTTCACTAAAAGAGCGACACACGAGCTAAACCTGATGAGGAGAATCCACGTGAAAGAGCATCTGATCCAGTATTGATTTGTGCCGTTAAATCCACTTCACTCCTGAAGAGGAGCAGAGCAGACGGCTTAAAAGGAGGAGTCATGAAGGAGAGATGGAGGTGAAGAAGAAGAAAGAAAAGAAATGAGTTTAAACTGTGGTTCGTGGAGTAAACACTTGAAGAGAAGATCAGACAAAGTGTTATTTTAGAGACCAAACAAAAGAGATTAAAGAGGTTTAACCTGCTGCTCCTTCAAGGAACAAACTAAAACTAAAGGTATTTACTGTCCTGCACAACTGCACACGTAAAAACAAGACTAGCAGCAGTTCACATGGAGTCCTGCTCTCATCAGGAGGTCAAAGGTTTTGATTCAAGACTCTTTAGAGTTACTGATTCTGTGATTAAAGCCTCTTCACAAACGTTAAATCTAACACAATGAGTGAACGTTCATACTGAATGCTTCATATTTCATTTGTTTTCCTTCAAATATCCTCCGCGAGTGGAAACTGAAGCTGTGATTTTATTATGTTTTCATGGTTGTGGAACGGCACTGATTGATCAGTTCTTTCAGCAACAATTAAAAACATTAAAGTCCTGAAACCACAAACACGATTCAGTTGATTGTCTCCTGATCAGCTCTAATAAAAACGACTTGGTAGATGTCGGGGAGAGATTGAGGTGACGAGTTAAATAAACTAGAGAGGTGATTAAAGAGGTTTAAAGAATAGAAAAAAACAGGTTTTTGTCTTCTATTCTATTATTTCATAACCCTTTAATTAACAATATGAAAAATAATTGGATGATGACAAACGTACAGAATTAAAATACATTAATAAACGTACATTATTTGTATTTATTATATTAAGTCTTGTTCGATCTTGTGTGA
Source organism: Anarhichas minor (assembly GCF_050575085.1). Classification (NCBI taxonomy): domain Eukaryota; kingdom Metazoa; phylum Chordata; class Actinopteri; order Perciformes; family Anarhichadidae; genus Anarhichas; species Anarhichas minor. Next base: position 119,023 of record NW_027466484.1, read on the forward strand.
GCGGTTTTACAACCCTTTAAATTAAAGTAGTAAATAAAGCCGGGCTTCTTCTTCTATGGTTTCAGTGGAGACGCCTCCACAGAGGGAAACACCTCGAACACAAAGTTCAGCGAGGAGCTGCAGCCTGACGTCATGTGGTCTGGATTCAACCCGGCTCCTCTCAGAGACCCGGAGAGGAGGATCTACATAAAACTGAAGACACGCTGAAAGTCATTCTTTCCCGTCAGACCTCAAACGTCTCGTCTGAATAACAAGTGTAACTGTGACTGCAGATCATCGGCAGGAGACGGTCCTAATATTTTATACATCCGGCGTTGTTTTTCGTATCGCTGGCTGAGACGATCTAGAGAACTGATGGAGTGAAGAGGCGGAGAGAAGGTAAATCTGATGGAAATTACCTGCCGCATGTGTGCACCCATCCTTTCACCTCGCCTACAAATCGCTGCATCGAAGCTGTACGTGTGTGTGTGTGCGCGCGCGCGTGTGATGATAAAACGCGTGTTTGTTTGTGCACACCTATGATTCAGAGGCGTCTGTGTGTTGGTGTGAGGTGGAATCCTTGACCGATTGAGCGGCAGTATGTTAATTACAACCGTGACCCTTAAAAAAAACATCGATATGACTCTGTCCATCTCTCCGCCGCTCGTTAGGGAGGAGAGATGGAAATCAAAAGTATTGATGAGACGGGAGGAGGAGGAGAAGGAGGAGAGGAGATTAAGAGAGGAAAGGAAACAAGAGAGGAGAGGAGAGGAAGAGGAGAGGAAAGGAGATTAACAGAGGGAAGGAAAGAAGTGGGGAAAGGAAAGACAACTAGAGGAGAGGAAAGAGGGGATGAGAGGAAGAGGAGGAAAAGAGACTAACAAAGGGATTAAAAAAAGGAAGGAAGGGAAAGACGACAAGAGGAAAGGAAAGAGGACAGGGGAGAAGAAAGACTAGAGAGGAAAGAGTATGAGAGGAAAGGAAATAATGCAAATAAAGTTAGGGACGGAAAGAAGAGAGGAGATGCGAGAAAAGGAAAGACAGCTAGAGGAGAGCAAGAGGAAAGGAAAGGAAAGATGACTTGAGGAAAGGAAAGCAAGTAAGGAAAAGACAGAAATGAGAAAAACTAAAGGAATGAAGGAGAGAAGATACGAGTGAAAGAATGGAATGAAAAATAAAAGGAAAGGACATAAAAAGCAGGAGGGAAGGAAAGGAAAGGAAGAGGACAGGAGAGATGAAAAGGAAAACAAAACAGCAAGGATGAAAAGCAGATTAGAAGGAGAGAAGGAAAGGAAATTAAACTTTTGAGGAAACTACAAGAAAGAAAATAGGAGCAAGATTAGAGGAAAGAAGATGAAAAGGAAAAGAAGGAAGAGGGCATGAAGGAGTAAAGGTGAGGAGATTAAACAAGAGAAGAGGAGAAACGGTGGTGAATAAGGGAGAAAAAGAGGAGGCCAGAGGAGGAAGAGGAGGCCAGAGGAGGAAGAGGATGTAGGCGTGAACAGCAGCGTATGGTTTTGGATATATCGACCAGCATGCACTGGGCTCCTCTTTGAAGTCTCTAAACCAGCGAGGCTCCTGAGGGGCCGAGAGGCCTGCTGGGAGCCGAGACGTCCCGATCTCATCCTCAGATATCTGCTTCATCTCTTCCTCCTGCGGTTTCTCCTCTTCACCGCCGGATAATTACCGCTCAGCTGACGGCGCTCTTAGAACGACGAACGCTGATCGGTTTGGACTCGAAGTCCCGGAGGAGGAACGTTGGGCTTCGATGATTAACACGTCACAAGAAGGAGGTCGTGCGAACGCGATGTACAGATGTTACTTGTGTGATACTGTAATCGTATAAAGATGAAATACCTTCTTATGTTATGAGTTTACAAGATTACAAATGTTGTGACAGCATCCAAGCTGCAGGTGAAGCCGGATCTGTCCACGGTGGACCGGTCTCTGCTGGAGGATCTGGGTCTGTCCACGGTGGACCGGTCTCTGCTGGAGGATCTGGGTCTGTCCACGGTGGACCGGTCTCTGCTGGAGGATCTGCGTCTGTCCACGGTGGACCGGTCTCTGCTGGAGGATCTGCGTCTGTCCACGGTGGACCGGTCTCTGCTGGACTCTGAGCTGAAGGAGTTTCTGGTGAACCTGCATGATGTCATCTGGTTTCACCAGAATCCGACCCGGTGGCTCCGATGACGAGCATTAAGAATAACTCTATAGAAACAGACCATCTTCTCTCTGATGGTCTCTTTACTGATGGAGGTCTGATAGAGGATCAGGACTAAACTGAGACTGGTTCATACAGAGGATCAGGACTAAACTGAGACTGGTTCATATAGAGGATCAGGACTAAACTGAGACTGGTTCATATAGAGGATCAGGACTAAACTGAGACTGGTTCAGGACCAGATCAAAGTTCCTCACAGTAACTTTAAGAGCTGCAGGATTCTTCAATTCAAACATATTACATGAGAAAGACCTTGTTACCATGCTAGCTGTTAGCTGCGAGCTAATGAGTCCGTTGGTTTTGATGGGAAAGCGAACCGTTTTCTGGTGATCGAGGCAGCTGGTGAACGAGCATTTTTAAAATGATGAATTTTCTGTGCAGAGTTCCACAAACGTTTCGGGGAGGATTGAAGTGAGGCGGCTAATTTTCACGGCGTGCAGGCGAAGTTATTGGTTTGACTACGTGAACATTGTGCGCTGATCGGCCGAAACGAAAAGAACTGGAGGGGAGGAAAGTTTGATTAGAAATTCATTAAAATTATCTTTAATAGAAAACATGGAACCTGTGCAGCTGCAGCTTCCAAAAACCACATTCATATTTTCATGCTGGCATTTTCTTCTGATTTATTTATTTATAATTTTGAAACTCAAACTTGCTTCTCGTTCAAATTTCGAAGGAAAGAAGAAGAATGGAAAGTGCAAAGATGGAGAGAAAGAAATAAAGAGAGAGAAGGAGACAGGCTGTCGCACCTGACTGCGTCCCTGAGATCGTCCATGGGAGACCCCTCCGCCACCAGCTGTCTGTTGCCGTGGGGAAAGAGTCGTCTCCGCGATGTTTAACATATTAATATGTGGACACACACACACACACACACACACACACACACACACACACACACACACACACACACACACACACACACACACACACACACACACACACACACACACACACACACACACACACACACACACACACACACACACACACACACACACACACACCTGTCAGCTAGCCAGCATGTCTTTCTCTTCCGGTTGTTTATTCGCTGCCTCTCTTTGATAGAATGACAGACTTGAATTGCAAAAGTAGCTATTTTACAACTTATTTTAATCATTAATAAAGAGTACCTCTGCAGGTTTGAATATGACAATAATGATACGCTTAATGTAAACATCATATTCTGTTTGTATATTCTGAATTAGTTCATGTTCACAGTAAAACATGTGGTATGTTGATATTGCTCAGGTTCTAGGATCATTATTTGGACATGTATACAGCTCATTCATATATATACTGTATATATATATATATATATACACATGAACAAATATGATTTAGAGAAGCTGTTTGAAGGAATTAAAGAGGTCCAACAGGTCCGCACGCTGAGAGAACATCTGTTAGCTCCCGATGTTCACTTTGACGTATTTAAACGAGATGAACGACGTGCGAGGACGTCGAGCCGTCAAACACAGAAGAGAACAACGTCACCGTGAGATTCACTGCTGATGAAGATGAGTTCGTTTTATGTTCATCTGAATATGAACGGCTGCATGTAAACGGGAATATTAGTGGAATATTCACATTATTAGGCAAGCAAACAGCTTATGAGGAATAATGTCTTTTTTCATAATAAGGACAAAAAACAGGAATATCTGGTGCATGTAAACGCAGTCACTGTGAACTGTTGAATGGAAACCTCTGTTTTGCATGAAACATGTCACTTTATAGATCAGTTACCAACATATTTTAAAAACATGAAGTTGAATCTAGGTTTTGTATTCGCTTTGCTCATATTTCTATCAGATGTTAGCGGGTTCACAGTAAATAAAGTTCTCAGAATTTGACTGTCTGCAGACAAACTGAGCTTTACCTCGTCCTCAACCTGTTTCTCTATAGAAACACAAAAGAAGAGAATAACACCCTCCTCCTCCTCCTCCTCCGTCTCTCTCTCTTATTTTCCTATCCTCTCTGCCCCCCCGCCGGGCCAATCAGACGAGTGTTGATCCGAGTCTGTTGTGTGTCTGACTCCCACTGCTCTCAGATAGGCCGGCCTGCCGCAGAGCCGCCAAACACACAGACACCTCACACTGAGGACGCCGACGCCGGCCCAGACAGCACACACACCATGTGATCACATGACGTGTAGGACACTTATCTAACTGATGGACTCTCTCTCTCTCTTTCTCTCTCTCTCTACTTTGGTTTTCAGGACATCGCGATGCTCTTCAGGAGCCACGTCCCATACAGCACAATTAGGAAACTTTGGGTCGAGCGTATGTTTATTTCCTGCGTCGCTCTCATAGAATTTCATGAAACAAGCCGCGGATGTTTTTACGTGATGTGGACACAGATTGTGTGAGCGGGGATGAGGAGGAGGTCAAGGTTAGAGGAGAGGAGGAAGTCTCGGATAAAATATTCATGTCCAACAGCAGCGTGAAGAAAGAAGAAAAACAATAAATACTTACTACAAAATAAAAGTTTTGTTTTGAGTTTGTTTTATAAAGTGTGTGTGTCCGTTTGACGGTTGTTTTTTCTCTGTGAGTCGACAATTTTCTGTCGTCAGATTACAAATATGTTTCTAATAAAAGGTCAGAATGGACAAACAAACACAAGACTTTCACACAGGAGACCAGTCTTCATGTCCTGTGTTTTAACCACAGACTGTATAAATAAGAAGTGGACGTAGTGAACGAAGTGAAGCTTTGAGTTTGGCATTTGTCGCCATCTTGTTTTTTTGCAACTAGTGAACAGGAAGTGACCATATCTGGACTGAGGAGGAGTGACGTAGGGACGCCGTATACGTCTCTGGTAGAGACCTGTCAATCACTGTGTAGCCCCGCCCTAAAGCATCCCCTGCTTTATGGTCTGTTTGACTCTAAATGGTCCATAATGTACTAAATGAACATCATGCTGTATTGAAGAAGACTTGAAACTAGAGATTGAGACCATAAACTCATGTTTACAATGTTTCCTGAGGTAATAAATCAAGAGAGAAGTAGAGTCATTTTCTCATAGACTTCTATACAACCAGAGGAGTCGCCCCCTGGTGGACAGTAGAGAGAATGCAGCTTTAACACACGAAGCGTCGGCTTCACTCTGCAGAACCGGAGGTTGTCGCCTGGTTTTAACATTACGTTTAATGTTATATACGAAACTTAAAGTAGTTTTGTTGTATTGTGTTTTTTGTTTTATTTTTATTCAATTCACTTCAACCACGTGTTTAAAACGGAGACGGTGATCTGAGAGAAAACACGTTTCCCTCAAACATAATGCAGTTTAGTTGTAAAGAAACATAGTTTTTAGGAGACAGGGTTTGAGGTTTAAAGAGTAATTTAACACCTTCACACATTTAAAAAAGGATTTAAAATCAGACTGAACGTGGAGTACAGCTCTGTTTCCTGATTTCCTGTTGACTGTTTTTTGGTGTAAGAAAGCAGAATTACTCCGGGGGGGGTGCGAAAAGATATTTACAGTTGTGAAAAGATTCAGTTCAGTTGAACAGCTAAATCAAGTCCACGTCAGGCTTCATTTCCGGTCTTTCCTCCCAGTAGGAAACTAACATGGACGTGTGCACCTGTCCTGATTTATTCTATTCTACCTCCAACGCTTCAGATACGAGACTCTGATCAAATCCACTCCAACAGCAAACAGGAGAGAGTCCTTCTCCCTCGAGGAGACCACACTTCCTGGACACATCTGATTCATTTCTGCTCCGACAGGGATCTCTCTCTGAGTCTCTCTCTCTCTCTCTCTCTCTCTCTCTATCTATCTGTCTCTCTCTGAGTCTCTCTCTCTCTGAGTCTCTCTCTCTCTCTCTCTCTATCTGTCTCTCTCTGAGTCTCTCTCTCTCTGAGTCTCTCTCTTTCTCTCTCTCTGTCTCTCTCTGAGTCTCTCTCTCTCTCTGTCTCTCTGAGTCTCTCTCTCTCTCTGTCTGTCTCTCTCTCTCTGACTCTCTCTCTCTCTCTCTGTCTCTCTCTCTGAGTTTCCTTCCTTCCCTCCCTCTCTCCCGCTCCCTCCCTCTCTCCCGATCCCTCTCTCTCCCTCCCTCCCTCTCTCCCGATCCCTCCCTCCCTCCCTCCCCTAGACGGATGATTTCTCCGTCCTGTTTTATTCTCCTCTGCTGTATTCAGCGGAGACAGAATGTCATCCTCCACACTGAGACTCTTCTCTTCACTTCCTCAATTAGGCAGCTCATCCATCGCCATGATTACATGCTGCTAATTAAGCAGTTAATCAGCTAATTACCCAGGAGCAGAGAGGAACGACGAGTGTGTGTGTGTGTGTGTGTGTGTGTGTGTGCGTGTGTGTGTGGTTAACACGAGGTGTCATGTGAGAGCCAGCAGAGCATAATTCATGGTAGTTTTTATGCGTTTTGTTCTATATTTTAGGAGTTTTTCTGTAATCTTTTGGGAGTAAATATTTTTACAAGACAGAAATTAAAGAATCTTTCCGGCTCAGTATCTGCAACATGCATCCGTTTTATGTTTTATGATATCCAGACTCCACACTTTACATGTCTGCATTGTGCCGGAGCTCAGATGAGCCAGAGGGGGTCTGAATGATTCAGGGCCCTGAACGTGCCGGGGATTATGGATGCTGATTGTGCGTGAGGTGTTCAGGGGCACGCCGCGAGGGATGAGTGCAAAGAAATGTCTGCCAGCATCCGACTAATCAGAGCCACTGCTTTTACCCGCTCGTAGTGGGAACCCAGAGACGTCTGGTTCTAGACATCAGGGAAGGCCTCTCTGCCTTGTTCATGTTGCCACTGGTTTATTGTTTCTGTTGTATCACGTAAAGTGCCTTTGAGTATCTTTTAAAGCGCAATACAAATAAAATATATTAATATTATTATTATTAAAAACAGTCTTCTGTCCATGTAATCAAGATTTCTTGTATTTTTCCTCCAACTCAATAAAATATTTTTGAACGTATATTCTGAGATATTGGATGATGACTCTGATATAATGTTTATACTTAAAATATATATTTTAGATATTTAGAAGTATGGCTTTTGTATTACTGTTTCTATACGTATTTTATTTATTGTTTTTGGATGTTTTATCACCTCGTCAGCATCGAGACGTCGTCGTTATTAAACTTTTGCGGCAGGTCAACGATAACTCTCAACGAGGAGCTTTGATATTTCAATAAATAATGGATTCATCTCATTCATCGCTTATTCTCATCAGGACACCTCGAAGTGTTTCATCTCTTACTCATTGGAAAGATGAAAATACCATTTTGGGTGTGAAATGATCCCCAATATGAGCGATACAAAGCTTTAACGAGGAGGAACAGGAAGTGGACTCAGCTGAGAGTCCCTTCTGTTTGTCAGCTTTAAGAGGAGCCGCGGACAGCTTTGACATTTCATCATTCAAATCATCATCACTTATGAATATAAATGTGGCCAATGCGATTTGAATTTGAGAATACGGAGGACAGGAGTTTGACGAGGGGATCAAACTCACGACCTTCTGGGTCACTGCCACCCCCCCCAGCTCCAAGGACGCCCGCTCACAGATCCTCAGATTGATCGTGTGTGTCGTCCCCCCCCCCCCCCGTCCTCACTGATAATCTTATTGCAGCGCTGTGATTCTGTCTGACCCGGCTAACACCTGATAAATCAGATATGCTGAACTTCATTGATCCCCCGAGGGGAGAAACCGGGACGTCACAGCAGCAAAGAGAAGCGTTAAAGAATCCTCGGGATTAGAATATTAAGGCCGTAAAAGAGAGAGAGAGAGAGAGAGAGAGAGAGAGAGAGAGAGAAATAAACCTGAATAAAACAAAACAATAAAAAGAAATCAGAGGAGCTTCTTTATAGCGCTAATTAAAGGAGCAGCCACGAGGAGGACGGATCCCCAGAGCTATTGACATTTCGCCATATTCAATATGACAGATATGACTGATTAGTTCACCGGGCAGCCTCATCAATAATCCGCCTGCCAATCAAACGTGACCTTTAGAGGGGAGGTGATGAATTAACGGGGCCACGGGACGATCCGATACCGGCCCCTTCCAATCCATCACGACGGCTGCAGGGACGGGGGGGGAGGGGGCAGTTTTGGTTCGACTTGTCAGGATGACAAGTGCAGGGATTTGTGTCGTGGTTCTGCTGCGGAAAACATGCTAATGCAGCTAAAACGATGGAGGTCCAGTGCTCTTTAGGAAAAGGGTCAGGTGGAGGTATCGACTACACTTTCTGGTTCCTACCGACAGACAACATTGGTTCCTGCTGACTTTCACGGTCCCGTAACCTAAACCGAGGATGTTTCTGTGTTTAAAGCTAACTCAACCTGGTGGCAACTTAGAACATAGGCCAGGGTTCAGGCTGTGCTCATCCAGTATTCTTTGTGGTCGACGGACAATTAAAGTCCCCCTCGTTTTGTTAAAAGGTTTTAAAAGTAGTAGAATCAGGAGATGTTGGGTTTTCCTGGGGAGAGAAACTGTCGTGTGGGGGGGGGAGATGATGGAGTCCTACGTTTTATAAATTGTTCTGATTCACCGAGATCTGAACTCAATGCGAGCCAGGCCTCCTCGGCATGTGGTCTGGGTGATCGGATCCCAATGCGACCAAGATCCGATCTCAGAGCGTCCAGACTCGACAGTTAACGATCGAACGAAAACAGTTCCATTGAACAGAAAAGTGTCGCTTACACACTTTGAGGTGCGTGTTGTTTGTAGAAGAGGCAGAATACCTCACTTTAAATACATAACTCAGAAGAAATGAGATGAAATGAACCGCCAGGGAAAACACACCGACACTGAGCGACATGTCAAAGCGAGGACACAGACAGACAGTCAGACAGACAGTCAGACAGACAGTCAGACAGGACTACTGTCCGTACCTCTATCTTCCTCCAGACGGTGGGGTCATTGTCCTGACTCTGAATGTCCTCCAGCAGCTGCTGCACCAGGGACGCAGCTCCACGCACGTCCACCGGGGGCACCGCCGGCCGCAGACGCCGATCCGCAGACCTCCGTCCCTCCTCGTCTTCAGAATGCAGGTCGCACAACGGACCGGACTCGATGCTGTCGTCCAATGAGGGAGCGAAGTCGCTGGAGGAGGTGGAGCTAAAGCGGCTGACCAGGTTTCGTCTGTAAGGAAGCTGAGGGGGAACGGGGACGGGGGGACGGGGACGTCATGAGAATATATTCTGGATCCACGAATGTTTTCCAGCATTTAAGGAGTGAGAAACATTGGAAAAGATAAACGTGATATACCAGTGGAGGCAGGAGAGAAGGCAGGTCGTCCCCACCGTCCCAGTCCGTCAAATCCCAGTCATCCACATCCTGCAAAGCCTCCTGGGTAGAGTCACAGTCACCGGGCCTCTGCAGGACAAAGAACCAACAGAAACATCAGCAGTGTGGTTTTTCTTTAGCGTAAAACTGGAATTATGTGCAAAGAATGACATGCATTCAGGTTGGAAATAAGATCTGTTTAAAGGTTTACAATCACAAGAGAGTGGATCTAAACTAACCAGAGGGATGGACTGAGCCAGACTTTCCAGCTTCATAGCGAGCATCTCCGTCTTACGGAGCTGAGCGGGGAGGGCCAGGAACTCCTCTGACCCGTACCAGTGCTCCCTCTCTGGGCTGGATCTGGAAGAAACCTGGGCGCCCTGACGGAGGAGACAATCATGTGATTCAAACACAGTAAAATAAACTACAGATAGAAAACTGTGCAAAGTAAAACCATCAGAACTACGATGGCAACCAATACGTGGAATTATCGGTATTTGATCAAAAGCCTCCATTTCCTAATTCTTGGCCTGACAGACTTAATGTCCTTCCTGTATGTAGAGATAATTAGGTAAAGCATCAGAGGTTGCACGAGAAATCTAAACAGTAAAAGCAATAACGATGTAAACAAAGCGATAGATGACATCATAACAGGAAATTACAAAACAAAAAGCAGATTTAGGACTTTTGAGTGCAGTTCTGAAAGAAGATTTTGTCTTCTGTGTGCACAGATAGGCGTAGTTTTAATTAAGTAATTAAATCAATAAATAAAGGAGGCCCCTGATGATGTCACTTGTGAACAGTAACGCAGACGAAGTTTGTGAAAAGTTTCTAGCGTCTGAATTCTGAGTGAGTTTGTGTACCAACTCTCCAAACTTCCCTCCTGGACAAAACGAATACTCGCTCACCTTCTGCCCCTGGCGCCTCACGATCCAGACCGCCGTCTTGCCGGGACGCGGTCGGGGGTCGGACTCCTCTCCGGACGCCTCCAGGTCTGAGGAGAGGAACTGCTCCCTCATCGGGGAGGGCAACGAGGAGTCGGAGTCCCCCTCACTGTGTGCGTGTGTCTCCCTCTGCGTCCTCTCCATTTGTTTAGATATTTCATCCTGAGACGGCGGGTCTTGTGGAGGCGGGGGGGAGTCGGCGGTCTGTCTGGCCCCAGAAGAACTCTGGACGCTCCGCTGAGAGCGGCCTAACTGCTTGGAGCTCACGTGGTTTCTCTGGAGGTTGCGTCCGTTCATGATCTGGGAAGTTAAAGAGAATTTGAGTTCATGTCATTTATACAAACATATAAAAAATAGCAGGGCTTCCAGTTTCTTGAAGGTCTCATCTACGTGAAAGAACTAAAGACAAGAACAGAAAACAAACCTGCAGACTCTCGTAGGACTGGGAAACATTTTCTGGGTAAACCGAGTCCAGCTCCAACCAGAACTTGGAGGGGTCTGGAGGATCCATAAGAGTCGGGGTGCTCCGACTCAGCTCGGCCTGGAAGTGGAGGCCGGAGGGCGGGCCGACCTTCCCCAGACCTCCCCTCGAGTCCTCCGCCCTGGTTCCTCCGTTTGAGAACAGAGCGGCTCTCTTGGGAAGAGACGGCTGCGTGGGCGACACCTCGGTGCTGTGGCTCACGCCCTGCAGGGGGCGCTTCACGTTTTCAACGTGGTTGGGCGTGCCGCACTGCATTGTGGGTATTATTGAGAGAGAATAGTTGAGGTTTGTGGCGAGTTCGGGTAAACTGTTGTGGTGTTCGTGGTTTGAGAGGCGGATTCCTTCGCCCTCCTCTGCTCCCGGTTCCGGTTTTGGGCCTCGAGTGTGGCCGAGCTCCTGGGAGGGATCCTCCTCTTCCTCTTCCTCTTCCTCCTCCTCCTCTTCCTCCTCCTCCTCTTCCTCCTCGTCGGCGGTGGGTTCAGATCCTCGCGCCTCGGGCTCGTCACTGGGGCTGTAGTCGCTCAGCTCGAAGGCGGTGATGCCGCAGTCTAAAGAGAAGTAGTCCTGGCTGCAGCGAATGGTCAACTGGCCGCAGTCGTCCTCCTCCGTCAGAGCATCCAGGCGAGTCTGGAGGAGAAGAATCAAATAAAGTCCAAACTATATTTAACTAAAGCATTTTATTAGAGGGAACTATGTTTTGGTTGGTTTTGTATTTTCTAATTTACTGGACAAAGAGCAGACACGTTTTAGAAAGTGCATCGTCATGTTTTACAGAATCGATGACCGGCGATCGCCGCACAACGCACGCCGGTTAGATTTGTGTCCGACTTGCTCTGACGTCATGAACACGTGGTCAACGATGACCTCAGCTGCTCTCCACAGACTGCATGACCCAATGCATGATGGGAAACGCCTGGCTGTCTCCTGATCTAAGAGCCGATCGGCTCTTAGATTTGACGACAAACACCACGTTTTTGTAGAAAATGTCTATTTTTCTGCCTATTTATAATCTTTAACACCAGATTGTTGGCTCGTACACAAATATATACAGCATATATATATACTGTATATATATATATATATATATAGCTATATATATACTGTATATATATATATATATATATATATATATATCTATATAGATATATATATATATATATATATATATATATATATCTATATAGATATATATATATATAGATATATATATATATATCTATATATATATATATATATATCTATATAGATATATATATATATATATATATATTTAGAAACACATAAATTAATCCGAACGTGGTCTGCAAACAGGATGTAGCTCACCTCAAGCGAGCCTTTTAACAGTTTGAATATAATGATAATACATAACATAGAGGTTGGTTGTTGGTTCCTCTGCTGATGAAGACCCAGCACAGAGCACTGTGGTGGTGTCGAGGAGCGTCAGTGGCTTGTTGTGTGATCTACCTGGTGCTGGTCCTCGCTGAAGGCCTGCAGGATGTCGGTCTGCCGGGTGTAGTTCCCGTTGGAGTCCTGTAAGCCCTGCAGCAGTCGCTCCTTCAGGACCAGAACCGAGACTCTGAGCTGGTGCCACAGCAGCTGCACCGTCCTGAACCCCCCGACACAAAAACACCACCGGCTTTAAACAGCAGGTCCTCCATATTTAATACCAACAAATCATTTAGATATCAGACCGGACTCACGTGGGATTGTGGGTAGTTTAACAGATCTCTGGTCAAAAAAGCACTGAAAGTGTTAGTTTATTATTTGTTGGTTTGTGTATTTATTCTATATTTCATGACTTTTCTCTGACAGCAGAAAGATATTTGTTCACCATATGTTTTACCTTATAAGTGAGCGCACTTATTAAAAACGTTATTGGCACAACAGCTGAGTTCTTTTCCTTCTTGGTGTGATAAGTTTTAGAGGTGAGGTGAAATCTGTCTCTGTACTAAGACTTGTGACTTTACCAATTTATTATTATACAAAACAATGACTGACCTGTTTTACAGAATGTATGGTCGATTTTGTTTTTTTGCATTTTTATTTTTATTTCATTTCATTTCATTTTATGATTTATTTGTTATTTTTGTATATTTGTATTTATTTATTGGAATTATATTTAAATATTTTATGTATTTACTGTATTATGTATTCATTGTTATTTTTATGTATTTGTAATTATTATTAATTGTATTATTTTATAGGGTGATTGTTGACAGGCGTGGCTGGTTGTTTCATTAGTTTTCTTCTCTTCTTTTGTCATTCTTAACATCCCTTAGTGTTGTGTGCCTTTCCACTATTGACCGTGTTTGCCTCTTTGCATTGTGCACACATCAATAAAGTGTTAAAGCAAAAATACACACAACTTTAAAGAATAAGTCGATGTTTCTTAGAGCATAAACAAAACAAAGAGATTCACTGGTCCACATTCGACAAATAAAAAGTAACAAACTCACTAGAAACTATTTAAGGGGAGAAGAAACCCTTAAAGTATCACAGAACATAAATATATGACAACATCATAAACACCATTTAAACAGAGAGCATCATCTCATATCTCACCGGATGTCTACGATGATGCTGACGGAGTACGACAGCAGCTTCAGGGAGAACTCCGTCTCCAGCAGGGCGTGAATCTGCTCCACATGGTCCGAGATGTCCTCACAGATGTCCTAAAGTCACACACACACACACACAACAACATTAGCAAAATTACAAAATAAAGGCTTAGTAACCAACTGAACACGCACATAAAAGCCCACCTGATCCCAGTCACAGCAGAGTCATAAACCAGTTTAAATCTTTGGGAACAAAACATCCTCAGAGTGGAAAACAAAAGCAGAAGTGACGACGTCTCGTCTCCAGTTTTAAACGTGACTCATGAGTGTTCATGAGTTCCAGGTTTGTGTGTGAAAACATGGAGAACACGTCCTGTGTGTCAGTCAGGGATCAACATTCAGTACCGACTGATATTACTGAACTAAATCAGGATGCTTCAGACAGACAGACAGACAGACAGAGAGACAGACAGACAGACAGACAGAGAGACAGACAGAGAGACAGGCAGACAGACAGACAGAGAGACAGACAGAGAGACAGACAGACAGACAGACAGAGAGACAGGCAGACAGACAGACAGACAGACAGACAGAGAGACAGACAGAGAGACAGGCAGACAGACAGACAGAGAGACAGACAGAGAGACAGACAGACAGACAGACAGAGAGACAGGCAGACAGACAGGCAGACAGACAGGCAGACAGACAGACAGACACAGAGAGAGAGACAGACAGACAGACACAGAGAGAGAGACAGACAGACAGACACAGAGAGAGAGACAGACAGACAGAGAGACAGGCAGACAGACAGACAGACAGAGAGAGAGACAGACACAGAGAGACAGACAGACAGACAGACAGAAGAAGCACTGAGAACACTCAGAATAACTGAAATAAAAGCTTTTAATTTGAAGGGCTGATCATAAGAATACACAATAAACACACAGTCAGTGGTCGATCGTTGAGATAATCACAGCGTGGTGAAATGATTACAAACTACACAAAAATCTAACTTTAATTTGTACGAATCAAATGAACTTCAAAGGGCTTTACAAGCCATAGACATACTATTCCATAAAGATCAAACAAAATAGAGTAGAATAGCTGTACAATAATAATAGGAATAAAATTAATAATAAAACCGCAAACATTATGAAACACTATAAAAAAAGATTTTTAGTTTAGGTTTAAAAATATAAATATTTTCAGCTCCTCTCTACATTAAATATGGAAAACATGATCCACTTAGAGGAATAGTTGCAACATTTTATTTGCCTAAATGAAAAGGTCGATCTTAGCCGTATTTAGCCTATCTTAGCACTAAATGTAAATACACAAACAGATGTGTATAGATTTACGGTTAGTATTCTTTTATACTTTGGACAGAGCCATGCTAGCTGTTTCCCCCTGCTTCCAGTCTTTATGCTAAGCTAGGCTAACCACTTCCTGACTCCAGCTCCATACTTGTTTTACAAAATGCATTCTACAGAATTTCAAGCTAATCCTAGTTAAACTTTATCTTTGCTGAAACATGCTCTTAACGCCTTACATTCTCACAATAGTGTTATGTTTAGTATTTAATTAACCCTCAACCTGCACTACAACCTGTTCTAAACACCAGTATATTCGTATTATCTCACATAGTTTACAAGTTTGTTTTCACACCTTTTCACACAGGATTTGTTTCAAAAAGGACAAAGTGACATTAAGAAGAAGTCAACAGATGAATGAGAGCCAGTGAGACTAAAGAGACACTTTTACATTAGAAATAATGTCGATGAATACGTTACTGCAAACCAACAGAACTAATCCAGACTAAAATTAGACGACCTTTAAAGAGACCAGCAGGTGACCTGGCCTCGAACCCTCGGCGGATCCTTTATCTCCGCCTCCGGCACCGCTGAGTCACACACCGCACGTCTCCATGGTGACCCTAACCCGGACAACACATAACACCCTCTCTGGATTCAGAACGCCGCCCGGCATGTGAGAATGTAGGTCACACAGACGCTGCCAGCTTGGCGAACAGTGTGACCCGCTGAGCACCGGTCCAAAATACATCTGTCCCCACTGGACGCCGGGGCTGGAACACGCTGTGTGACCGCCTCCACTAATCAATATGTTTACATTAAAATGGATCAAATGTCTCTGTCGTGTGCTGCACATAGTGAGAGAATTCTCCTCCTTAACAGCTGCAGGTTTATATATTTAATGCAAAATCATACAACTATAATGCATTATTATTTCACTGCACCACGTAGTAGTGTGGATGTAGCTTAGCTTAACATCCTGCCTCCATGTAACTAAAGCAAAGGGTTATTAGAGGAGTGACGAGGGCACATTTTAAAACAGAGGTTTGTGATCAGCTGAGACAATAGAAAAGACGCCACGTTTCATTCTTCATCTCAGGTTTCTGTTTAGTGAAAGAAAACCAAACTTCAGTTCATTCGTCCTCTTCAGTGGATGTGGTGACCGTGTTTCTGTGCTCGTGCAGCCGCGTCCCTGAACACTTTATCGAGAGTTCAACACGTCGTCCTCAATCAGGACATCTGGAGTAAAGTGTGTGTGCTTTGATTCAACGCTTTCATCTCACAACAGAAAACCAACTGCCTCATCTGAAACATCCCGCCGGGACACTGAGGACGGCCTCGAGAGGAGAGAGTTCACGGTGAACGCACTGTCCAAGAAACACACACACACACACACACACACCCTGATACACAATGCACAGTGTCTGTACACATAATCCTAAAAAACACACACACACTCATTTCGTCATCAAAGCGCTGTCATGTTGTTCTAAAACTGTGGTGAAAATGTCACCGGTGTCTTTCAGATGCTTCAATAATTCACAAACAGCTTTAATATGCTAATACACACACACACACACACACACACACACACACACTCTCTCACTCACACGCACACACACAGCGCTCAACAGAGGGCCCATCGGATCAAATTAACATCAAGTCTGTCGCTTCCATCTGAAGTCATTTGTTAGAAGATCTTCAGTCCAGTCAGACTGCTGGGAGCTAATGAGAGCCTGCTGTGTGTGTGTGTGTGTGTGTGTGTGTGTGTGTGTGTGTGTGTCCTCACTTTCATATTTGGTTATTTTATCCATAAACGGTTGCTACATTGAATATTCAGAAAATGTTTATAATACAACGTGTATCAATGTCGATATATAAAGTCAGAAATATACAGTGATGAAGATTTTACCCATAGTGCATCACTCCTAGATTCGCCTAATTCTTGAAGGATAAAAAAGTGAAGATAGAAGTCAATGCCACGTGATGTGTTTGATTATTATGTTGACAAGTTTGTCTGCAATTAATTCTTGTTGAACAAACATATGTATTTTATATTTCTATATTTGGTGACCGTGCCTAAACCCGAGTGATCCGATACCTTAAAGGGTCAGATTAAAGCATTTAGGGGGATTTCTTAGAAAGAAACAGAATATAATATTCATAACTATGTTTTCATTCGTGTAAAATCACCTGAAACTCAGAATTGTTACAGCTTAGAATGAGCCCTTCATATCTACATAGGGAGCAGGTCGCAGTCCGCCATGTTGCATCGCCATGTTTCCACAGTGGCCCAGAGCGGACAAACCAAACGCTTTTGAGGTTTTTACGTCAGCTGAAGGACACCGTATCACACCGAGATCCAAACAGCTTCACTTTGTCTGCTTCCCACCACGTAATGATGAATCCCACTGCTCTTCACGGCCAGACCTGCCCTGCTCAGCGTAGCTTAGGTTAGGGTTAGGCATTGACCTGGAGTAGTTAGGGTCAGGACAGCTCATAGGACCCAAAACAATCCAGGATACCAGCATGTTGTGAAAGCCTCGACTGGCCAGTCCTCGCGGTTGGATGCTGCACAGGGCGGGTCTTGCCGAGAAAAGCAGTGGGATTCATAGTAACGCGTTCCTACGACGTCTACCGGCATCAAAACAGGAAGTCAGTGATAAAAAAACGGTAAAGCTTTGTTTGATTGGCTGCCTGGGCCATGACATTGACGAGCAGTAAACATTTATGCGCGTCTACAAATGCTAGAAACCTGATAACCAGAGTGGATGTCCGTCTTCTGTTTGGTTAAAAAAAATCTGTCGCGCACAGCTGAGAGACACAAATGTGACAGAAAGCTGGTTAATAAGACGACAAACAACAAGACCGATGCGACATTCTCAACGCACCTCAAAAAGATTCATCACTTATGACGGCAAAAACCGAGAAACAAGATGAAAACAATTTTTTAATGAATTTGACTGACGGTTGATTAACTTTGAAGGGCTTGTTTGCCCGAAGCATGTGTGTGTGTGTGTGTGTGTGTGTGTGTGTGTGTGTGTGTGTGTGTGTGTGTATGAAAGCACAAGTTAACAACACTTTTCATTTAGAAGAGACTCATATACTAATATAACACACTCAATCTTCCAATCACACACACACGTTTTCTCACACCCCGCTCACGTAGAGCGAAGACATGACCTGTCAATCACAGAGTCCAAACATCCAGCAGGGTTTCTAATTGCCTGAAATCAATCTGAAGCAAGTCGACTCGGGCTTTCGGCTCCAATCCCAGCTCACCCTCATCACCGCCGACATCAAGGGCCTCAGAGCGGCCGCGTTCAAACGGCCCTCGACAGCTCCGCCTCGTCCGCGCCCATTCGATCTAATAACCTTCAACTCGTCCACCGCGGCCCCATCAGCGCCGCGCGCCTTCTTTTTTATTTTACCTTGGAGATCAAATGCTCTGCGCTCCTTTCTCCCTCTGGAGTATTCAAATTAAGCGGCTTCAAAGACGTCCGAGACCCGCTGCTGCGATACAAAGACTTGTTACTAGTGATTTAGCTTCTGCAAAAGAGACCAAGAACAGCTCGGCCTTTTCTGCGTCTGAAGGGTTTTCGGTCTTCTTCTTCTGCTGTTGGACATTTAAGCAGCCAAAAAGAGAAACTCTGGACATTTCCAGAGAACAGTTTAAAGTGTTTTAGTAAAACAATGGAGCTCGAGCTGGTGAGACAGATCGGCATCGCGGTTAAAAGTGGATTTGGAACACCTGATGAGCCAAACACATAAATGGCTGATTATTTTGATTTCCTATTCTATTTTTAATTTGTTAAGAATATTTCCAGGGTTGAAAACAGATCTCGTGTCGAGGTTTAAATACTGCTTTTCTGTGCATTCTGCATTTAATTACAACCAAAAGAACCAGGACAGCTATCGAGCTGCTATAAGGTGAGCTTAGAGAGAATCTCACCATGTGTTCTTATTGAAATACCACAGAAGAAGAGACATTACAGTCCACCATGCTGAGATGGTCTCACATAAAGTGTGTTTAGTCTTGTTTTAAAGATATTTTATATTGTCGCACTGGTTCAGATGAAACAGCTGGTTCCCTGTCTCCTCTTCTTCTTCTGTGGTGTTTCTACGTGGTCGTTACGATCCTCCTCGGTTTAAACTCACAGTAAAACTAAAACTTTCTGTGTTTTACGAAAAAAACGTTTACGTGGTGGAAAACTGGACATTAAAGGCCGTTACAGATCGATCAAATGAACAGAAAACAACTACACATCAGAGACTTTAAAAACTGCTCGCTCAGCAAACAAACATCAAACTTATGAGAAACTAAATGTAGTTCTGAATATGAAGCTTATTCTGCCTAAACTTCCTTGTTTCTTTGTGAACATTGAAATCACTTTGAACAGGATTATTTTGTGTAAAACGAGTTAAACTCATGAACGCTTCTTAAACTTCCTCCATGTGCTCCGTCCCGCCACACACTTCCGGTTCCTATTGGACTGAAGTTTAACTGCAAAACTAACAATGTCAACCTCTCATGAGACGTTAACAGGAAGGAGCTTTCTGACACTGGGACATAATTCTGTTTTGATTCCTAAAAAGTGTTTTTAAACCAAGCTCATAGATTAAAGTTGCATTCAGAAACGTATCCAAACTTTGCGGCGTATTCAACTTTGATTCCTGATTTCTTGAACCAACACGTGCCGCTCAGAGGTTTCTTACCTTTTCACGGCTTTTTCCAGATCAATCAATAAATCCCTGAAATCCACAAATGTGTTTCAAATACGATTAAAAAGAAGTCAGAAAGTTAAAGTTTGTCCGGACTTAAAGCTGCAAACACACTCTGCTGCTGCCATGTGGGAGATGGTGACAGACTGACGCACCAGCAGAGAGAGAGAGTGTGTGTGTGTGTGTGTGTGTGTGGTGACCTGCTTTCTTTCATGGGGGTGTTGGTGTTGGGGGGGAGGAGGGGTGACAACAGTTGGGGTGGTTATTTTAGGACCAACCTCACACATCACCCACCTCAACACACAACACACACACACACACACACACACACACACACACTGTAAGCTGTAGAGTCTGGGTGTCATTCTGACCACTTAAAACACACACACACACACACACACACACACGCTCACACACAGACTGTGACTTGCAGTATAAGCGCCTTCAGACCTGCAAGTCAATCTGTCTCCATGTCGTATCTGGATGAGCGTCTGAGTGACTTTCACATAGAAGTCACAACATTATTCTCACAAGGTCAGACTGTAACACGTATGGATCACAACTGAGTGTAAAAGCTGCAGCAGAACTCAGTTCAACACCTTTAACCTTCTCTGTGATAAATGCATCCAATAACTAATGCACCAATAAGACAATAAAGAGTTTAATAAAGTGTGAAGCCGTTATTAAAGAGTCACATTTAGGTCAGAACACACTAGAGAAACAATCTCTCTCTGCTGTGCCTCTTACAACCACAGTAATAATCTGCTTATAGTTTTAACTTTCATAAAAACTGTGTGAATGAATGAATGGATATCCAGAAAACGCTTCATGTGCAACATGTGAGCAAACGGGAATGAAAGGAGAACTTCCTGTTCTTCTTAGGATTAGATTCGGGTTCAAACTGGTTCAGCCGTCTACTTGAGACTAAAAGACGAGGAAAAGTCTGTGTGCAGAAAGAGAACCATCTTTAAACGCTGGTGTGAACTAAAGACTTTACAACATAAACAGCTGTTAACATTTTCAAATGATGAATTCATTCAAAGACAATAACGCTGTAAACACACACGTTTGTTCTTTTAAACGACAGAGAAACACACTTTTAGTCTCTCTCATGCAAACACACACACACACACGTTCTCATTCTGCAATGCAACAGCTGCCAATTGTGACACTTGTGAGGAGGAGAGAGAGAGAGAGAGAGAGAGAGAGAGAGAGAGAGGTTATTAAGGTTATTTCCTGGAAAGAAAACATGTTTCATCATTAAATGTCATAATAAATAAATAAAAGCAGAGAGATTCTTTCCTTTTAGGTTCAGGTGTTTTATATATTTTGGTTTAAAGCTGCGTTCACACTTGTGCGACACAGTAAACTGAAACCCGACGCTACGCCAGCGCCTTGGCGGCGATGCTGTTCACGCTCGGCAGGAGAGTGGCTGGTGTTGCTTTAGTCACTGGAGAGGAGGAGGAGGAGCTGACCTCCGTGTAGACACCAACGATGTTTCAACCATGGCTGAGATAACCACATCTGATGCTTTGCACATGAAGCAGCAGATACATCCGAACACTAAACGCCGCCATGCCTTTTATAGATTATAGATTATAGATCTCTCTGTGCTAACATGAGGTTTCATCGTAGAGCTCTAAGTGAACACGCTGACGGGCTTTCGTGACTTAGCGTCACATGAACTTCTCGCTCAAGTTTAACTCCAGCTAATACGCCCGGCGCGAATTGGCGATTGTTTGTGTTTTTTGCATTGAATATGTGCACAACAAAAAAAGTTAGCTCCGCGTTCGGTGTGAACAAAGCCGAAGAGTTACTTACGTTGCCTTTTAGCTCTAAGAGTATCTAAATCAGAGTCAGCTGTTTGAGCATTTTGAGCTGCGTCTCCTTTACATGCATATCTTCCCCTCCATGTTTAGAGCAGCTCCCAGAATTCCTGGCGCAGCGACGACAGTGACATCAGGAGACGGAAATATCCCGACAGCTGGGAGACGGAGACGGCGTCGTTTAAATAAAGCTCTGTGGGTTTTGAATCAGATCCTCGTCCACTGAACTGATCATGTTCTCTCTGTGAAGAGTTTATTTTTCGGGAGATTTCTTTAAAGCTGCAGGATGACGATGACATCATCATGGCTGCTGTTCATTCCTCATGTGAAACGAGAACTAAGTAACTCATTAGTTTCCTGTGAAGACGGAACTTTATTTTGAAAAGACTGTATTCCAGAGACTGTATATGAACCGGATTTAGTCGTCGTGACGTCACTCATTGGTTTGTGGACGTTTTGAAGCCTCGAGTTTGCCATCTTGTTTTTTTGCAACCACGAAACAGGAAGTGACCATATCTGGACTGAGGAGGAGTGACGTAGAGAAGTCGTATACGTCTCTGGTAGAGACCTGTCAATCACCGTGTAGCCCCGCCCTAAAGCATCCCCTGCTTTATGGTCTGTTTGACTCTAAATGGACCATAATGTACTAAATGAACATCATGCTGTATTGAAGAAGACTTGAAACTAGAGATTGAGACCATAAACTCATGTTTACAATGTTTACTGAGGTAATAAATCAAGAGAGAAGTAGAGTCATTTTCTCATAGACTTCTATACAACCAGAGGAGTCGCCCCCTGGTGGACACTAGAGAGAATGCAGCTTTAACACATGAAGCTTTGGCTTCACTCTGCAGAAACAGAAGAACTCCGCTGTGATCGTGTAACGAGCGGATATTGACTCGTGTTGCTGGACTTTAGTAGAGAAACGCAAGAAAAATGGGGAGAATCTGTCTGCTAATATAAAATACAGAATATGGTTTCATGAAAATGTCCAGTGCACTTTTGGATGACATTATTAAGTTGCTGACGGAATCAATAAAAATACTGCTGCATCCGTGTCTACTGATTGGACGTGTGTGTGTGTGTGTGTGCAGCCTCTCCCTCTCAGCTGCACAGGACATTCTCCACACAGCTGTTACACACCGCCTGCAGCCGGATGCCAAGAAGGCTGAGAGGCTGGCATAACCACACACACACACACACACACACACACACACACACACACACACACACACACACACACACACACACACACACACACACACACACACACACACACACACACACACACACACACACACACACACACACACACACACACACACACACACACACACACACACACACACCAGTGGTTGCATCACTATAATCATGTCCAACAGTCGCTCCGTGGCAAGGTCAGGTTAGAGGAAAATGCCCTGCAGGCAAACGCATTATAAACATGAGAGAAAGGAGGAAGAGAGGGAGGAAGAGAGGGAGAGGATAAAAGAGGAAGAAAAGAGCAGCGAGGAGAGAATATGGTTTCAAACAGCCGTCTGACGATCTGTCCGCTTGCATCTACTCGCTCTGTCGCACCGACGACCGCCACACCCGGAATTAAGTCAGATAGAAGTCAGGCCTCTGTGGTCTGGATGCTACCTGATGAGAGCAGCGAGGAGACGAGGTGGAGCAGGTCTGAGGGGTCCTGAAGGAGCTCATTATCTAAATCAGGGGTCTTCAACGTTTTTCAGGCCAAGGACCCCCAAACTGATAGAGAGATGGAGCAGGGACCCCCGACTATATATATTGTATAAAATTGTGTTTTATATTAAACTGGGCCTAGTACCATGTATAAACATACCTCTTTTTTGTGCATTCAATACTAAGCTATTCTAATAATACACAGGTTCATATATTCATGTTTTTATTTTAAACATGTGCAAGGTACAGTGAGTAGGGGGGCCGTGCCACTGCCATTTGTAAACAGACCTCGTCAGCTGATACCAATGCCAATATCAACATTGTCTGTCAATTGCATGATAATCATGCATACAAGCTATTCAAATTTATGTTCATTTTAAACATAAATGTGGAAATGAAAATGAGTGATGGCCTATTAGTGCCACTGCCATGCATAAACATACCTGTTATCTTGCATACAATACTGAACTATTAGAATAATGGAAAGATTCATGTTTAGAGAAAAAAAATATATTATTATTTTTTATTTTTTTAATTGTCTAATCAACCAAAGATTTCGCGGACCCCCTGTTGAAGACCTCTGGCCTAGATTTTGTAACTATGCACCATTTCCTCTAAAATGTAATCCCTCCCTCCTCACTCACTCACTCACTCACTCACTCCCTCCCTCCTCACTCACTCACTCCCTCACTCCTCACTCACTCCTCACTCACTCCCTCCTCCCTCCTCACTCACTCACTCCCTCCCTCACTCACTCACTCACTCACTCACTCCTCACTCACTCCCTCCCTCCCTCTCTCCCTCCTCACGCACTCACTCACTCCCTCCTCACTCACTCACTCACTCACTCACTCACTCCCTCCCTCCTCACTCACTCCCTCCTCACTCACTCACTCACTCACTCACTCACTCACTCCCTCCCTCCTCACTCACTCCCTCCTCACTCACTCACTCACTCACTCACTCACTCCCTCCCTCCCTCCCTCCTCACTCCCTGGCGTCTGAACCGACTGTATCTGTTAAATAAAGTAACGCAACATACAAAGATCAGTTCAGACTGAACTCAAGCCTTTAACAGCAACATAAAAAGGTAGAAGAAGAGTTCAACATGATGGGGAATGAAGTGAGAGGATGAGAGGAAGGATCACTCTCATGTGTTTGTGTTATGAACAGATCTGGAGTCAGTGCTAGAGATGGTCTGATGCTCCATCGTCCATTCAGAGGAACTGATTCCATAGCAATGTGTTACACACACACACATTTATATTGTATACATATATGTATACACACACACACACATATATGCATATACATACATACATGTACATTGTGCCATTAAGTGTGTCGGTAAACTACTTCAGTGAGCCATTAATCCCCTAAATGGAACGCAGCCGTCATTCATGTTATTGAACGTGTCAGACTGTCCGCTGTGGAGAAGAAGGGTGTTCAGTTTGTTGTAATGCAGATGTTTCACCACTGGATGGAGCCGTCAACCAGAGAAAGAGTCCTTCAGTGATGAAGATGATGCTCACCAGCATCCACCTGTCCTGCTCTTCACTGCTCATGAATATTTATGAAACTAAAACTGAAGTCGAGTGATTAAAAAGATTAAAAGATGAGGAATTATGAATTATAACGTTGAAAAGTTAAACTGTAAAACGTGTCGTTTTCATGTTTTTTTTTCTTGTTTTGCAAAGTGCAAAGTAGGAAAAATGAAGGAAAAGGTTTAAAAATGTCAAGGCAGGAAAAATAAAAGACTCAGTTGTGTTTATATATTAAAAGCTTATAAAACCCTCAAACACATCTCTAACAAGCTTCTCTTTTCTTTAATAGAAACAGACTGAAAGGACGTTTGTTTCAGTGACATCATTTAGATTTGCCGTCTCATTCTCGGGCTGATTGATTCTGATTGATGCTGATTGAACTCTGATTGATGCTGATTGACTCTGATTGAACTCTGTGAGCGTTTCCTCACATGTGA
Organism: Anarhichas minor; assembly: GCF_050575085.1. NCBI lineage: Eukaryota > Metazoa > Chordata > Actinopteri > Perciformes > Anarhichadidae > Anarhichas > Anarhichas minor. Next base: position 143,970 of record NW_027466484.1, read on the forward strand.
CACAAACACAAAGTGACGGAGGAGTCGAGGAAACATCAGCGTGAACAAAAACAAGACGTCACAACAGACGTCACATCTGTTTGTGTCTCTGCCTTCCAGCTGAGGCCGAACAAAAAGCAGCTACACACACACACACACACACACACACATACACACATCTTATTGTCCTCTTTTGTGTCTGTTGACGAGCTGCCAAAACCTCAAAAAATAGGACGGAAAGAAGACGTGATTGTTGTCAAGACAACACTGAGAATAAAGACTGGTGATTGGATGAATTTATTTGATATATATATTTATTTATTTATCAGGGCTGAAAAGCTTTTACAGTCAGAGTTTGTGCTTTTTAAAAGAAGTAAGATTATGGAACTGTATTATTGTTTTCTTATTCATCTATTCAAATTTATTTTGGGTGAATATTCTGAAAATAAATAACACAAAAATATGTTTGAAAATGAAGTAATAAAAATCTTATTTTTTATTAAAAATAACTAAAAAATAGTTTTTTTACAACTTTTCTTTCTGTTTTGTTTCACGTTCTGTTTTATACTTTATTGCAGAAGTTAAAGTAAATGTACATTTGCTTACATATGTTGTTGTTGATACTTATTCCTACAATGTTTATTATAAAGTGGAAACATTTTCGTTCACGTCGTGGTGGTTTGCAGCATGTTATGAGGTGTTCTCGCCACCAGAGGGAGCCACCAGCTGAACCTCTACTGAGAGAGTAACTTCAGGTCTCCTTTCTGCTGACCTCTAGCGGTTTACACATGAACAGGTGACTGCAGCAAAACACTGATCCTCAGTCTGCTGTTACGTTACAATTAAAGAGAGAAATATTAGTGTGTTTATGTTAAATTCAGTAAAAACAAAGCAGAGTTTAGTTCAGAGGATTTAGACAGAAGCATCAGCTGATAAGTGGATCAAACACGCGCGCACACACACACACACACACACACACACACACACACACACACACACACAGACACAAACAATGACATCAGTCACACAACAATGATACAGCTGTCTGTTTGTTTCTCTCTCACACACACACACACACACACACACACATTACAAAGCAGAATTGTGTAATCTGAACACAAACAGAATGTTTGTGTTTGTTTGTTTCTTAACTTCTATCTTTGTGAGGACCAAAGACAGATTATTAAAGCTGTTCTCAGCTCTTCAGAGGGCTGTTTGACACAAAGACGTTCAGGTGCAGGTTCATATTATCGGTATAATATATCATGTTAATGAGTACAGTACAAATACGTTTTAAACATTAATGTTCTAATCGTGAGAAACATCAATGTTAAGAGAGACAGAAAATGTCTTCAATGCTCAGAAAGTTAGTCCAGTTGTTGGATCACATGACTCATATTCTAGATGGTATTCTAATAAATCTAATTGAATTAAAACACATTTAACTGGAAACATTCTGACTTCACTGGCAAAATACTAACTTGTTTAAAGTCTGCAGAAGGTGCAGACTGTTTTTTAAAGATAATGTAGTTTTCAAAAGACGATTTAATTTCCTAACGTGGACAGAAATCACATCTAGAGCTGTGAAATGAAACAACCGTCTTCGTTTGTATTTCTACTCTCTCTGATTCTAGTACGAGTGTTCATTTACCCCGAGAGCCTAAATGATGTCCGATGAGTCAGCAACATTCACTACAAACTGAATAACAGAGAAGACATTCTGGTTCCTTTGAAACACGGGAAGATTCCAGGTTTCTGTGAAGCTTTCTGAGCTCCTGGAGAAAAATGTGCTGTGCAGCAGAAAAAAGGCTAAAAACAGACAAAACCTGCATGAAACTCTGAGCATGTTGAAGGCAGCGAGTGACTCAGAACAGACAGGAAATAGAAAACACCGTCTACTTTCACATCAGTGGGACTGGGACGTCTGAGTGTCTCAAGACTGATGCTGCCATGTTTTATTCAAACAGAGACGAGAGAGGAGGACAGGAGAGGAGACGAGAGGACAGGGGAGGAGAGGAGACGAGAGGAGAGGAGAGGACAGGAGACGACAGGAGACGACAGGAGAGGGGACGAGACGAGAGGCTGGAGCTGTACGCTGGACACAAGACTGATGCTGTTTTATTTAAACAGAGAGGAGAGCTACAAACAAGGAGGAGGAGACAAGAGGAGAGGAGAGGAGAGGAGACGAGAGGAGATGAGACGAGACGAGACGAGACGATAGTAGAGGAGACAAGGAGGGATAAAAGGAGAGGAGAGGAGATAGAAGGGCAAGTGAGTACAGGAGAGGAAACACGACAGGAGAGGAAACGAGAGAGGAGAGGAGAGGAAAGGAAATTAGATAAAAGGAAAGAAGAGAGGAAACAAGAGAGGAGAGGAGATGAGCAGAGGAGAGGAAACAAGGGAGGAGAGGAGAAAAGAAGAAAAAGGAAATGGAAATTAGGGTGAAAGGAAAGGAGAAAGGACACAAGAGAGGAGAGGAAAGGAGACGAGACGAGACAAGAGGACAGCTATAAACAAGAACAAGGATAAAGAAGAAGGGCACTTGAAAGGGGAGAAAAGAGAAGAGGAGAGGAAACAAGGGAGGAGAGGAGAAAAGATTGAAGAAAAGGAAAGGAGAGAAAAATCTAGAGAAGAGGGGAAATCAAAGGAAACAAGAGAGGACTGGGAAAAAATGACAGAAAAGGGAACATAAGAGGAGTGGAGAAAAGATGAAAAGAAAGGAAACATCAAAGGACAGGAGAGGAAAGGACACAAGAGAGGAGAGGAGATGAAATGAAATGAAACAAGAGGAAAGGAGAGAAGAAACAAGGGATGAGAGTCGAAAATATGGGGAGAAAAGAAAGGAGAGGAAAGGAAACAACAGAGGCATGAAGAGCAAAGGAAACAACAGACGAGAGGAGAGGAAACAACAGAGGAGAGGAAACAACAGAGGAGAGGAAACAACAGAGGAGAGGAAACAACAGAGGAGAGGAAACAACAGAGGAGAGGAGCCATGATGAAGATGAAACATCTGAGTCATTGTAGTTAAAAATACACACTCATCAATAAAAGATCCTCCACAGGATCAACAGCATCTTTATGAATGAATCAGACGAAACATGATTATCACTTAATAACAGCAGCACCTGAACACAACACTGTTCAACAAGCCACAGATGTCAGACTTTTCCACCGGCACATGAATGCAGCATCAGAGTTGTTGCTGAATGGTTCCTCAGACTCAAATATAAAAGACGAAATAAGTGATCATTTCAGGAGAAAAATAAATTTAAGATTCACATATTGTTTTGTGGAAAGTAATGTTAATTAATTAATTAATTAATTTCTGCAGCATAAAAAAAGATAATAATCATCTGTGTCAGTTTCAATATTTCTCCAAAAATAAATATTTGTACTTCTTCTTAAAGAGCTTTAAAAAAGGGATTTAAATTCTTCCCAGAGGCAGTGAATGCAACATGAAGAGGAGCTGCGATGAAGAGGAGGAGCATCAAACACTGACTCGTTGTGCGTCACGTGTGTGCGTGTGTGTGTGTGTGTGTTGACTCGGGACACACAAAGGTCACAGAGACGAGAGCGTAAATGTCCTTTCGTCAGAAGTCCTCAGACCGTATCAAGTCCATCTAAATGTATTTGGATCCTGAAGAAGGTTGAACCTTTTGTGTTTGGAGATTTAGAAAGATCCAATTCTTGTTTTACTAAACAGACACTTTTCTCTCAGCTCCGTCAGCTCCACAAGCTCTTTAAGAAAAGTCCCGGTTCAATAACGTCAACAGCAAAGTGTCCAGGAATTAGTCAGTACAATCACAACTGTTAAGACAGCAGGGAGACACAGAGGACACTCGGCATCACACACTGACAAGTTTGTTTCAGCTGCCTTCAGGAGGAGGTTAGCAGACAAACGAGTAGGGAATGGAAACGGGTTCACGTTCTGTCTCTCAGCAGCCTCGTCTCCTAAAAGTTCCGTTCCAATAATAATCAAAGTCCACGTAAATCTAATCGAAGGCACGGAGGTCAGAGTGGATGTACGGGACAAACACAGGACTCTCACCCAGGAAACCGCTGTTCCAAACCACCATCTTTCACTCACCCTAACCAAGCAACGTATGCTCAACGGTTCGTATGATTATGTTACTATCGGCTGTCTTTATACCAGATGTCGTCAAACTCTTTGCTATTTTGTGTAATGTGTAAAAAGTGTCCGTGTCTACCTTGAGCTGCACCAGGTGGACGTCCACGTGTCTGTTGACGCTGTCTTGTCCCACAGAGTGCGAGAGCTGCGTGACTCGGTCGCCGGTCGCTCTCAGCCACTTCTCGATCTCCGGCAGGTGGAGGACGACCTTCCAGTCGGCTCCGGTGTGGAGGGGCGGCGGTTTCTTTGACCTGAGACGCCACAAACACGACTACAGTCAGCTTCAACTCTACCGACTCTTTACCACAGTTCACTACCTGCTCAGACGGACACACGTAGAGACTAGCTGGTGAACCAAGTGGAGCATTTAGCAGCTAAAGACACATTGGTGGTGGAGACCAAAACCAGAGCTAAAGTGGAAAAAACGCCACTCCAATCGGATAACCCGTGTCTGCTGGATGTGTAAATATATAGCTTTGCAAAAACATTAGCCATAACAAGGTTTTTATGATGATAATATCTCAGGTGTGTGTGTCTGTCAGCTTGTAGTGGTCAGATAAAGTCCATTAAAGAAGCTTTAAGTGGAGAGTTCTCACTACTTTCACAGACATTTTCTTTTTTGCCATATTTTCTGTTTTAAAACTCCAAAAAAGGCAAAAAACAAAGATAGTAACCTCTTATTTACCTGAGATGCTTTTAAGTTAGATAAACGTCTACTCACGACCCCTTTGTCACAGCTTTCTCAGACTGTTTTAATCTGAATTGTTGCAGAGGCCCAAAGAGGCAAAACTATCCAGCATTTCATGTAGTAAAAGTTGGGGTAAATATTCCAGAAGTTCAGGACGAAATAAACAGTATTTGTACGTTTTTTTTATCATATTCCGAACTTCTTAATCATCATAACTCCTAAGATTTAGGGAACATTTGCTTCAGACTATTTGACGATTTAAAAAACTGAGAAAGATAAGTCGTCGTCATCGCGGCTGATTTGTTACCTCTGGGAGGGGTCTCGTCCCAGGTGAGCTCCTCCCCCAGTGAGGCTGCCCCGGCTGGGGCCCGGGCCGGGCGACGAGGCCCCGTCCTGGTGCCGATGCTCCGGGTCCAGGCTGAGAGGGGCGGGGCTGACGGCGGCAGGGCAGGTGGAGGTGTCGGGGTCCAGGGTCGGGGTGACGGAGGTCACCATCGGGGACGGAGGCTCGGGGGCCACGGGGGAGAGGGCGGCGAAGCTCATGGTGGGAGATAGAGAGAGAGAGAGAGAGAGAGAGAGAGAGAGAGAGAGAGAGAGAGAGGGAGAGAGAGAGAGAGGGAGAAAGAGAGAGAGAGAGAGAAGGAGAGGATTCCTAATGTGGGTGGACGAGCCTCACTGGAGTAAACTGGAGAAAAGGAGAGAGAGAGAGGTCGTCAAAATAGGTTATAGAGATTAGAGAAGGAACAAGTTAGGAAAGAAGACAAGAATATGAACGGGGCGTTAGGGAGGAAATTAATAAAGAATAAAGTGAGGTGTAAACTTAAATCAGATTCACAGACTGTAGTTTCATTACTTGCTTGCGAGTGAAGGTACTGAACTCATATTGGAAACATTGAAAACATGTTATTAGTGATCAGTGTATCAGTAGCACAGATGCTAGCACGACTGTGGACATTTAGAGGAAAACATTCTCACTGCAGGTTTAAAACTCAAGCTGGTTGCAAAACACAAATGTAAAAACCTCTCCATCCTCCATCCTCCATTCTCCATCCTCCATCCTCCATCCTCCATCCTCCCGCGCGTTTGAAGATGTAATAATCCCAGAGTTATAAAAGCAGACGAGTAATCCGGAATGTTCCATATGTGGAAGATCAAACATGAGGTCATGATGACAACAAACTCTTTTTCTGTCTCTCAGTCAGCGCTCCGTTTTCTCTCACTTTCTCTCTCTCACATGGCTGACACAGCATGGCACTGCACACACACTGTCCATGTGTGTGTGTGTGTGTGTGTGTGTGTGTGTGTGTGTGTGTGTGTGTGTGTGTGTGTGTGTGTGTCCCAGCCTTCATCTCAGCTGTGGCTCTAAATCCTTTTTAAGCACCAGCCGACGCAGCGAACAGACAAATAAAATGTATAATTCATGTCCTCTTTTTCTCTGAATAAAATATGCGTCCAGCTCTCAGTTCAGCTCGTCTGCAGCTTGAACTTCATAATACAAATATTAAAACAACAGAGCGCTGCTGCACGGGGAAAATAAATACGTCTTCTTCATTTCCTGAATTAAAAAGTTAAGATGAACATGAATTATGTAAAAGAAAATGTGCGGCTTTAAATCAGGTTTTATTAAATATTAATTTGATCTATGAACCAAACTTATCTGTGATTGTTATTTAATAACTACAATAAATATAAAAATAAGTAAATGTCTGTAATACTCAGTTGCATTAATTGAACTATAATAATGAATCAACAAACTGGTCAAAGTCATAACTTTTAATGAAAATAAAAACTGATAATGCATGAGTGGTTTAAGTAATTAAGTTGACGTATTTAAAGTTGACTTTGCCCTTTTTAAATAAAAGATAGACGTAAAATCATTAAGCCAAGATGTGAATGACATAAAAAACTTGAATATAGTTGGTGTGTGTTTGGTCTCATTGTTCTCCAGAACAGCTTTGTTTCTTACCATTGATCAAAAGAACACAAATGGAGGTTGTTAATGATTCATAAAGATACAACTTTAACTGTTAACTTCTGGCACACAAGAGCTGCATGAATGAATCTCTCTTCCTCTGCTTTACTCTGGCTGCAGTAAAATAGGGTTTTACTTTGCAGTCTCATCATAGCTGCACCTACCAACAAATATCCCACAAAAACAATTGTATTCAACATAATCATGAAGCAGACAGCGGCAGGAGTCGAGATGGACGAGTCCAATAAATAACTGGTCTTTTCTGCTGGAGGCCGCTGTTCATGCCCCCAAGAAAACGAGACGTCAACGTTGATTTATTTGTCACTTCTGTATTTATTTTAACCTAAACAACGATATTTTCCTAAACCTAAATAAGTTGAATTTATGTCTTATGCACTGTGTTTATTATCACCAAGCCAAATGGCTTGTATGTGCAAACGTACTTGGCAATAAACAATTTCTGATTCAGATTTTTCTAAATCTAACCGAGTAGTTTCGTTTCCTAAACATAAGTTGTTTCCTGTGAAGACGGAAGTTTATTTTGAAAGCACTGTATTCATGTAACGAGCAGAAATGAACACGTGTTGCTGGACTTTTGTAGGAAAACACACAAAAAATGAGGAACAACTTTTTGTAAGATATCATATGAACCGTTGTTTGTTGTATCAGTGTGTGAAATCTCCTACTCTCAGTATCTCTCTCACACACACACACACACACACACACACACACACACACACACACACACACACACACACACACACACACACACACACACACACACACACACACACACACACACACACACACACACACACACACACACACACACACACACACAGTATAAACACACATACACATTGTCACAAACACACAGTGCTTTAAACATCTCTCAGTTTCAGAAGACACTCGTGTTACAGAAATCTTCTTGTTTAACATCGTCTGATCCTCACTGATCTACTGTCAGTGAGTCAGTGAACCAGTGAGTCAGTGAGTCAGTGAACCAGTGAGTCAGTGAACCAGTGAGTCAGTGAGTCAGTGAATCAGTGAGTCAGTGAACCAGTGAGTCAGTGAGTCAGTGAGTCAGCGCTCTGGGATCTGATTCATCGGTCTTCTGTGAGATTAAAGCTCAGATTAAAGCCACGCTGGGACGGATTTCTTTTATGTAACACAGCAGCTGTTTTCTCTGAGTGAGGAAGAATCGAGACGCTGCTGATTCTACAAAACATCTCTCGATTGAAGCTTGAATGTGAGATTCACTTTCAGGATGCTCGTGAAGAATAAGAAGCACTACATTTAAAAGGCTTTAGCTGCTGTTTTAATGTGTCACATTCATATTTAACCAACATTCAGAATCAGAATCTTGTGTTTCCAAAAACAGAAAACTATTTCCCTTTGTGTTTTGGTGCATTAATATAAACATAGTGAGAAAACAGTCGACAAACATAAAGAAGATAAAAAAGAACGACATAAATATAAAAAAATACATCAGATTTTATATTATTATATTTAAGACATATTAGAATAATCTGTTTGCCAAAGACTCTGAAAACAACATATATGATCTATTTAACGGTCACAGTTATAAACACGTGGTTTGCGTTATTGAAGGTAGACTTCTGGTTTCACAGGACACGTACAGCGGTCTCCTGTGATTACAAACGAGTCTGTGATACGACTCTAAAACCAAGTGATCTGGGAGAACACGGGTTCCCTTTGAACCTAATGTACGACGCAGTGTTGTTGTTTGTGAACGTAGAGTTCAGGAGTTCATCTCGGTTTCTCCAGATAAAGTAACTGACTTCCATCCTCAACATCCAATACTTTCTTATTTCACCTTCAAATCTCACTGCTGTGTGTGTCGAGGGCGTTGCTGGTGAACTTTCTAACTAAAGAGTGAACTCTGTCGAGTATTACACGACTAACTTTTACTCGTAAGGACTAAAAACAAAATGGTGTTTTTTCTGTAAAACAGCAAACAGACTATCCTGCCACACCCTCAGCAGCACGACGATCACCTGCAGACAGGACTCAGGGTGAACCGGGCGCTCAGCCGCCGTGATGTCATCAATCATTTACAGCAAACCAAACGTTGTGTTACCGTTAAAGTCATAGAGGGAGAGTGTGACGCCGGGACTTTAAACAAAACGGTGGAGGAAGACAAATACAGCAACGACACACCCTGCAGTCACTGAGGTACAACAGGGTGTGTGTGTGTGTGTGTGTGTGTGTGTGTGTGTGTGTGTGTGTGTGTGTGTGTCTCAGAGGTCCTCCAGCCCAGCCCCACTATAAATAATGCATCACAGGGGAGGAAGATGAGTTGAGGGTCCTCTGCTTGTTAATCTTTCTCTCTCTCTGTGTATCGTGTTTCTGATAGAAGATGGAGAACATGAGTAGCAGAGATTAAATTAAAATGGTCATAAACTGAGACGGATGCAAAGAACAAAGAAGGAGGTAAGAAACAGAAGAGTCTGCTGAACAACGTGCTGTTAATATGAAATAAAGAAACGTTTTCATTTCGTCATCAAAAGGCTGAAAGAAGATTATTAAACTAAACACGTTAGTGTTGAGTAATCATTTTCACTGGGGATGAAGAATTATTAAATTATATATATTATACCGTCAAATTATATTTTTGACCCCAAAATCCAGAAAAGAGAAGTTGACTAAAACATTGATGTGCTCATCTGTTATACTTTACAGAAACATGTAGTTTTCATGTGTTTCACCTCTCAGACTACAAACTGAACGTTTAACGAGAGGAACACCTGCAGACAAGACTCAGGGATGAAAGAACTACTTAAAACTCTTCTACCTTTCTTTAGGTTGAAGAAAATCATTCATATTTCAATGCAAAGTTATATTTGTCCCCACATACGCTGCGATCAAAGCCACGGCGTTAAAGGAAAGTTTAATGTCATTTAGTTTGATTAACATCGTTTTTAAAAACCTGATAAACGGTTTTATCATATTAGCTTCTTTGCTAAATTCATATAAATTCATATAAATGTAGCAAATCGTCAGGAATAGCATAAAAAAAACATTATTCATTTATTTTTCTAATATTAAAATGTATTGTTAACTTGCTGGATTTTCCTTCCAAAGATCAATTGTCGAGCTTCTGGATACATTATTTTAATAATTTAAAAAAATTATAATTATATATTACATAGTTTCTGATTACTTTCTGACTTAACACCTTCCTACAAGGCTTTTACATTCATTGATTAATCAATAATAATTTATTATAACACCATGTGTAACGTAGACTACGCTTGAGGCTACACGCCTTTAAATAATTACCAGCATGACATCCAGTCCTCTGCACTGGTTTACTGGACTGGACTGGACTGTCCTGTACTGGACTAGACTGTACTAGACTAGACTGTACTAGACTAGACTGTACTGTACGTGTGAATACTGTAGAGTGACAGCCGACAACGACTACAACCCTCATCTCATTGGTTCCCTCAGCCTGATCACGAACAGACTCTTCTGTATCGTTGGTTTTATACTTTGGTTCTGCTCCACCGTGCAGCTGCAGCGCACATTTATTAATAATTAAAATGAATTCATCAACGTGTCAAAAATCCACATCCCACATTACCATAACAAACTAGTTTTGAAGATATTTGAGATGTCAGAGCGTCTTTGAACGCACCACCAAGAAGAGTTTATAAAGTAGTTCCTGCTTCAAATCACTCACAAACACAATACGTCCGTGTGTTTATGTAAAATATGTATAAATCCTCTGTAATTAACACAACCACAATCATCTCGTGTATCTCGTGTGTTTAAAGAGGAAATACAGACGGACTGATGAGGAAATAAAAGCTTCATCACATAAAAGAAACAGAAATAAGATGATTGTTTCTCTCAGAACGTCTGGGGGCTGATGATGATGTTTGATGATGTTTATGTTTTCCCCTCATGGACAATAAAGTTAAAGTTGAAGTAAAGACTTTCATTTAAATTAGATTTAATTGTGTCTTAGCTGCTAAACTTAGTCACTAATTCACAGCCTGATATCATTTTTGTTGATTTTTTTTCTTGTAATTAAATGAACTTTTATTAAAACATGGCGGCTCAACAGAGATTTAAATAAAATGGTTATTAATGGGGAGCTGGCTGACGCAGCAGCACTGATGAGGTTTCATCAACTACAACATGAGGAAGAGGAAGAGGAAGAGGAGGAAGAGGTCAAAGTGAGACGTTAAACTGAAGAAAAAGATTACATTTCCAATAATTTGTCTTTTTCTTCTGGATGTAATCTGGTGCTCTGCTCGTTTGTTATTAAAAGATTATTTTTCCAGATAATCAAAAAAATTATGGTTTCAAAAGTCTGCAAGAAATAAATACATGAATCAGCTACTATGATGCCATAAATATGGAAATAAGAGCAAGGTGAGATTAACAGGGAGGGTGTGTGGGGTAAACAACAATATCTAATAGTTTCTGTATTTAAATACTCGTTATCCGGCCTGTTTATGTATTAAATATCGTCTCTGTGCCTATTACTTTATTTTACTTCCTCATGACTCCGATGGACATGCACAGTCAGAAGAGTCAGAAGAATCAGTCTTGAATGCACAAGTGAAATGTTTATAATAAAATAAAAACATTCTGAGAACAATATGAAAAGAAATATATAAATATTATTGTCCAGATTTTCTTCCTCGTCAACTCATTCTAAACATATTTAACTAGTTTAAAAGTCCTGCCAACAAATAAGAGATTTAAATCTCAAATCTGTGTTCGACTCAACGGGTGTTTATGTTTTTATGCTCTAATTCACCTCATCACTGCTTTAGCAGAGTGTGTGTGTGTGTGTGTGTGTGTGTGTGTGTGTGTGTGATAATGGTCTCGCTGACTGAACCCAAACTTGGATGCTGACAGTGTTGCTGGGTGTAAAAGAATGACTTCACAGAATTCGTGAGAAATAAACGGCATTAATTAAAGACGTACTGAAGATCTCTCTTCACTGAAACTCTCCCGATATATTAAACCATAATTCAACACAACGTTCATCACAACTGGAGCCAGAAAATCATGCAGCTAAAGCTGAGCAGGAAAGACTTTTTATGAATGAATGAATTTAGTGTTTTCCTTTATTTCCTAGAATATCTTTCAATAACCGAAATAAGAACAAGGAGACAGGAATCATCTGCATTCACCAGCTGATTAATAATGAGAGAGAGATCGTGAAACTTATTCCAGTCAAGAAAACGTAAGAAAACCAAACCGGCCTCAATGCTGCGAGCTTTAGATTGTTGTATTTTTAACTGTATTTGAATTATATTCATTTATCAATTTAAAACAAATGGGGTTAGTTCATGTTTTACACACACACACACGCACACACACACACACACATATATATATATTCATATTGTATTAATTCATTATTCTCTTCTGTGTTCTGTGTTCTGTGTTGTGGGTTCTCGGTTTTGTGCCGAGCGACAGAAAACAGAAAACCAGGACCGAGTGTTCACTGCCACACCCCGAGGTCTGAGCAGATCTTATCGATACCGGGAGGACGAGGAGGAAGAGGAGAGAAGGAGGAAGAGGAGGAGAGAAGGAAAGCTGGAGGATGCCAGGAGAGAAAAGAGAGCAAAGAGAAGAGGAGAAAATGAAGAGGATGAGATGAGGAAACACAAAAACATAACTAAAATGGGAGAAATAGAAGATGTAGAGTGATGAAAGAGGATGATATGAGAGGAAAGGAAAGGAGACGGAGAGAAGAGGACAGTCAAGTGAAGGAAAAGAAAAGAGGATACGAAAACAATAAGAGGAGAGGGAGAATAAAGATGGAGTCTGGTTGAAGGAGAAGAGCAAAGGATGCATTTAAAGGAGGGGGGGCAGAAGAGAAGGAAAGAAACTGGATCTCTCCCGTCTGCACCAACACAACCAGAACCTCTACAGCCTCACTGAAGACCTTCACCAGGTAGCCTTCACACAGACAACAGCACGAAGAAGCTAAGCTAACGACATCACATGAAGCTTGGAGACAAGATGAACCCACAGAAAGACTTTGTGTTGTAAAGCTGTGACTATACGGAGCATAAAGTTTACAAATGCAGCTATAGATTATTTGAGTTATTTTAGTATTCCATCGAGTAACCGGATAAGAAATACATTTGCTTTATTAAGGAGCAGAAGTAAATATACAAGTGAAAACGAAATGGAGCAACTAGTTGGTTTCTTTTTTAGAAAACTCAACATTCTTATTTCTTAAATTGTATTCGAGAATATCCGTCAAAACTATATTTAGGTCATTGAAGTCTGTTTCCAGACTCCAGACTAACCTTTTTCACCACGGTCCAGGAAAATAATCCAACCGTCCTGAAAGTGTAAACCGACCATTTAGAGTCAAACAGACCATAAAGCAGGGGATGCTTTAGGGCGGGGCTACACGGTGATTGACAGGTCTCTACCAGAGACGTATATGGCGTCTCTACGTCACTCCTCCTCAGTCCTTATATGGTGACTTCCTGTTCACCGGTTGCAAGAAAGCCAAGATGGCGACGGCCGAAACGCTGAATTTGAAGCTTCAAAACATCAGAGTGATGTGACGACGACTACAACCACGTCTCATAAACAGTCTAACAGCTAGCATCATTCATAGCAGCAGAGAAAATATGATTCCTTTAATCATTCTACATTCAAACTGAGCAGAACATCTCTGGAGGTCTTTGATCGGCCAGCTGCACTGGTTACACACGATGCTGTAGAAGTTCAATTATGTGTGCAGGTTATGAGTAGTTTGTACGTTTAGTTCACTTACTGTTCATTTATATGTATTCCTGTAGAATAGTTCATGTTAATATTAACGTGACGTTACTGTAGTATGAAATATTATTACAGTGAATTGAGCCCAAATTATTGTATTTAAATAGTTTCACCTGCTGAAGATTTTAGGAAAAAATGTGAGATGAACACAAATGCAACGGTGAACACCATCCCCCATGTTCAAGTGCAACAAAACACCCAACGTGTGTGTGTGTGTGTGTGCGTGCAGTCTATTCTCCAGAGAGGAGCTGGATAACCCTGAACCTCATCATGTACTACCCGTTCCAAAGACTCTCTCTCTCTCACTCTCACTCACACACACACACACACACACACACACACACACACACACACACACACACACACACACACACACACACACACACACACACACACACACACACACACACACACACACACACACACACACACTTTGAACATGGGGGGATGGTGGGTGATGTCACACTCACACCCACACTGACTGAGTTCCAGCACTATTGTGCACTGAAGGATGGCGGGGCCTCTCTGTTCGTACAGAAAGCTTCTTTAACTCACCAGGTTTGAATGATGTGAACATGAAACATATTCAGCTCAGTTTAAACTAAATGAATGTTCTGTTGCGTGTTTGATGAACTGTATTTTTAGAAGAGTTAACAAGCAACAAGTCACCAGGTTTTCATTCAAGTTTAACTTTGATTCAGTTCCAGACTGGTGTTAACTTTACTTTCCTTAATTCAAATTATAGAAACCACAATTAATAATGCTAAAGAGCAGAATTATGATTCTAAAATATGAGGCAAATATATGCAAAACGATTTTTAGACCATTTGTGGAAAAAAGATTTAATATCTCCTACAACGAATTTAGGGAATAAGTAAATTAAATGAAAGGGTTAACCCTAACCCGTCTACACGATTATAAAACGGTGTTATCGTGAGCTACAGAGTTCAAAAGCAGAAACACTCTGTCCCTTTAAAATCATTTTAAAAATACGATAAAATTTCCTTTCAGCCTTTTGACCGTCGCCATCTTGGATAACGGGCGTCATCATCTTCTTGCAACCTGTGAACAGGAAGTGACCATATCTGGACTGAGGAGGAGTGACGTAGAGACGCCGTATACTTCTCTGGTAGAGACCTGTCAATCACTGTGTAGCCCCGCCCTAAAGCATCCCCTGCTTTATGGTCTGTTTGACTCTAAATGGACCATAATATACTAAATGAACATCATGCTGTATTGAAGAAGACTTGAATCTAGAGATTGAGACCATAAACTCATGTTTACAATGATTACTGAGGTAATAAATCAAGAGAGAAGTAGAGTCATTTTCTCATAGACTTCTATACAACCAGAGGAGTCGCCCCCTGGTGGACACTAGAGAGAATGCAGCTTTAACACATGAAGCTTTGACTTCACTCGGCAGAACCGGAGGTTGCCGTCTGACACTAACGCTGGAGAAGCAGGGCGTCGTCTCTGCAGGGAGGCTACAGAGCGGACCAGCATGCACTTCACCAGGTCAGCTGTTACAGTGAAATGAGCTCTGGTTCTGAACATTGCACACAAACAGACCTGCTCGCACTACACTTCTGTCACAGCGAGTAGAAAGAAAACATCGGCATCGTGACTGAGTCAGTAAACAAGAGAACAAGTACAGACTTTGCTCAAGAGGAGATTCTTGTTTAAATAAAGCAAATTGTTAGAATCAGCCACATACTGGCTACGAAAAACAAATATAGATATGAACCACTCTGCAAGAACGGACAAATTTAACAGAAAGAATTATGACTCGTCTGGCAGGAAAATGATGAAGCATTTTAGTCTCAAACGCCTCCAGATGTGTTTACCGAGCGCTTCACGAATGAACTTGACAGTCAGTAAACACGATAGCCGCTGGCTGATTACAGACGATCCTGAGGGATCACTGGGAGGAGCTGCTCCAGTCTCACTCCTTACTCTCAACCATCTCTAAAGTAGGAAAGAGGAGGCAGGAGACGAGGGAACAAGAGCTGGAGGTTACACATTAAGATCTAGGGGCGAGTCAGCAAAACAGCTTTCTTTAGAAATATAAACTGCTGAAAATGCATAAAAATAGAAACTAAGAATGGAAAAAGTGCAGATCTAAGCAGGTGGGTCCAGAGTCTGCAGGAGAAGTTACGTCTTAGCTTGAGAGCTGCAGGTTTAAAGACCTGGTTCTCGTGCGGACCGACTCTCTCCTGCACTAAAGCCAATCATCCGGTCCCGTTTCATCGGCTGTATTCAGATCAGTTCCTAAAATCAACACGGGGGAGGTCGTCTCGTCAGAATAAGACGTTTTGAATGTCCACACTTTGTTGATAGTGGTCTCTGGTGCCATAAAGACCTGAGACTTAATATGCATTCATTAAACAAACACACATCAATGCAGCTCCATTAGCCGGATATGTTAGAATGAGAGTGAATCCTGCTCACACACACACACAGAGACGTCAACGATCCGACTTCAGCCATCAAATCAAACATGTTCAAAATAATCTTAATGTGAACAATGAGAAGAGATTGAATCCTTCAACACCGCTAACACACACACACACACACACACACACACACACACACACACACACACTAGTTAATCTACCAACAACCGAACCAAAACAGGCTACAAAAGACTCAAATCATATTTAAAATCAGCTAAAACTCTCCGAGCATCACTTCGTCCACTGAAGTCGTGTTTCTTTGTGTCGGTGAGGCTTCGATCCCATGAACGTCTGGAACAGGAGACGTCTACACTCTGTGTGAGAGAGTGACATCACTTCCTGGGGACGATGCAGACAGTGATCTGGGCCGTGATGACCTCATACTGACCGGAAACAACTTCCTGTTCTTCATAGTCACCATGTTAATGATGTCATCAACGTATTCCCCTTTGAAACACTTGTCGTCGTCTTCTTCTTATTTCTTAGGTCCTTCTTTCCTTCCCTACATCCTTCTTGCCCTCCCTATGTCCTTCTTTTCTCCCCCAAATCCTCTTTTTCTTCTCTACGTCCTTCTTTCCTTCCCTACATTTGTGTCTCTTTCCTTACATCCTACTTGCCCTCCCTAAGTCCTTGTTTCCTGAACCACATCTTATTTTTCTTCTCTACGTCCTTCCTGCCTGCCCTGTGTTCTTCTTTAGGATCTTATGTCCTTCTGTCAGTCTCTATGTCCTTATTTCCTCTCCTACGTTTGTCACTCTTTCCTCACATCTTTCTCTCCCTCCCTATGTCCTTCTTTCCTTCCCTACATCCTTCTTGCCCTGCCGATGTCTTTCTTTCTGTCCTCACTACGGCGTTCTTTTCGTCCCTACATTAGTTTATTTTCCCTTACATCCTTCTTAACTTCCCTAAGTCCTTCTTTCCCTCCCAATGTCCTTCTTTCTGTCCACACATTTGTCTTTCTTTCCTTATGTCCTTCTTCCCTTCCCAACATCCTCCTTTCCTTGGCCATATCCTCCTTTCCTTCCCCTTCATCCTTCTTTCATTTCCTATATCCTTCTTCCCTTCCCCACATCCTTTTATATGCTTCCCTTCCATGCATCCTTCTTTCCTTCCCTGTATCCTTCTCTTCCCTACACCCTTATTTCCTTCGCCAATTCCTCCCCCATATCATTCTTCCCTTCTCCACATCCTTCTTTCCTTCCCTACATCCTTCTTTCCTTCCCTACATCCTTCTTTCCTTCCCTCTGTCCTGTTAAACTGGGAGCATATTTGTACCAGTTGGTCAGTAACTGAGCGGAGCGATTAGAGTCACATCCTTTAAGGAAACATAAGAGCCACCTGACAGGAAGTGTCTCTGACTCCAGGTCCATCTGAGGACACTTCACAGAACAACTTCCTCCACATTTATCTCTGAATATAAAAGAGTATCAAAGGAAACGTTGATAAAGATGCTTCTTAAACGTGTCTGTTGTGGTTCTATGACGTCATGCTGAAAATACATTAGAATATAAGCTGCAGCTTTCCAAATAAACATCACTACGTAGCCGTCTGGGACGTCCATTAATGCTTCCTTACATTCCTTACTGTCATTCACCTCCTTTTTCACTTCCTTTCCTTGCTTCCTCTAAGTCACCTCCAAGAGGCGAGGAAACAAGGAGGAAGGAAATCCTCGAGGACGATCACTTCAGGAGACGACATGAGAAATAAACTTTAAGACTAAACTCCTCACTGGTTCCTCAAGACTTTGAACTTTAAATACCTTAAATGAATCTGCACAACACAAAGCTTTTAAATGTTGGGAAGGAGACGAGAAGGATAAATGATTAACTTCAGGAAAGGAGAGCAGATGATCGCATCTTTAACAGGAGTGAGGTCACCGTTAACGTCGTCATGCAGTGACTCGATGGAGTCAAAGGGACAGAAAGATCACATCATGACTTCACTTCACGGTAATTAATCAGAGAACAATGACGCTGAGGCTTTACATGAGGACGAGTCTCAATCAACAGGGGAGGATTTGTGGTAAAAAACACAAACAGGAAGCAGCTGAGCAAACATTTCAGGTGTTACTTCAAAATAAAATAAAACTTAAACTAAATCTCTTTTCTTTTCAACGTGTCTGATTGTTTCAAAGCAGACATTTCTGCCAGTCACAGCAGGAGAACATGAAACATCACATAAACATTAAGGCCACTCTACATTTTACTCTTTCCTTACACCCTTCCCTATGTCCTTCTTTCCTTCTCTACATCCTTCTTGCCCCTACAGATATCTTTCTCTCTGTCCTCACTACGGTATTATTTCTGTCCCCACATTAGTTTCCCTTCCTTACATCCTTCTTAACTTCCCTAAGTCCTGCTTTCCCTCCCAACTCCTTGTTTCTCTCCCCACATCCTTCTTTCCTTCCTCGCATACAGATATCTATTTAAACGGATAGTTTCATCTACGTTTTGGCCCCTTCGTCCACACGCGAACAGAGTTTTAGGTCACAAAAAGGGATATTACTTCCAGTATCTGTGTGGACATGACGTAATTTCCTACAGGCCCATTTCCTCACCTCCTCAGAGTCTTCCTCACCTCCGCAGAGTCTTCCTCGACACGATGCTGTTCCCAAAAGGCCGCTGAGATGTCTGAATATGACGTACAACGAGACTCCCAATAACCATCGTCTTATACTTCAACACCAAGAAACAAATAAACTCTGCCAAAGGTAATAAAGCTCACTGAGCATGCTCACAATCTTCTTCTGTGGCATTTGACGTGTTGTTGACAGAGCCTTTATTGCCACCTACAGGCCCGGTGAGTCGTTATTGCGTTGTAGTGTGGACGGAGATATCTCAGAACAGAATTATACTTTAAATCGGAGAACGACTTCCCTTTGGTCGTGCTGAGCTAAAGTCCCCGAGTCATCACTAAAGAAACCACGTTGACCAGTTAGAAAGGTCCGACGGTGAAAAGGTGTACTGGACAGTCTCGACTTTAATCACTCGAGTTCACCGTGTTCACACAACTGATTCCGTCACTTGATGTCTGAACAAACACGCCATGATGGAACTGTGTGAAAGCTGCGTTATCTACATGAATACAATGACTGTAAACAGAACACTGTTCACCTTCAAGTGTTACCTTTAGACGCGGTCGAACAACACATTTGTGAATTAAGAATATAAGAAGTTAACGCTGCGCTCATTCCTCAAAGTTTAAACTTTAAAAAGCTGAGATCAGGTTCAGAAACAGTAAAAAAATAAGTAGGATTTGCTTCACATGCGCGAGGTTTTTAACCCAGTGAAAGACTCTTAAACCAGGTGAACCAGTGTGCAGCTGGGCAGCAGGCTGGGAGCAGGGAGAGGTGTTGGCCTCTCTCTGTATGCAGCAGGCAGAGCGAGCTCTTCTGCAGAGCAGGCCTCCATAACAAAAGCTCAGAGACACACTGGGAGTCACCTCCCTCTGCTTCTGCTCTTTACTCGCATCATTCTGCCGGCGTTAGCTTCAGACGGCTCATTAAATCTGCATTCCATGCAGGATTAGGTTTAACACACACACACACACACACACGAACACACACACTTTCCTCTTTCATATTCACACAACACAGGAGGGAGGTGACAGAGAGCAGATTCAGCAGTACGTACCACATCTCTTCTTCTTCTTCTTCTTGTTATTATGTTCAGTCCATCTCGTTCCCTTCTTCTCTTCCTGAGTGTCGGATGTTGGGAGGATGCAGAGAGAGAGAGACGAGGGAGGGGGGGGACAGAGAGAGGAGGGAGGCGCTTTTGATGTTGTGGCAATCCCACTGCAGAGAGCGAGAGAGCGAGAGAGAGAGAGATGGTGCTTACAGAGAGGAAAGCTAACGCTAACGTAGCCACCAGCTCAGTGTGGGACGGTGCGATGGACGGATGGGAGGGTGATGGTGATGATGATGCGGCACCTTTCAGTATGGAAACAGAGAGGGGGGGGAGAGGGGTGCCCTGTTACCTTGGAAACTGAGATGATGTGATGGAGAAGGTGGAGCTGAGCTCTGATTGGCTGACAGGGTGTGGTGCTCCCCTTCCTATGGGAGGAGAAGGGGGGGGGGGGGGGGGGGAGGGGGGATGACAGAGCAAAGGCTTCGGTGGTGAGAAGCAGCTGCTCTCTCTTTTTCTGTGCCGGGGGAGGAAAAAAAAACGCTGCACAGAGACGACAGGAAGTCATCGACGCCACCGACTGGTGACTCCTGGAAGTGCAGAAGAAGAAGAAGAAGAAGAAGAAGAAGAAGAAGAAGCTGCAGGAGAAACAAGAGAGAACAAAAACTATTTATTTGCATCTTTTAATCTATAAGGAAAGAATGATGTGAATGTGAAGAATATCCAGTGAAAATGATAATTGTGTTACGTGCAAATACGTCCACCCACAATGCACTATGACATCCTAAAATTATGTAAACATTATATCAGTTTGGTCCAACTTTTGACACTTTTAAAAAGGCATCACAAACTAAATTTATTACACTTATATATAAATATAAACATTTGAATCGTGTGAAATTTCCAATAAAACTCAGACATTAAAGGACGATTCAGAAAACGAAGGAAAACACTTTCATAATTATTAAGTAAACAAACAAATATGTAGATATTGATGTGCAGTTTGATCTCAACTCCACTAAATATATTTTGAGAACATTTACAGCAGAATAAAAAGACGGCAGACCAACATCAGACTCTACAAGAAGCTCAAAGAGAACTGATTAACATGTACAGTTCACATCTTATACTTCATTCAGTTATATTAATTCATTATTTGGCAGAATGTGGAGACATTGTTCAACTGCTTGAGTTATAAATCATCTATGAAATCATTCACATCCTTAATATTATTATACAAAATAAATCTATAAATCTATACAGTGGTGTGTGTATTATAATTTCCTTAACACATCACTTATTTAGCTTCCTTGCTTTTCCTTTTGTGCAGACTTATCACCCCTTGAATTCTGGTTTTAAATATTTATTTAAAAAATAAAAAATGTATTGTTATTTATATGTTCATTACTAAATACGCAACAATCAAAACAAAGAAAATAACATCTTCGGATATTATTTTTCAGTCAAAAACATGGTGCTTCATGGTGACAGTGTGAATGTGGTTTGGTCAGATTTTACAGCACTTGCTGTGACAGTAGAAGTATTCAGATCATTTACTTTAGTGAAAGTACTAATACCACACTAGTACTACTAATACCACACTAGTACTAGTACTACACTATATAAAGTGTCTCTCTTTCTAAACTAAACCACAGCGCCATCTGCTGACTCAACAGTAACAACAGTTCTGTGTGTGTTTCCACCACGAACACAGGCGGAACTAATCTCATTAATACCGACCTGTCTCAGTGAGTCGAGCCCTTTAGACAGACACACCGTCATTACGTTGATTAGGCGGTTTAATTCAGGACTTTTACTTGTTCCAAGTATTTCTATCGTGTGATATTAGTACATTTACTGAAGTAAAACATCTGAATACTTCCTCCACTAGTGATTATTTCACACTGAGCGTTACTGACGTGTAGAAAAACGGTAATTTAGCAACCGGATATGACGATTTGGCTCATTTAACTAACGTTAGTTAACTGCAGTAGTTAGCGGTAATTAGGTTAATCAATTAAATATAGCGGACGAAATTAATTAAAACTTTTTTCATATAGAATACATGAATTGGAAGTTACCGTGTTTTGGTCCGTTCTCATCTTGAGTTCCATCTACAGCCATGTTTCTCTCTGGCCCACACACTTCTTTATTCTATTATAATGTTTTTAAAAGGTTTGTAAAAGTAAAAATTGTGTTTTTAGGTTCTCAACTTCAAGTAAAAAATAAAAAATAAAACCAGACACAAAGGTAGTAGGCCTGAAGCTCGCGACAGCGGACTGAGCAGGTGGGCGGGGTGACGGAGAAATTACACTTTGTAACCTTGTTAAGAAAAGTGCGAGTCCAATACAAATAAAGTTTGTCATCAGGCTGTTATTTATAAGAGAATTAAAACCACAAAAAAATATATATACGTATATTTGTATTACTCTGTGTAAAGTTTAGGTGACATAATGAAAAATGCTTTCTGAGTTGTGGGACAAAGCTTTAAACTTTAACGTTCACAAAATCATCTTTTCTTTACTCTTTTATCTGCAAATATACGAACCTCAAAGATTATGACAAAGTTAAGTATTTGCTAACAATACTTCATAATTAAAGTTTTAATACACCTCCATCATCTAACAGCACAATAATAAAGAGGGCGTCTACGGAGCAGTGAGAAATTAAGAAACTTTAAAATAAATATGGAGATGGTCGATAGGGATTAATGTTATTTTATGTGTTTCTACTATAAATATGCAGTATTCAGAAGTACATTTACTTTACTTGAGTATTATTAATGTGATACTTCTACTTAACTATAATCCAGAGGCTAATATTGTACTTTTTGCTCCACTAGATTTGTCAATTATGATGTATTATTAAAGGTTAAGATGAGGTATACATGAGAGTTACATACGTGTATGTGCACATTAATACAAATAGTATAATCGAATAAAATGATTATCATTCTGTACTTTAAGTATATTTTGATGATACTTTTGTGCTTTTACTACAGTACAATTTTGAATGCAGGACGTTTACTGAAACAGTGTCTACACTGTAGTATTAATACTTCTACTGAAGTCAAAGATCTGACTTTACTCCACCAGCGTTCATTTGTTGGAAATGTGTAAAATCAGCCAAATTACAGGAGTAATGTATAGAAAGCTGCAGAGAAAAAAACAGCTGACTCTACTGATTTGATGACAGTTTAACTCAACTTTTATTTACAGTTTTAACTCCTGAACCTTCATTTTATCCTCAAATTAAGACGCCATGGCTTCTTTATTGTGTGGTGCAGTTCATCGTTTGACCACGAGGTGGAGCACTTTACCTTCTCCTGAAACACAAAACCACTCACAACTCCTATTAACACTATAATCAATATAATCGATATCTCATAACTATGAATCCTTGTTTTCTACTTTTTATTACTACGGTACAGCTCAACCTGGGGGTCGGGCCCCTCTGAAGGGCCACAGGACTGATCTGAGGGGTCGAGAGACTAACGGAGTATAATGAGAACATAAAACCTTAATCTGAAAAGTAACCAGTAACTATAGCTGCTCAATAAACACAGAGAAGTAAAAAGTACTATATTATACTACTGATATGTAGTGAAGTAAGTATAAAGTACCACAAATATTCTTCATAAGTAGGTACATGTACCACCATAGTGTACATTTGAATGCTTTTCTTTAAATTGAGTATTGTTTCAATAGGTTCTGCTCCTTTAGTGATTATTATTATTTTTATTTGCTTTTTCTTGCCTAAGTTGTTTTTACTACACGGGTTTAGTTTGTTTGTGCTGAATGAGTTAAATAATGAAGTATATATCTCAATATTACTACTACTTCAAACAGTACTACCTGAGAACCTCTTACAGTTAAATATAAAAACCAACAGAAGGCGTATTTATAAAGGTTATAAACCCGTAAAATTCAGCTCAAGGAAGATTCAAATGATACATATTCACAGCAGATTTTGGAAAAAAAGAAACTTTATTTTGGAAACATTATGGAGAGAAAACAGAGTTTTAGAGTTTGTTTCATTTCTGAAAATCATTTTATTTACTATAATACACAGCGATGACGTTAAGAGTCAGATGGTTTGTACACCGGGGTGACTGAGAGCAGATCGACAGAATGATAAAAGATAAAGAGTTGACTGATTGATGAGAATACTACAGACGAACAGCTTCATCTTTATTACCCCCCCACCCCCCCACACACACACACACACACACACATGAACCTTGAGCTTGTGGATCAGGACGCTCTCATTAAAACTGTTGTATTGTTGGCTGCGTTCCATTCTGAATGTTTGTCCCCTCCAACACACTCTGCTCGTCTCACTCACACCTTTAAGGAGAACAAAGTCTCTCGTCCGTCTGCGGCGCGTCCCATTCCAGACACGTGTCTCCTTCAAAGTGTCCTTCTAACGTCTCACTTCTGGCTCCGTTCCATTTCTCTTCAGCGCGACCTTTTCACTCAAATTAAAAATAAAAAACAAAGAGAATCTACGTTGGTTTGATTCCTTTTCTACTCTTTGAACTTTGTGTCCTTTCACGCTGTTATGATTATTTTTAAATCTTTTAATTTCAGGAATAATTATTTCCATCATTGTATAATCTGTTGATTAAGTTTTGATTTACCAAATTAAAAGTCTTCAAATATCTTATTTTGTCCGATCAACAATCCAAAACCCCAAAATAATAAATTTAGAAGAATAAAGAATTAAATTGTTGAGCTGGAGCCGAACTTCTGGCATTGCTGCTTAATAAATTACATTATTAATTTTTATTTTATTATTAAAATAAACACAGTAAAAAATATTTAAAGTGTTTCAGCACTCGTGAGAAGATGATGTTTTTAAAAATTAAACTAGTTCGTTAAAATAGAGAAATATTGTCAAAATTTGCCAAAAAACTGAAAAGGAAAAGCTTAAATTGCCTCGTGATGTCATCCGGCTACAAATATCAGCTGATCAGGAAACAGCTGACTGGTTTGAGGAGACACACGTCTGAAATGGGACACACCCCGGCTCCGTAATGGGATTCATCCCTCGTCGCTTCATCGAGACACTTTGCCGATCACAGGAAAATAAACCGGCTGAGTTTTAACCGTCCGCAGAGCAGAGCAATGCATTCTGGGTATAAACAGATTATTGTGTATAAAGACTTAAAGTAGCATTAATATAAACACCACAACTGTCAATAAAATAATTTATATAATAAGAACATTAACTGGGAATAAGTGTGTCATTTGGTGCTAATTAAAAATAAATTTTGCAATTAAATACAAATAAATATTCATTCTTTGCTCATCTACGAATAAAAACTTTATTCTTTTATATTCCAGACACGTTCAGCTGTGACCCGCTTAAAAGACTCTCTGGGTGACGACAGTAACTAACTGAATTAAATGGATTAGCAGTGTGTCGCTCTCTACTTCCTCTGTAAAGTACACGCGCTGGAGGAAGTATTCAGATACTTTACTACGAGTAGAAATACTACGACGTAGAAAAATACTACAGAGACGTAGGAGCGACTACAAGCAGCTCAGACGTTTGTTTCTCTCTGAAATGTGGAGTAGAAGTACAGTAAGTAGCATCGGATGGAAGTACTCAGGTAGAAGTAGAAGTACCTCGATATTAAACTTTCCACCGCTGAAAATAAACTTCTTTCCAGGAAACTTAAAGGAAAATATTATTCAGACGAGAAACACGTTAAACGTCTTAAGAATATTTTTCATCCAGGTGAACAGAAGAGTGAATAACAGAAGAGTGAATAACAGAAGAGTGAATAACAGAAGAGTGAATACTAGAAGAGTGAATAACAGAAGAGTGAATAACAGAAGAGTGAATACTAGAAGAGTGAATAACAGAAGAGTGAATAACAGAAGAGTGAATACTAGAAGAGTGAATAACAGAAGAGTGAATAACAGAAGAGTGAATAACAGAAGAGTGAATACTAGAAGTGTGAATAACAGAAGAGTGAATACTAGAAGAGTGAATAACAGAAGAGTGAATAACAGAAGAGTGAATAACAGAAGAGTGAATACTAGAAGTGTGAATAACAGAAGAGTGAATACTAGAAGAGTGAATAACAGAAGAGTGAATACTAGAAGAGTGAATAACAGAAGAGTGAATACTAGAAGTGTGAATAACAGAAGAGTGAATACTAGAAGAGTGAATAACAGAAGAGTGAATACTAGAAGAGTGAATACTAGGAGAGTGAATACTAGGAGAGTGAATACTCTAATACTCGTTTAACGTCGAAGGAACGCCACAAAAACACGAGATCAACAAACAACTGAAGTTTGAGGTGTTACTATCTTTAAACCTTTTGTTGTTTTTTGTCATCGATGAAGAAAGCGACGAGGGATTTCCTCTTCTACGACGAGCCGCACGCACGCACGCACGCACGCACGCACGCACGCACACACACACACACACACACACACACACACACACACACACACACACACACACACACACACACACACACACACACACACACACACACACACACACACACACACACACACACACACACACACACGATGGGTTTCAGTTACACCATCAGAACCACAGAGAAATATGATTATAGCTTCTGACAGAGTATAGTCCAGTACCCGGTGGTATTTCACAACATCAGCAACCTCTGCTGCTGATACATTTATATATATATATATTTATATATATATATATATATTTATATATATTTATTTCCCGTATTTAGGGAAAACTATTCGACATATAACCAAAAATATGATATTAAGAGTTAATTTCTTGCATGACGGAAAATAATAGAAAAAGATCTTTTCAGTGGAAATGTTCCCTCCAAACCCAAAAACATATTCAGATAAAATGATGCAGATCTGAACACGAGCTCCTTTACAGCTTCAAAGCGTTTCATTTTTTTTTTTACTTTAAACTTTAAACTTTTCTTTTCTCACTAAGTGGCAAAAAACAGAGACATGCACATTTTTTTTAGTTTCCAACAAACCAACAGACCAAAGAAACGGAAATGAAGAAGAGGGAGGCGTCTCTTCCACGGAGCGCAAAAAACAGAGGAAGTCGTCAAAACTACGAACCGATGAACACATCGCGACAAAGTGGTTTTAAAGAGACGAGAACATCGTGAAGAGTCTCTAGTCGAGTCCACGGTTTCTATTCCCTCCTGAATCCCCCACTTCCCTCTGAAGGGAAGGTACAAACTGGCTGTAAAACAGACCTCAGGTCAGTTCACACAGACACAGACACACAGACACACACACACACACACACACACACACATAAAGTGGGTAGAAATCACAAAACAAACAAAATATTAGAAAAAAACAACGTAAACAGACATGAAAATCGTCATGTGGGAGCTTCGACACAAACCGTGCATGTGCTGTCCTTTAAGGGGGGGGGGGTCAAAGTTCATGGAGTGGGGGGGGGGGGGGTGAGGATTAATTTTGTCCTTGTCCCCCTCCCCCCCAAACATCCCAGAGTCTAAAAGATAATCCACAATGTGTGATGTTTCTGTGAGGAGTTCACAGGTTAGTTCTGGTACGACGTCACGTTCTCCTCGTCTCCTCCGACTGACCGCCTTCTGGGTCAAAGGGCAACAGAAGAAGAAGAAGCAGAAGAAGAAGAAGAAGAAGAAGAAGAAGAAGAAGAAGAAATGTTTTCCTTTTGCTGAAATGTCAAAAAACAGTCAGTGAGTCAGTCAAACATCTAATAAGTGTTTCCGTATTTGAGTTGCAGTCGTGGGGACTCTTTGAGTTTTTACTTCCCTTTTCTGTAGTCTCAGACCAGGACCAGGGGGACAGGGTTTTAAGGGGGATAGGGTCTTTCAGGGGGACGGGGTCTTATGCTCAGGACCCCAGTGTGCTCTATCATGAGGGTAAAGAGGGAGGAGGGGGATCTTTATCCAAGTCAGACCCTGCTAAACGATCAAATCAGTTCCATCATCGACTAATTTCAGTCTCAAAAAAAGGGGCAGTCGGATCCAAAAGAATAGTTCCCAAAAAACAAAAGAAAGGTGACGTCCGATTGTAAATTCTCTAATCCGGGATTTAACGGCGCAGGACGAGCCGATCTCACAGATTAGTTTAATCCAACAAACGGTGGATGTGTCTCTAAGCTCCTTCACCTCCAAACAGCAGCTGCACCGACGGGTTATTTCATTATTTATTCTAAGAGCAGACCGCCGTTTGGAGATGACCTCCGGGGTTAAAACAACCCCCTAGGCTTTTTTTGTTGTATTTCCCAGCATGCCTTTCTCCCTCCCCCCCACCTCCTAGATGAGCGGGTCGTGGTGCAGCGTGTGCTGGATCTGCTGCGGCTGCAGCGGCGGCGGCAGCTGCAGCGGCAGCAGAGCCTCCACCATGCTGTGGCAGTGCGGCGGCGGCGTGCCCTCGCTGCCGGAGCACTCGGCCATCTCGCCGCCGTGGAAGAAGTAGTCGCTCTGCAGGATGAAGGACTCGATGACGGCCTGGTTCAGCTTGGTGGAGGACAGCGTGTCCTTGTTCTCGAAGTCGGGCCTCATCAGCGTCGGCCAGAAGCAGATGGACAGGTTGTCGGCCGTCATCAGGGTGGTCTTACTGTGCTGGCTCACCCTGAGGAGGAGAAACGGTTAAAACATCACAAACTGAAGCAAACGCTTCACGGTTTGGTGGTTTCAGGTAAAAAATATCTCTCTTTCTCAGTCTCTCTCTCTGTCTCTCTCTTTCTCTCTGTCTCTCTCTCTCTTTCTCTCTCTCTCTCTCTGTCTCTCTCAGTCTCTATCGTTTGGGCCGCTGGTTTAAACAAAGAGTCAATCTAAGAAACAAATGTCTGTGGACGGGACGAAATGAAGACTAAAGAGGAACAAGAGGAACATTTCCGTCTTGTGTCCGTCATCCTACTCTGATATTAAGCCTCATCAGAATGCTGAATGTTTAAAAGAGAGACTGAAGGAATAATCCCACATGCAGTCATAATTAAAGTGCACGTGAAGGCGTCTAAAAATGTATAAAGAAAAGGTCCAGACTCTGAGAACTGAGTCGTTTACAGAGCGTCAGCTTCTGATTCTGAATGAAGCTTCCTGCTGCGATGTGTTCACTGTCAACACAGACGTACGTTCGTTTGAGCGCCGAGGCGTTTAGGAGAGTGTGTGTGTGTGTCTCTGAGAGTGTGTGTGTGTGTGTGTGAGTGAGAGTGTGAGTGTGCATGTATCTGAGTGTGTGTATGTGTGCATGGATCTGAGTGTGTGTGTATGCATGTATCTCAGAGAGTGTGTGTGTGTGAGTGTGTGCATCTGTGTGTGCATGTGTCTGAGAGTATGTAAGTGTGTGTGTTTGTGTGAGAGTGTGCGTGTGTGTGTGTATCTGACTGTGTGTGTGTGGGTGTGTGTGTGTGTTTATGTGAGAGTGTGTGTGTGTATCTGACTGTGTGTGTGTGTGTGTTTGTGTGTGTGTGTGTGTCTTACCTGTTGAGGTGTGTGATGATGTATTTAAAGACCTGGTAGTTGACGGAAGGAAACTTCTTCACGATCTCACGCAAAACCTGCAGACGTTCGATGTAGTCCACGATTTCTAACAAACACACACACACACACACACACACACACACACACACACACACACACACACACACACACACACACACACACAGGGGGAGAGAAGACAGAAGGTGTTTAACATTTTACACACACTCTCTTGGGAAACGGAAATTATACTCTCTGGAAAAACAAAAGGCTGAGACGCTGCCAAGAGCAACTCCCACACTGTGCGCACACACTCACACACTCTCTCTCACACACTCTCACACACACACACACACACACACACACACACACACACACACACACACACAGCTCTATCCTGCATCACGTCTCGCTGGTTAAAAACAAAAGAGGTCAGTTGTGGTTTTTTGCAGAGTAAGAAAATAAACAGATGACTTCATGAAGTCACAGAACCAAACAGCTGATTCAAGATTCAACTGTCATCTTTATTATTAAACTACAGACCAGAAATAAAACATAAAACACGTCTACTGAACTTAATATCTGTAGATTATAGTGTTTTACTGCCTGTGATGTTCAATACTTTTTTCTTTAACAGTTTTTCATATATTATAATATTATTGTCTGTGTTTATTATTATTAACACATTATTTACAGCTGTAATAACAGAGAAACGCAGCAGATCCTCACATTTGAGACTATGTAATAAATAAATGTTGGTTATTTTTATTTATTAAATAATTTAACACGAGTCAAATCCGCCAGATTAATGCTTAATCTCCTAAATGATGACTCAGGTATTTAATCAATACGACTAAAAGGACGTCAGACAGCGATCCTCAACATTAATAATATTTATCAGATAAAATGAATTCACATTAAAAAGGTCAGAGCTCATCTTTGATATTGTTGATGTTTAAATGAACTGACTTATTATTCAGGATCCTCTCCGGCCCTTTAAGAAGCTTTATTATTCTATTTGAATGCATAAAAAGTACAAAAATATCGCGTATTTTCATTGTGAATTATTTTATTTTTATTGTGAATTAGTCGGCTGTTAGTCGAGCATCACCTCTGTGAAAAGTGAATTAAGCTGCAGGAAAATATTATATAATATTTTGTGAGAGGAAGATAAGAGATATGGTATATTATTATATATATATATATATATATACACATTATATGACCTGATAAAATGGGAAGCTGTGTGAAACAACCCAATAACAATAAATAAAGACAATAAAATAAAACCGGTTGTATTCCTGGAGAGTGTCACCGTCTCCTCCACATTCCTCGTCCTCTCCAGAGATTCCATCACTTTCCCGGCGGCGAGAAGCTCGTTGGAGCTGAAACTCCGATGATGAAATATTTAACGAGCAGATGTGAAATAAGAGCTTCTTCCTCCGGATGTCACAACAAAGCTGCTTCTACACAACTGTGAATATTCCAAAGGTCATGAATCCACGCTGCCATGTATCAACATAAAGAGATCACAGGAAGGAACAGTTTACCAGCGGACTGACTTAATCATTCATAGCACACGCACGGCTATATATCTCACACCGTGTACCCACAATGCAATGCATTCTGTGCGGTGATAAAACCATAGAAGGTTGAGTTTGAGACACGTTCTCATGAAACTTTAATGATTCCTGCGGAAAGAAACGAGGTCTGGAGAGAAAAATAAAATATAGATATGAAGCGACAAAATTAATGAAAACATGCTGAATAGAAACAGAGAGAAAGGACAGAAGTATCAGTGAATGAATGAGTGAATGAATGAGAGAATGAGTGAATGAATGATGTGAGGAGTTCTAACAGTCACTAAAAGTCTGTTCAACATCAGAATTGCCCCAGAAGATGTTCTTCCTTTCAATTAAACTAAACTATTCGCAACACCTATTAAAAAGCATGTTGACATTATTTAAACTACAAAAATGGACGACTAAATGTGACTTCAACTGAAGCCTTCTGGCCACATTCAAAGTCCAAATGCTCGATTTGTCAGAGTTGACTAAAGTTCTGACAGGATCACAACTCGGAGCAACAGGTGTTTCAGGTTAAAGAGTGACCGTGTTAACTGGTGACTTTCAGCAGAATGGTTGCTCGTAGTAACTTACATAAATAGATGATAGATAATAAAGATATTTAAAATGTCTTTAACGAGGACTCCTTCATGTTCTGTTGGTGTTTTAAACAGCTGTGAGTGTCACCAGGTAACACGGTCACTGGTTAAACCGATACACCGGCTATGGCTGCGAGCTATTAAACGTGTTGACTCCTACTGGACCCATTTTAAAAGTGAATAGAGTCAAATAGAGTCTCTTCATGGTGTCTGACGCTGGGCTTATCCACCAGATACAAGTTTATATCTGGACTCTAGCTAAAGTATTCTACACACCCAGGTCTGGAAAGTCACTTTGTTGCAGTAAATTGCATTAAGTTGCAGTAAGTTGCATACGTCATCTTGCTTGAATCTGTAAAAGCTTGTGAACGCAGCTTCTCTCGGTCTACATGTACACACAGCAGCAACCCAAAATACAAAAACAAATTTCCTGACCAGGGTCAGGAGGTCAAAAGTCAAACAGTCGATGTCGTCTGAGAGGTGACAGCAGAGAGAGAGAGAGAGAGAGAGAGAGAGAGAGAGAGAGAGAAGGAAAAGAGATGGGCTGAAGAAAGAGAGAGGGAGCAAAGTATCAAAATAAAAAGAGAAAGGGAAGTAGAGAGAGGAACATTTTCCAGAGAAGAAGAACCAACAGCGTCAGAGTATTTGTGGCTCATTAATCTGCTGTCGTCAGCCTCAGTATCACCAACATACAACCAGGAAACACACACACACACTCTCACACACACACACACACTCTCACAAACACACACACACTCTCACAAACACACACACACACACGCACTCAGAGCAGAGTGAAGATGTCTGACAGTCTGCAGCTGAGGATGAAAAGCCTCTTAAAGAGAGTGTGATGTGACAGAGAGCTGTGTGACTTAACTACACTTCTGCAGCACTGAAGACAGCAGCTACAACAGACAAGAGGTGAAAATAACATGCGTGGTTTTTAATCTGTATTTATATATTTTAACAGGAACAAAGTCAACGTCTAACAGATTAAAAGTGGTTTTGTAAAATGGCATTTTATGTTTTTAACTTCATGTCAAAAGTGTATTTTCATGCATATTTATATCAAAGTTCACAGCTTTTCCATCAGGTTTTTTGTGTATTTCTTCCTCACTACTTGTTGATTCATGACTCGGCTTGTTTGTTTGTTTGTTTGTGTGTTCTTACTTGCGGCCTCCACCAGCTCCGGGTGCAGACTGTAAGGGATCAGAGGGTCGGGCAGGTCGGCGAAGAAAGCTTTCAGAGCTCCGGCAGCAGCGTTCACCGCCACGTCCATCACCATGAAGTCAATACAGTGATCTACAGAGAGAGAGAGACAGAGGGAGAGAGACAGAGAGAGGGAGAGAGGGAGAGACTTAGTTTTTAATAATAGTTCATATTTATGGCAACAGAATATGTACAATTGTACATATGAGGAGTATGAATAATTGCATATTATAAACCATAATTAAAACCTTTCTTTAGGGTTCTCATTCATTATTATGAATATTATTAAATATGCAGCATGAAAATAATCGATGTCACAAACAAATATATTGTGATATTATTTGTGGTCGTATCTTCCGGCGCTAATGTTCGGTCGTAGCCTCCTTCACCTTCAACAACACTGTGTTCATTGACTAAAAGATGGAGACGACTACCCAGAGTGCACCTCTTGCACACTGAAGCCCTTTTAGGACCACGTTTAAACTCAGACCTGGGTCCGATAATCCACGTTGACCCATTCAGGACTTCACTGGGTCGGCACTTCAGTTTGAGAGTATATCAAGGAGCTGGTGAGTAGCTCACAGCTGAGCTTTGTGTCTGAGCTGCTCTCTGATCTCAGCTAACAGAGGTTAGCGTCCGTCTGTCCGGAGGCACAGAAGCCCGAGTGTGTCTCTGATGGAGCAGCAGGAGCTGGAACCCAAAACACGTCGGATCAGAACAAGAGCTTTTCTGCTCTGTTGTTCCAGAGAGGGAAAGATGTCGCCATCAGGACGAGTCGCACACATCAAACCCTGAGTAAAAAATATACTGTGTAATGACCAGACGGCAACGAAGGAGGGACAAACGAGAAGAGGAAAGAGGAGGAGAAGCTGTTCTTTAATAAACTTTATTAATAAACAATCAACAGAACGCTGCTTCAGCCTGAACCGTTGATGAAGAAGAACCACAGACCAAAAGAATCTCACTGAGCTGCTGCCCGAAGCAACTTCCTGTTAATCTTCAAGCACTTCCACAGAAACAGATCCGTCCTTTAAGGAGGAAGTAGTCCCCGCCTCTCACTGACGGAGGAGCTGATTGGCTGTAATGGAGCTTCTTCCACACACAGATGTAATCCAGCGTGACCGCAGGACTCGACAGAAATATTCATCCTGAAGAAGTCGAGCAGCAGGTTTAAACATTCTCGTTGACGGACAGGGTCGTAAAACCTCCGTCACAATCTATTATAACTACAGTCACTTTAATATTGTTATTATAATCAGACGGAGGATAAAGACGGATTTAAAGGCGGAGTCTGTGTTCATACACAGTTTTAGTTTAGAATTTTGTAAAAGACGGAGAGAGAAACGTCACCGAGCGTGAGTTCATGTCAACACATGAAGCAGATCCGTGTTTTCTATTTCTTCATATTTTCTTCGGACAGACGACTTCTCATGAATGATTTTATTCATCATATTTACCGTCAAAAGAGCCTTCATATCCTTACGTCACCGTTTAAATTGGGTTGGCGTGACCTCTGATTAATCTAGATTAAAGACACGCGGAGCGACTGAATGAGCCGAATTAAAGAACTTCTGTCACAACTTAAACTATTTCTGTAGTTCACGAGGAGTCAAAACTGCAGCACTTGCACAAAAAAACAACATTAATGTGGGGCCGATAGATTATTTTCATAATTACATAAATGTTCTTGACTTATCAAGGCTACAAGCTGAAGCTCTTCTACAACAGAAGACATATAATCTACAGTATATGTTGATAGTTCCATTTATTGTCATTTCAGTAGTTCTGTTCATGTTCACAGAAATATACAACTTTGAACTATTTTAAATCTTTGTGTGCACGAGCACAAACATGTGCATGTGAACGTCTGTGAGTGAGTGAAATAACTATAATGAAGGAGCATTCAGTCGTAGTTCTGTCAAAAATAAAACATTTATGTTTATTTACGTCACCTCCTGTTTTCTTAAATCCTCTTGAGATGCACATGTTTTGAGTTTTACCACAAACCTTCCCATCAAGGTGTAAAGATGAGACAGAACTTATGGTGTCCAGAGGGAAACTGTTGGGCAGCAGCAGCACAAGTCAAATAAAAGAGATAAAAGAGGAGTCAGCTCTGGGTTTTTACCACGAGCCCGGAGTGACGATGCATTCGCTCATGTTGCTTCCTGTTTGCACACTAACCGTGAACACGGATCACAAGGAGGACGCAATCTTTATGACACAAATACTGTTCCAAGTATTTCACTTACAGTCATCAGACGTCTGCTTACAGTCTCTTCGTACGGTCGGCTGACATTCACCACATTTTTTAAAAGCTGAGTTTTTGTATTTACTCTCAGTGAGTCTGTAAGAAGTGAAGCTGACTTTATATTCATGTAATAAATACACAAACGTCAATCAGAAGAAAATAAAATAAAGAGAAGCTAATGAATAGATTTGGTTATAATATTGTGACAGACGTGATGTCACCTCTCAGACCTTCTTAAACGGATTCATTATTATCACACTGATTCATGCTTGCTGCTGTAAAGCCTTTTAAAGGTGTGTTTCTCTGTGTTCCTGCTGTAATTTTAAACACCATTGTGGTTATAGGTGGTCTTCATGTTCAGGTCATTCACAAGCTATATATTTACACGGCGATGTCACCGATTATATGAACGATAACACCAGAGATAGCAAATAAAGTGATCAATAATGAAGGTGAGGCTGCACGTCTCACCGCCCGGCTATAAAACGAGTGACTTTATTTATTGTAAGAGTGGGTTTGCTCAGCAGCACCTCGTGTGCAGGTTCCACTCTGCTCCACCGCCGCATGTGTTTCTCTTTAAGCACTTCTGCTGCTGCTCAGGTTCTTTCTCTCTGCGGGTTGAATTTATTGCACACATCACTCAAAGCGCTCCTCGATTGGTAACATGCGAACTCCAGAGAACGTTCATGGGAAAATAATTTAGAAATGTGAAAGAGAAATATATAACGAGGACCATCTGTGCTTTGAAACCGGGGTTACCCGTGTGCTCCTTGTGAAGGGTTCTAGGTCTCTGAAGATGTGTTTATGAGGTTCTGCAGGTGTTCTGAGGTTCTTACCTTGATCAAACTGTTTCTGGATGTTGTCCTGGTCCGTCTTGTTGCCGCTGACGCGATACAGACCTTCTGTGGTCAGACCTGCAGACACAAGACATCACACGGCCTCAGTAACAGACAGACTTCATTAACTATTACAGGAAAGATGAATCTCAACAGATGGACCAACAGGAGCAGCAGTCGAGGGTTGTCTGGAACCACATGCTGAGACTGTTTTGGATCGAGTCTGAAAACATTCACGCCATCAAGTTTCTCAGGACTTTTCTCTGTCGAGGTGTTAACAGCATGTGGAACAACACTCGTCTTATCCAGACAAATCTGGCCTTTTTTTTCTCACATTAAAATCTTGAGAACGCACGATACTCCAACGAGTACCGCACCACCAGCTGATCCACATGCTGCAGTGATCAATACACAAATACACAAATACACAAACACACAAATACACGAATACACATGCTTTCTTTTCTGAGCCTCGAGGCATTGGGTCGAATTATTGATCAATACAAAACCGGCAACGACACATCAACGTCACAATCACTGAATAGCAGAGAGAAAATATAAATAATGAGCTTTAATGACCCGTGAGAGGTAAAGAAAGAGAAAGTAGTGAAGAAGAGGATGAAGATGGAGGGAAACCAGCTGCTATTGTCTGTTGATGTGCCGATGATTTTACAACCTTAGTGTGAAAGTCAGTCGTTCTCTTCTGATCATCTTGAGTCATTTATCAGCCACTGAAGTTCAACGTGAGGCGTTCTGTATCTCTCATCGCACTGTGACTCATTTATTTTATAGCTCGTCTTCCTTTTGATGGAACTGATTTGTTTGTAACTATTTATGAGTCATAAATACTTTTAGTTATTTCTACATCTGTGGTAAAATGTCCCGACTCTGGAGCTTCTTAATAAACGTATTGTGACGTATCAGCTTCACAATACAGCGTTCTGCTCGTTGCTGTAATCAGGATGTTGTGCCTGTTTCAGGTGCATTGCCGTTTCAGCTTTAAGTGACTAAATTAAAGATCAATATTTTCATTTCTTTCCAGATAAGACGACACACGTGGCAAAGAATCTGGTCCCAAACATCACAAAGCTGTGGTTTCTCCAGCACGTGTGGACAGATTCATTCATAATTTAACATCTGAGAGATTTCGAACAACACAAGCCGTTACTTATTTACAAGAGAGAGAAACGTCAACGCGAAGCAAACATTCATGCCGATGATGTCATTGATATCCACAGAAAATCTGACAACAGCGGCGAGAATCATCAGATAAACGGAGAATAAAGCGCTCAGTGTGGCCGAGTCTTCAGCAGCATCTCTACACATATGGCACATATGGAGACGGAGTGTCTTAATTAGTGCTATAATGGGGCTGCACCCACACCCCCCCACACACACACACACACACACACACACACACACACAATCCATACAGGTTGTAGTTCTGCTCTGTCGCTGCTGCAAGGTCATCCACACTGCAGTATGCATGTCTTTGTGTGTGTGTGTGTGCGTGTGTGTGTGTGTGTGTGTGTGTGTGTGTGTGTGTGTGCGTGTGTGTGTCCCTGCAGAGGCAGTTAAGCAGAGACAGTATTATGTAAATTTAGCTTTAATGGATTCAAGTAAATCGTGTCATGTGTGGGGGAGAGTGTATGTGTTCATTGGTATCTGGCTGTTTATCCATGCATACGTGTCTTTGTGTGCGCTTTTACACGTGTGTGTGTGTGTGTGTGTGTGTGTGTGTGTGAGTGAGAGCCTCCAACATGTGCTGCTGCTCTACATTCTATAGGTTTGGATTACTACACTTGTGAGGACTGACTTGCAGCCCAGAAGCTTCGACCTTCAGCCCGATGACACTCTGATATCAGGAGGAGGAGGAAGTCCTGCTTCACATGTCTGAATCATTTGAAGCCTCGTCGTCACGGTCATGAGACTTTTCTGCAGATTGTGGTTGTTCTGAACAAAGAGATGAACACGGAGACGTCCACCACAAACCACAAGAAGCATCCAGAGAGAAATGGCTCAGATTTAAATATGAGCAGGACAGCTTTATTGACAAAGTCTTTACTCAACAATACTCTTTACTCAACAATACTATTTACTCAACAATACTCTTTACTCAACAATACTATTTACTCAACAATTCATATTTTCAAACGGACAGTTTGGGTTCCTGATTACGATCAGCTGAGCTGCGTTGTTCTCAATGACTCTGTAAACACTCAGCTGTGACCACACAACAGTATCACTGCATCAATATGCAAATGAGTCACCTGTTGTTACACCGCTGAAATAATGGAGAGATTAAAGAGCTGGAAAAGTCAAAGAAACAGAGCAGATGGTCCGTTTGCTGTTTTCACACCTGATCATCCACCTGGACGAAAAACGGTGATATTCAATAAATGTACAAAAAAAACACAAAGATGGCGGCAAAATAAATAAAAAAGAGCAGCTATTTATGTTTTTATCTTCATCTAAAGCAGAAAAACTAAACCAACGATCTGTCGTAAGTTAACCGTGTAGCTTTAGCTAGCTAGGATGTTTTAATGTGTATATTTGCTACATTGTAGCTCGATTACTCAGAAAGTAACCGAGCTACAATGTAACAAAGAGTGACAACAGCTAAATAGTTACACATGTGCTTATAATGTAACTGTAGGAACTTTATTCTCACATAAGTTAGTTAGAGAGTTCTGCAGAGAGGAATTTGATTTTTTGTAGCTAACAGGAAGTTAGCATCACTGGTTTCTGCGACAAAAGAGCCAATAGGATTCTGTGTGTCAAACAAACATTTATGATACTTTGTTCATCAAGATAATCTTCACTAATGAACTCCACTCTCATGTTTGAAGAGTAAAGTAAGAAGCTAACGTTTACTATTCACCAACTTAACTCTATTTCCTGTCGTGTTCATGAACTGTTACTTCAGAGTTCATTTGTACCACTCTACCACGCGCCCAGAATGC
Organism: Anarhichas minor; assembly: GCF_050575085.1. Lineage (NCBI taxonomy): Eukaryota > Metazoa > Chordata > Actinopteri > Perciformes > Anarhichadidae > Anarhichas > Anarhichas minor. The sequence continues at coordinate 182,468 of NW_027466484.1, forward strand.
AGCATCACTCACTCACCTCTGACCTTAAAATGACAAAATGTCTCCACCCTGTAACATCTCTCTGTCCTTGTGAGGACATTTGATTCTCCACAGGATGCACACACACACAAAGTACACACACACAGAGACACAAAGTACACACACACACACACACACACACACACACACACACACACACACACACACACACACACACACACACACACACACACACACACACATCAGACCTGAGAGGAAGGAAGCTAACAGGGGAGCTCATGTTTGCATGTTGGGATCTGATAAGACTCGTCCTGCTGAGATATGATCTCATATCCTGATGCGCACACACACACAAACACACTTACTGTATCACAGTTCCTCTCATCACTCACTATCGTTTTTCATCTTTATCTTATCTCAAAGCTGCTTCACTGCCTCTGTCTGTCTGTCTCCCTGTCTCCCTGTCTCCCTGTCTGTCTCCCTGTCTGTCTGTCTGTCTCCCTGTCTGCCCATTGGCCAGTTATTTTATTGCCGTGACAACCATCTGCTGTGGGAGGGGACAGGAAGCCAGTTCAATAAGCGAAAGTCAATCATCGTCTATTTTTAACTGTTATTTCACCGGGCAGAGTGTGCGTGTGCGTGTGTGTGTGTGTGTGTGTGTGTGTGTGATTGATGGATTATACAACTCCTCACTTCGAGGCCCGATTGATGAAGTTATTTTAAACTCTACCTGCAGATTAAAGCTACATAAACATGATTTAGACTATTGTGACAAATGGGAATTAATCACAATCATCACATTTATTATCATTTTCTGCCCACATTAAATGTTCCAAAAACAAAGCCGATGTGTTCAATACGGCAACATAAAGAGAGAAGTGTTCACTGAAGTCTATAAATTAAATAAGTGTGACATTGTTCAACACACAGACTGATTGTTGTGATAACTGGCCCTGAGGAACAGATCCAAACACACACTCTGTACGTTAACAATCCTCCCTGTTGTTCAGAGTCTCAGTCACAAACCAACAGCTGTGCACGGTGACCTCTGACCTCAGCAGTCAGATAAGGACTCATCAGACCGGAGTGTTTACATCTTTATAAAGAGACAAACTGGGGACAGACGCCCGACTGTTGAGACACGTTACTCACATTAAGATGATGAGTTTCAGGTGTCGAGATAATCAGATTAAAGAAAAAGTAAAAGAACACGTAAACACGGACTCTGTGTCTGTTTACCTCCACAAACAGGAAACCATTTACAACAAGATCTAAGAATGTTTTATGAACCCGCCTTCATATTTCCTTTAGCTTTGTTAGTCCACATTGTGTGGTCACATGGAGTTGAGTCTTTGATGTTTTGTGATTTATCTTCTATTGAAACGTTTAGGGTTGGGCATCAAAAATGAATACTTTGGGTTCAAATAAATCACATGAAAACTCTCTAAACAACAATGAAAGTATCCCTCTAATACAAAGCCTCGTTTCTCCTCTTCCTCTGTCTCATAGAGACATTTAATGCCACTAAATGTGGATTCCTCCGCCGCTGAAAATAGTCCACAACAAACGCACTGAGAGTAGCACATTGTTGTTGTTGTTTTGGTCTTTTTTTAAATGGAGAAAAGGGTTAATGTTTCGTGTTACTCAGATTATCATATGGAAAAAGGTATCGCCAGGACACCAAAACTGGGGCACAGATATTAAACATTTAAAAACAAGTAAACAAGTGTCTTCAACCTGCATTCTCTCTAGTGTCCACCAGGGGGCGACTCCTCTGGTTGTATAGAAGTCTATGAGAAAATGACTCTACTTCTCTCTTGATTTATTACCTCAGTAAACATTGTAAACATGAGTTTATGGTCTCAGTCTCTAGTTTCAAGTCTTCTTCAATACAGCATGATGTTCACTTCGTAACTTATGGTCCATTTAGAGTCAAACAAACCATAAAGCAGGGGATGCTTTAGGGCGGGGCTACACGGTGATTGACAGGTCGACATCCCGGCGTTGTCCAGTCTGAGAGTTGCTAAAGTTCTGTTTTTGTTGCTACTAGTGTTAGCTTGTTTAAAAACACACACAGACAGTAAACTGGACCTGCTGGTTTCCACTTCCTATCAGCAGATCCCAGCCCGCATGTTCCAGTTTCTCAAATCCAGGACATTAAGGTCTTATCCCCGCGCTCATTATAAAATGTGGTCTGACATGCGAACATGCACCGACTCCTACAAGGAAGATGAATGTGCAGGTAAGAGCTGTTTTCTTTGTTCCCAGAGGACACTAAAACGCAACTTTTCCCACAATCCATTGGCTGAGAAATGAGCTGAGCTTTCTGGTCTGGAAGTCATTCTGCTGCCGATAGTGTGTGTGTGTGTTTTTTTTTTTTTCTCATACACAGTTGTGGTCTGGTGGAGTCATCATTTTCTCCGTTGGTGTGTTAATTTAATGACCGACCCTCCACACAACCATGGGTCAATATAAATCAATACAAAGGCTGCAAGGAGAGTGTGTATGTGTGAGTATGATTTAATATCTGGGCACCTTGGGTAACAAGATCCATACACACACACACACACACACACACACACACACACACACACACACACACACACACACACACACACACACACACACACACACACACACACAGTCTCAGACAACATCTGCAGTCTGCTTTCAGCCTGAAATCGTTACAAAAGGAGAATCACATTTTCATCAAATGTACACTTTGTCTGATTCTTCACGTCGCTCTAAAACTAAAATCTGAGCTACAGAGGACGTTTCAGCAGATTACAACTCAAACTTTTAAAAGGTGCAATGATACGTAAGATGTGGACAGAATTTCAGTTTAAAACATTCAATAAATGAACTAACATGATGAACAGAAGGTAAAGAGGTTACAGCGTTGTGTTGCAGAGATATCTACTGTGATTAGCATGCTAACCAGCTAGCTCCAGCCCGTCCCGTTTTGTAATACCACTTTTAAACTGGAGAGGCGATAGTGAGACACTGTAGCGTTTGTGTTTGAAGACTTGAGTTTGCCATTGCTAACTTGGATTACGGCCGTCGCCATGTTGTTATTTTCAACCAGTGAACAGGAAGTGACCATATATGGACTGAGGAGGAGTGACGTAGAGACGCCGTATACGTCTCTGGTGCAGACCTGTCAATCACCGTGTAGCCCCGCCCTAAAGCATACCCTGCTTTATGGTCTGTTTGACTCTAAATTGACCATAATTTACTAAATGAACATCATGCTGTATTGAAGAAGACTTGAAACTAGAGATTGAGACCATAATCTCTAATAATTTTCTAATAAAGTTATTTTTGCCCAAAAATCGCAGCTTTTTCCAGATGTAAACATGATTTAACACGACTGAGTCGTCGCATAAACTTCTCATAAGTCGCACACACACACACCGTCACACACGCCCACACCGTCACACACACACACACACACACACACAGTCACACACACACACACACACACACACACACACACACACACACACACACACACACACACACTTATTTCCAATGTAAGAGAGACAGATGGGCCATTTTATAAATAAAGACGTCAAACTGCAGCTACCGAGCTACTGCTCTATTTACACACACACGCACGCGCTAACTTTCTATTTTGTCATTTTTTAATTTCATCTCATTATTTCACCTGCAGCAGAATGTGATGAATGATAATGAGGCCTAATTATTATATTTCAACACAAACACACAAACTAACAACCGAGTTCTTCTCTCCTGCAAACTACAACAATATGAACACAGTAAGAGATTCGACACGTTTGAGTATTCTCTGTTTCTTTTCACTGAATTTGCTGCTTTATATTGTAAAATGAGATTCAACCTGTTGTTACTCTGACGGGCTGAGATAAAAGATGACGGCGCTCTGATCGAGATGTTTTTGGGGTCAATCGCCAAAAGCAGTATCTTCTCCTTTCGTGTGTGTGTGTGTGTGTGTGTGTGTGTGTCCAGATGTGTCGCTCTGAGAGCAGATTAAAGAGCAGGTGAGAAAGCAGACAAATGAGTATTGAAAACGTTTTGCCATTTGTAGAAGAAACACTGTTATAGATGCTTTTTTACCTCCAAATGTCTGAACACAATATGGTATTTTAGTATTTCTCTGCAGACTAAATATTTATGCTGATCAATGGATTGTATATGCGAAAACCAAAAAACAACCTCAGACACGATGGCTGAAAATCCTTGGTGGAATAAAAGTATTGAACAAAATGTAAGTTTTACTAAATGCACAAACATCTGCTACAACTGTGGACTGAGACATTTAAACAATGCCAGCATTAACAGGTCAGTTCTTAGCTGTCTCACACACACACACACACACACACACACACACACACACACACACACACACTTTGGGGGCTAAGTGACGACACGGGGGAGAAGAGGATGGAGAGAGGAGATAACGATGAGATGGAGAGGAAAGAGGAGAGAAGGAATGAGGAGAGCTTCACAGGAGACGGATGAGAGGAATATGATGAAGAGGAGGCAGAGGAGGAAGTAAGGGGAGAAAGAAAAGAGAAAAGAAAGAAGGGAAGATGAAAAAGAAAAGGGATTAAAGAGGAGACAAAGAAGAGGAGAGAGAGAGTCAGCACCTCGTGTTGTACAACATGGCCGACTAAATGCCCTCCTGAGACCTTCATCAAAGCCTCTGCATCATCAGAAACACACACAGCTACTGCTGAGTGAGTGAGTGTGTGTGTGTGTGTGTGTGTGTGTGTGTGTGTGTGTGTGTGTGTGTGTGTGTGTGTGTGTGTGTGTGTGTGTGTGTGTGTGAAGCCTGCAGCAAGGTGCTCACTGAGGTCAGTGGCTCTCAGGAGGGCGACAGACTGACGTGTCTGGAACAGCAGGACTTCAGAAATCCTCTCCTCACTCTCCCATTAGCAGCTACACAGCCCAGCTGTTAAAGGACTAGTACACTGTTTGTTTTAAACCAGTATTCTGCTCTCAGACCTGGAAGTAGTCCATCACTGTGCCTAAAATGCTGACAGCTCACATTTCTTAAATTCAACTAATTATGGGAGTTTCTGTGGTTACGTAAGAACCCAATTAAAATGCCAGCTGTAACCAAGAGTCACACACTCTGTTTATCTCCGACACGTGAAACAAAACAAACACTCACCAGAAGAATCTGAAACTGAGCAGAAACAAAAAAAGCCCAAATCTGAACCAAACTTCTATATGGAAACGATCATTTAAATAACTCAAAATGACGCTGAATGGTGAGAACTGAAAACAAGGCGACTCGCTCCTGATTGGCTCAGAAGGAGATGACAACACCAGAGAGCCGGGACATCTTTACTGCCCGAGTTTATTTTAATAACTCAAATTCAGCTGAATGTTTGAAAAAAAAAAAAAAAGGATCAATTTGAGGGCAGATCTACACGTCCAAAAACAGACACGTGACTGGACTACCTCATTGGGAGTAACTATTAAAAGTAGAATGATACACGTCTCTATTTATAGACAATATGTTGCACCAAAGTTCGGTTCTTAGCAGAAAATGTCTCGAAAAAAGCTGTAATTTATACCAAAGCTTAAGGGAATACTCGTCTCCGATTGGCTGGTGGGTCCTCAAACACACATCTAGGTCGAACATAAGAGTATCAGAGCTGAAGGTAGTCGGGTAACGCTCATCTTTACGTCATGTTCATCATGCATTTGGTAACGTAGGATTCCACTGACTGGTAAAACGAGAGGTTGTCCTCAAAGGGAAATGTGCAGGTTTTTTATTGATCTTAGTCAGGAAAAAGAAACGGAATAAAGAATGTTACTTCAGCTGCGGGAGCTCCGACAGCAGAGAAACAAATATCTCAAAACATTGGCAAAGAACTTTTAGCAAAAGAAGATGAAGTGAGAAAACACATCGTCTCTAAGAGTCTCTCCGTTTGTAGTTTAGTCCGTCTGTTAAATGGCCGGTGATGTGTTAAGTGATGTAATCCAAGGTGCCCCAATTAAATGGAGCTGGCAGAGGGAAGGACACTCTGATTTATCTCTCGCTCCACTTCACACATTATCTCCTTATTGCTCACATTGAAGTCCACGCAAGCAAAGCGTGGGTCACTCTCTCTGCTGCCCGTTGTTTTTCAGCACGCTCACATGTTGGCTGGCGGCGGTGAGGATATATATATATATAAATATATAAAGAAGAGAAAGAGAGAGAGAGAGAAGGGCAACATAAGGGCTTTTCAAGGCAAACTAATGGACGACTGGACTGCTCAAACACAGCCACACACAAGCCCCCATTAGACCAGATGACTGCCTCGAAGCCAGGTGGCATCGCACTCGCCTCCATCTTTCTCTCCACACAATCTGCCCCTAGGACACACACACACACACACACTAGTCCATCTTAACACCACACACACACACTCTGCCTCCCTGATGTAGCCGCCGGCCCGGCTCAAACCAGCCTCGTCTGTCCCCCATAATGCTCTGCTGCTGCACAAACGCTCGCTGGAGGCCAAAACCGATCGCTCTAATCTAATCCTCACATTGCCCCCCCTCACTTTAAGAAACACTGAGTGAGTGAGTGAGTGAGAGAGAGAAAGAGAGAGACTTCATCCGCAGAGTGGTTTTCATGAGGATCTGTGTCCACACTGAGATGAAGGGAATCTCTTCTTCTTCTTCTTTCATTCAGCAAACAAAGGAATTGTTCATCACAGCCAACATGTGGTGCAAAAGTCAAAACGCATGATAGGAAATAGAGAATTGTACAATAAGAAATGTGAAAAAATACATGAAAAACATAAAAACATATCTGTTTTAAGGTGGAAGAGATGTACAGTTTGTGCAAGATACTTTGAAGTGCTTTAGTTCACAGTGTGGAATATAAAGTTTGAGAACATCGATCGTTGATGTAATGCTTTACGTCAGAGCTCAATTTAGCATCCGATAATACAGAGAACCACAGCAAAGCTTCACTGGGAAGATAAAACGAGCTAATTTCAAAATAATTTCTTAAAACATTATCTGTAAAAAGAAATTTCAGAAACATCTGGAGATTCATTGTACGTAGATTGGCCTCTCGATGATTTAAATAATTGCTTCAACTTTAAATACAACTGAATGTATGATTTTGTTACATACTAGACAACTGATCGAGTATAAAGCAATGAGTTGAGATGAGAAACTCAAGCTACACTGAGATATCAAGAGATCAGTCAAGTCGATCTGTTATGATCATACGTTCCCGACGGATCCTCAGAGCGCTCGTTCATCCAGAGCACTTTCATAACAGCTTAGTGTGAAGAGAAAGAGAAGAGTAGATATCTTCACATTTAGCCGACTTCCTGTGGACGCAGTGACGGAGAGACGGTCGTGGTGAAGATACTGATGGAGCCCTGAAACATGAGATCAACTACAGAACAAAGACGGCACGTTGTTCTCTCTGGAGACGATCACAACAAACACACCGAGACAAGCGCAAGGATGAAAGAGGGGGGAGTCCCGGCTTCACCTATTCACAGGGAGAGGGGGGGGGGGGGGGGGGTAATGGAGGACACACACACACACATACACTCTCCTATCTCTTGGTGTCTCGGAGTCGGTGAGCAGGAAATCCAAAGGGAAGAGATTAAGACGACAAGCTAGGGAGCAGGGTGTAATGCAGAAGGTGTGTGTGTGTGTGTGTGTGTGTGTGTGTGTGTGTGTGTGTGTGTGTGTGTGTGTGTGTGCTGAATGAAGATAAATGTGATTCAAAACTGTAAATGTGCTTCAATTAAGAGGAAAAACTGAACTAAAAACGTAATCAAGTCGAGACACTCAAGAGCCTAAAATTAGGTTATGTAACACACACACACACACACACACGCACGTGTCAAAGCCCTCACATCCTCTGTAACCGCAACAACCCAGACGCAGCCTCACCTCTGTGAGACCTGTACCACAAACATCCCCCCCCCCCCCCCCACACACACACACACACACAGGTTTATTACATGCGGTTTAAGCTCCAGTTCGTCTCTCTGAGGAGAGTCAGACAGCAGCCGGTGACTCAGACACCTGAAGTGTTGGGAAACGTTAGCCGTGACTCAGCTTCAGTTACGACACCGCTAACAAAAGAAGAAACGGTCAAAGGTTCCAGTTTATCAGCGTATAAACAGGAGAACACACCTGCTGGGGCTGATCAGAGCAGATCCAGTAAAAGACTTTGTTCTTCCTGGTTCGGTGGAGAAATGTTTTGTGTGTGAAGGAAGAATACAAGAACAACAACTGGAATAAATGTTTGTTGTGTTAATATGCAGCGTTGACATCAACAAAGGAACTACAGTATCTAAGTTAGCTGCATGGGTTTATATTTCTCACACAAACATTTTCGACCGATATTTTATCTCCATCTTATCCTATTATTCTGTATATTGTACATAATGTTCTTTATTTATTTACTTGTGTCCTCTATAAACGGCATTAAGAAGTGAAACACAACTTGTTTTTAACTGCGCACACGACAATAAACTTGAGTTTTGGACTTAAATACGTCGACATGTTGTAAATTCTGCAGCGTCGTGGTTCATGCTGACACACCCGTCCTTCACAAACAATGAATTAGCATATTGCTAATCTGAATGTCTGTTAGATGTGCTGTCGCTGCATTTATTTATTAAAAACGAGCGGAAATTGACTCGTGTTGCTGGACTTCCTTATATAGAGAAATGGGGGCGTGGCTAAATGACAACTGGCCGCCAATTCTGCATGCAGACTTGTGTTCTGTGCAACATATTAGTGAATTAAGAGAGTATCTTCTTCACGCCAGAAGGCCACAGACAAGTGAGGACCATCCCATCGGGCTGCTGGGAGCACTGGGCGCTCTGACCCATGAACAGGAAGTTTCCATTGGACATGACGTCAGCGCAGCAGCCAGCAGGAGAACACACACGATCAGAACACACACACACACACACACATAAAGAAAATGTGAGAGTAGGATGAATGGGAAGGCTGCCAGCAGCCAATCAATTTCCAACTTGAACTCTCACTTTGGCTGATTCCTGCTGCGGAGCTCCGAGAGCTGCAGGCGGAGATGTTATATATATATATAACATCTCCGCCTATATAACTATATTATAGAGAAGTGGAGAGAATGATTGACAGGAGAGGTAGACGTAGTGTATTCACAGTACTTCTTATCTCCTGTCAGATGTGTTTTTGTAACTCTTATATCACTCTGAGCGCTCTCCGTCCGACCTTTAGGGTCCACTCAATGACTACATCCTTCCATTACGTACTCGGAAACCTATGAGTTATGTTTTATAAAAATCTAATTTCACTCCACAGTAAATCCTTCTTTTCATTCTGTCAAAGTGGAGAGTGGTGATCCGACTTCTAAGCAGGCTGAAAATAGCCAATAATCAGCTTTGTATGAAGACATGGCTGCTGAATTATCCTCCTGCAGAGCTCAGAGGAGACGTTTAAAACCAGTCCGCTGGGTCCCCCGACTTCATCCAGAGCCACACCAGCAGGGCATCGACAGTAACGGGTACTATATATATATATATATATAAATATATATATATAAATATAATATATAAATATAATATATATATTTATTATATATGACAGAGTGAGTGAAACACAGCAAATAAGATATTCAGGATGAAAGTAATGTGTATTATACTGACCACTAAAACTAAAAAGAACATTTATCACAGCCAGAAGCTGTAACAACCGCCATTACCGTCAGTTTTTCATCTTTCCGTCGGTCCTTGAACACATCATGTGTGAGGAACGCTTCCATCAGAAGAAGACTGACTAAACGAAGCTTAAAAATGGGATTTCTTTATCAAAAACATTTTATTCTACAAAATCTACAAAATCTCGCCACAAACAAACCGTTTGCTTTAACCAGATTCTGTGAAAAACATTAAATTGTGAGCTCCTCTGTGAAACTATGAAGTCATGATTGATTCATCTGAGACCAACAGTCATGTGACAACAAATCAGAGAAACGTTGACTGAACTTCAGGAAGTGAACACAGAGCAGAGCAGAGATGAGAGGAGAGGAGAGAGGAGAGGAGCTGGAAGTAGAGGTTGTAATTATGTGAATAGTTCAATATATATGAAACATCTATTTATTTTTTCAACAACGGTAACACTTGTGTCCACTTTGAAAAATGTTGTATATAAAGATTATTTTTCCCACAATTTTTGTAAAATATATTATCCAAAAAATGTAACTTGCGATTTGTTCCTTGATTATTATTATTTATGTCATGGTAACTGAGTTAACATATATACACTATGTAGGACTTTATATTGCAGTTTAGGTCAAGGCCACTGAGAGTGAACTGCTTTGTGTTTAGAGGGTTAATGTCAGCAAAACAACTCTAAACGTAATTAAAACGTGTTTATTATGTTAGTAATAACTCTCCGACGCTGATAAATATCTCTAAAGTGAAACACTTTTCTCTGTCCTGTTCTGATGTGTTTAATTCTGTTATCGGGGGAATTAAAAAAAAACTAAAATGAATAACTGACATAAAAGTGTATTTTGAAATGATTCAAAGTTTGTTAAAGACGTGTTTTATTCAGTCAAACAGCCGATGGAAGTTCTTTTGAAGAGCTCCTCTCCTCCCTCACATTATACTCAGAGCTGAGGAAGATAATAACCAATGGGACTTCCTAATGCATCAACATCAAAACGCCATTTAATCCTCTCCCTCTCCCTCTCTCATGTCTCTGGGGAGGAGGAAACATTTAATAAAACGTCTCTAATGGAGTCGGGCAGCGAGGAGCTGTGCGGCTTCGTTGTCTGAGAGACTTCTTCTGCGAGACCCTCGGTCCGTCTAAAGGTTTTATTCTCAGACGCCAGACGGATGTTCGGAGAGTTTCTTATGTGTGTAGAGCGGATAAAAATCAACCCTGTGGTGCCGTCTGCATTTCGGAAGCCAAAAAATGAAATAGACGGCTGGATAGTTTCACATTTTACTGAAATTTAAAGGCAGCAGTTTCATAAATACAAGATTAAAATATATGCAGCCTGATCTTGTGCAGACTGGAGCCTGGAGCGTGTGTGTGTGTGTGTGCTTTAGCCATTTAAAAAAATACAAAGATGTCAGCGATTTTGTGGGCGAACAAAGAGGAAGAAAACAAGAGAAGCCTCGCTTACACTGCTTTGCATTTCCAGCTTTCAGATATTTTATGAAGCGTTTTACCATCAAGACGAATGGAGGACGAGAGAGAAAAGCTGTTTTCCATCTGAGGAGACACACAGACGTTGTTTTATTTGTTTTAAATAAAGAGAGATGTATTGTGCACTGCACCGCTGGTCGGCATATTACACGTGAAGAATCTGCATCAGTGAGCACTCAGATAATTATTCACTGCTGTGCTGCGTATTCATTAAACGGTTTCAGGAGGAATATTCAAATCAAAAGTTTGCATATTTATACTTCATTTTAATGCCATTAAGTTTCAGATAATCCGTCTATTTCTGCCTCAACAAACAGCTGAAGACGGACGTCCTCGTGTTGCATTCGAGGACAGTTGGACGATGAGACTTTGTGTAAACAAGAGTCCGTCCTGTAATCAACGTGTCCTCATACAACGAGTCGGAGGATTTCTTTTGCGCTTTTTCCTACGAAATCCAGCAACTTGTGTCAATTTCTGCTCGTTACATGCAGACGGTCTTTTCAAAATAAGATTGTCGTTTGGGTTCAAATAAAACACAGAGTTCCTCCTCACTAAAGAGGTCGTTTCTCATCCAGAGAACGTGGGCAGGAAACCTTTAGAAAATACCTCGTGTCACCTTCTCTACACTCACTATTATAAAGGAAGTCTATTTACTTGAGCTTTCATTCCTCTCTCTCTCAGGAGTGTCATCAGGTCGCCTTCATATTGGCTGCTGGAAGAAACTGGAGCTTTTTTCCCGGCGTTGAGCTTAATGCTGAAAGTACAGAGCAGAGATTGGAGCTCCTGACCTTGTGGAGTTGGTAAAACGTTGGCCGTCTGAGAGCCCGATCCTCCTCGCTGCTGCATTTTGCAGAAATGTAAGGTCAGGACCCGTCACTGCACTACAAAGAGAGGAATCCAAGGCAGAGGCACGCTCAGTCCTCCAGAGACCACACCAACAAATCCTCCTTTAGATCTCCTCTCTCACACAGAAAAACACTCATTTACTCCGACACGCGTTCAGAGAATAAATGTGAGGCTAACGACACGCTGGAGAACCAGGCAGGGTTTCTCTTTGGTCACTCAACACTTTGATGTTCCTCCGATCACCCACAGGGGTGCTTATGCTCCTGACTGCTTCATATCCGTGTGTGTGTGTGTGTGTGTGTGTGTGTGGGGGGGGGGGGGGGGGGGGGGTGTACTGGTAATAAACAAACAGAGGACATCAGGATACTTCACCTCATACATGCCTGATATTTTCTCACTTTACTTCAGCAGCTTTCTTCACTTCCTTTAGTGTTTGTTATTTATTATTTACTATATTTATTTCACTCTTATTTCTATTCTATTTTGCAGTGATGTCACTTATTACTCTGTTGTTCATATCTGTTTATATTCTTCCTCCTATTGTTTGTTCTTATTCTTCTGTTGTAATCTTTGATCAATAAAGTTCCTTCTTATCTCAGTGAAGTCGTATAATCTAGGTCGTGCCTCAGATATCTCACCTCCAGTCCTTCACTCTGATCAGAACACGAGCACGCAGATAAAAAGATCCAATGAGCTGATGTTGTCAGCTGAAGAAGAATCAGATACTAGACTCTGTCGCAATAACCGACATACGGCAATAACCACGCTATTGACCTACAACGTTGAGCTCGTCACTGTTTACACCCAGCCGTCCAATCACAAAGGAGGAGGGGCGGGACAGACACGATAAGACAAAGCGTCACATCCTTCATGTCGGCAACAACAATGGAGGACAAATTAAGACACGTGAGCCTTCCTTTGATCCAGAACAGGTACTCTACCTGGTGACGACATTTTTACTGCGGCTGATATTCCTCATCACCGCAACCAGAGCAACAAAACAACCTGCTGCAACTCATTGCTCTTCTGTGTTCTACATTGAAGTATTTAATTAGTTAAAAAACTTTTTGTCATATAAAAAGCAACAATAGACCTTATGATAGCCTAATAATAAAGTACATGAAAAGAGCTGTGATCTACTGCACAGAGACACACAGAAATACCAACATGTCATCAACATCAAGCACCATGTTTCCTTTTTAAATCAAAGAACAGACCTACAGAGGAAGGACATTATGGATGTGTGTCCCAGTTAATACATCCCCATCTCACTCAGACACAAAGATGAACCATGTTGACACATCTGGCTGCTCACTTTCAACTTAAAACGGGCGTTTGTGAGGCCACCTGTTCTTTTTCAGGAACCTTGAAGGCTTTAGTTCGTTCTTTTTTCTTTGCAGGGTTGCGAGGCCCTCTGGGAGGCCTGTGAGTTGTGTTATAATTAGAAAGTGGTGACTGGAGCGCACTAAAGAAAATGATAACAAGCAGGAAACAGAACAAACATCATCCTTATTTAATAGGCAGCATTTTATCTCAAGAGTTCACTTCCACACTTAAAACAAAACTCCTGACACAGACGAGCTCTTAATTAGCTTGTTCCTGGAGAAACGTCACGTCGAGTTTTCACCACAAAACCTGAGAACATTAGGAGATGTGCTTTAAATCCAGCACACACACACACACACACTCTTATCACTTACACAAACCCCAGCAAATGAAGGTCTCTCTCACACACACACACACACACACCACAGCTTCACGCCTTCAGTCACATTTACAGCCACACTCACATAAAGTCACAGTTTGTCCTCACACACTCTGAAACCACAGACACCACCATCCACCATCACCTCGCTGCCTCTCGGCTGACTACATGCGGTGAAACCAAACCAGGCAGCAGTGTGGCCTCGCCACAGAAATGAAACCTACGTTTGAAGCTTGTGGATACGTCTACTCAATATGTTTCTGTAGATTTGAAATGATTAGCTGATTCATTTCATTAGTCTACCAACAAAATATTAATCAGGAATGATTTTTAATATCAGAAAAACAAAACGTCAGCAGTCTCAGCTTCTCAAATGTGAATATTTGCCTGAGCTGGGATTCATTTCAATACTAGAGCTGTTAAGATGGCCGAGTTTCAGTATAGATACTGTCTGAGACGAGGCTTTTTATAAACTTTACTTTGTGAAATATAGAGTAAAGTTTTCTACAGACGACCTTTTCTTCATGTAACAAACGAAAACAAACCTCTCTTATGTTAAAAGAAACGTCTAAACCAGAGCACCGCTGGGTCAAACCATTAAACAAGTCATTTCTCTGGGAGACAGAAACACTATGAACCGGTCCACCATGGAGGAGAGGAGAGCGCTAACATTTTGACTCTGACCTCCAATTAAAGTGACAAGAGTCTGTTGTTAGATGTGGAAAAAAACCAGCAATAACACAACATCATGGTGAAGTTTTAATGGTTCCCATCGGGACGGAGTCTCTCCTCCCACCACGCTCAGAGGTCAGAGGTCAGAGGGTTCAGCCTCTTACTCTAGCAGACGTTAGCAAACGTTAGCAGGGTGGGTGTCTGCAGACTGAAGACTGAGCGTAACGCCAACACCCACCATCACTCTGTATATTTCACAGGATGACCCCACCCTCTGAGCTATGGACTCAGATATGTTCTACAGGCAGATTAAAGACTACACAAACCCCGTCCTCTCACTCCGACAGATAAACAGCCTGAAGGGCTTTTAAAAGCACCTTAAACAACAACACTTTTTACATCTGGTGAGAAATGAAAGCTGTTAAATCCAACAGACCGTCTGGACTTAGAGGGTTTCACGGCACTAGCCATGAAATCTCCAATACACCACCGTCAGCTGGCAGGCGTCCACACACACACACACACACACAGAGCTGGGATTAATCCGAAATTTGGTTGGCAGCCACCAGCGGAGAGGGGGGGGGGCTCATGTAGATCCAGCTGAATATCAAAACATATTCGATGGGGGATTTTCAGGACAGGAATTAACGGAACCAGAGCGAAGAAGAGAGCTCAGGCTCAGAGCGCTACCTTCAGAAACAGAAGCTCGCTCACGGGCAGAAACACAGGAAATGCTCCCTTTAATGTTCGTGGTGTACATTTGCTGCACATATGGAGGAGGAGAGGTAAAGGGAGTGCGGTGATAAGACGTGTTTTCAGTCTCGTGTTGAAGGGATTTATATGTCGAGGGCCGGGGGGGGGGGGGGGGGCACAGTGTGTACAAATACACAAAAATACTACCTCTAAATACCTTAAAGAGACATTCTGTCACTTTCACTAAGACCAAAACTGATCCTGAATTGAGCACATGAATAAATAGAAACTGACCTGAATACACAGCAGAAAAACCTCAACAGGAAGCATTACGTCATCGGATATTTTGGAGAATTTGACTGGGGGGAAAAGTTACTTGGAGGTCTTTCTGCACTTTTGCTTCTTAAAGGCACTAAACATGTAAAAAGAGCACTGGACCATGTGTTATTACATTATGCAACAAGCTCATGCAATATTAAATGTGTTTGAAATATTCATTTCAGTGGTGAGAGGGGATAAAAGTAAGAGTTTGGGTTTTTAATGGGCTGAGGGGAAGCTGTTTTTGGGTCTGGGTTGGGGGTTTGAATCTCACTGTAGTCGTCCCTCAAGAATATTTTTACTGCACTTTCATATTTAAATAAACAGAGCTTCACTTTAATGCTGTGCTACATTCCTACTGACGCACAAAATAAGACTCATTCACAGAGTGTCAAGCTAAATAAAATCGTAGCAAAATTTGGGGGTTTGGGTGTCGAACTTCAACCCGTTCGGTTGTACTTAGCTCCACTTCCTCTTGTGTCATTTCTGGTTCCAAAAACCAAGATGGCGATGGCTAAAAAAGGCCAACTGGAGGCGTCAAAACCGTAAACCATCGAGCGACGTCATGGTGACAACATCTACTTCTTCTATACAATCTATAAGCACGACAGATCACACCTCCATCGCCCCCCCCCCCCCCCCGGTAGCTGGCTGTTAACCATTGCATCTTAACCATTGTTGGGATGCCATTGTGTAGAAAACGTATTTCTCACTGACATTTCAGACTCACTATTAATATCACGTGCAAGCAAACCAAAGTGCATTTGATGTACTTGAGGTATTCCTTAAAGTTTCTCAAAACTCTTGAATTTGAACTGAGGATTTGAACTTGCAACCCTTAGGAGAGAGTAAGAGTATGTCTGTTCAGACTGTTGCACCCAGCGATTCTTTTCATTATAAATCCTACAACCATCATCACAATTTCCCAGAGTAACATATTCTAATAGCCTCTTTTTGGCCATTTAATAGTCCAAATCCCCAAAATATTAACTTCACAATGACACAAAACAAAGAAAAGCAGCAGATCTTCACATTTGAGAAGCCGGAGCTAAATGTGGCTTTTTTTCCTGCTATCTGCTGACATGTTTTAGGCGGCTGTACTTTAAACTGATGGTACTTCAGCGTCATTCATTTTTCTGACATGTTCTTACGAGTATCTCGTGTTCTTCTTTTCTTGGGTTAATTAAGGGACGACACGTACTTGAGTAAATCTCTCCACTGCCGTTCCTTAATCTGTTTTTTTGATCACGGTAATCTTTCGCCATCTTATTTTGTAATCTTTCCAGCAGTGCTCTGGCAACACATCAAATGGCGTGCCAATAAAGCTCATTGAATTCAAATTGACTTGTATCGACTGGCAGCCCGGCAGGCTGGTTGACGGACCAGACAAAACATGTTTGGTGGGTGGTATCAGATCCGAGAATGAATCTTATAATAATTTAGATTCACTTCCCACTCCCACCTCAAATCATCTCCCCAGCCCCCCGTCCCTCCTCCTCCTCTCGCGTCATTACTCATTTGGAAAGACATGAGAGGAATTTCCACCTCAAATAACAACAAAGCTTTTGCATGTAAGAACAAACCTAGCTTCACTCTGCAAGAGTTACAAAATACCAGAGAGAGACTGGTTGCACCTGAACGCACAGGCAGGAGATAAAAGGAAAACAGACAACAAGAGAGAAGAAGAAGAAGAAGAAGAGTGAGATTTCAGGCCAGAAGAAGAGAGAGAAAACAATGGAAACAATGACTCACCTGTGCGCTCGATGTAGTCGACGCATTTGTCAATGAAGAGCGGGATGGGTCGGTCCGAGGTCACCAGGTTCTGCAGGGGAACGCCAAAATAGTTGCTCTCCCAGGTTCTCCTGGTCGGGGGGTATAGAGGCTTCGGGGGCTTGGAGGATTTTGGCTATAAAGTGTTGGGGGGGGGTGAGATGAGAGGAATGGAAGGGAAGAGGAGAGCACAGAGGAGAAAGGGGGATGGAAAGGAGTAAGAAGGGAAGTAGGGAGGGAGAAATGAGGAAACAGGAATGAAGGGGAAGTAAAAATGGAAGAAATGGGAAATTGAAAATTGAGGGACAGAATTAGAGGAAACAATCCAAAAGAGATGATGGAGGAGAGACAAGAGTGGGTAGGGACGATATTAAGGGACAACAGGAAAGAAAAAGGGAGACAAGGGGAAGATGAGGAAAAATAAGAAAAAGGGAAGAGCATGAAGAACATTAAGAGATAGAAAGAAGATGGAGAAAGGAGTGAAAGAAGAAAGAATTGAGGAAAAATACACAGGGGAGAGCAGAAATGAAGAGAGGCAGAAGATAGAGACGACGATGAAGAAGAAGAAGAAGACGAGGTCAGTTGGGGAATGGATCAGACAGAACGTTAGAGAGGGAGATACCAGAGAGAGGTTCATGTGGAGGAAGATGAGAAGAAAAAAAGACAAAACCGTTATTTAGGACTGAAGCTGGGACGAGTAACGAGGCGGCTTTGATTTCCCACACTCCTCTGCTCATCAAAGTGTTGTCATGCCTACAGCGGCTTCGGGACGGCGACTAAACACCTTCCATTTTGTACCTTGTGGTTGCCCTTTCGCTTTTCCCTCTCTAATTATCAAAGACAGTTTGAATGTTACAACAATGCCCTGCATTCATGACGCCCGTGTAGCGCCGGCGGCTGTTCCTACACGGATTTTGCAGACTATTATCTGATGTGAGCTCGCTCGCCTGCATGCGTGCGTTGCGTTGTTGTTGTCCAATCGGGCAACGGGACACTGACAGATCGTGCACGCTGTGATTGTTTTTGCTTGATGCTGCAATTGCTACACACAGTTTTGGTGTGGAGTCGTTATTTCAAGTGACTGCAAACTTTTTCAATCGGATGTTGCAGCCTAAGATTCATGCAGGGCTCAAGTTATCTTATAGAAAATAAAAAGGGAAAATAATGAAGATCCATTCAGAGCACTGACTTTAGAAATGGAAGTATTCTTATTGCTATTTTAGATTTCATGTATGGATCTCTTATGCAAATATACATGAAAGCTGTTTGTTAGGACTGGTGTGCGTACTGTCAGCTTGTTTGCTTTTAGCTGCATTATTCAAAAGCTGTTTGATTTGTCTTCATTTGCAAAGCTGAATTGCCACGTGTGCATACAGTATTTGTCTTAGATAATAGTGGCTGTATTAAATGCTTGTTGCTTATGTATTTGTGTGTGTGCGCTCAGCAGCCTCAGACAAGCCTTTAGAGAGCTGTTGTGAAGGATAAGCGGACATCTTATCACAGATGCAGCCTCTGCTCTGAGATTATACAGACAGTCTGTAACAATGCGTCTTCTTTATCAAGCTTTTTATTGGTTGTCTGGGGCCTGAAAGGTGGGGAGGCTCATAAACCATTTCAGCAGCGGGTCAGATCAATCACTTATCAACTTAGTTTATTCTCACTATGAGTCCCGGGCCTATTAAAACAGAAATCTGCACTCACCCACACACTACTGTACACAATCTCTTCTGCTCTCATTCACACTCTTTCATTCTCTCTCTCATATTCAAAGCACTGAAGCTTTCTTTCAGTAAAAAAACAAAATAGCTTTGGCTCAGTGTCTTGCTAGCTATAACATCTCTTTCTGTCTTTTGTTGCTCTATAAAGATAACTTTTAAACTACCCTGTTTGCTAAAAACAAAGTGGATAAAATTGACCTGACATTAAATCTCTGCATACGTCAAGATTCATGACGGAGAAGACTCACCTTCTTGGGTTCCTTTGGCGTCTTCTTCTTCTTCTTCATCTTCTTGTCCTCCTGCTCCGGGTCCGAGGTGATGGCGGGGTTATCTATCCCGCCCTTCCAGGGGTCGGCAGGGGAGAGCAGCGGGTCCTCCTCGCTGCCCCGGTGGGCTCTTCCCTTTTTCTTTTTCTGCATGGCGGGGCCCGACTCCTCCCCATCGCTGTCGGACTGGAATCGTCTTTGGTAGGCCTTCGTCTTGCTGAACAGGATTTTAGAACGATGTTTGTATTTCGACCCCCGCCGTCCGGCCTGACACTTCCTGTCGAATCCGTTCTCTTCCTCTCCTCCTCCGTGGAGGACATGCAACCCGCCGAAGGAGTTTCTTACTTTGACCAGACGACTGTGTGCATCATCGGGCACAGCGTATATGTCGTCGTTGTGGAAGCCCCTGGACCTCAGCAAGGTGTCCACGGGGTCTGCATAGTTGTCCGATGCATCCACATCCTCACTGTGCGTCATTGGGCCACGCTGCATCCTGCGGTTGCTTCGCATGCCAGCCTCGATGGTTTTAAGCAGGTTGGGATCTAGCTTTTTGACATTAGGTTTGGGGAGCAGTGGTTTAGGCCGGACAGGTGGAGGCACTTTGTGGTTGCGTTCATGGTCTCCCACAGGCGTGCTATGGACCGGGTACTCGTTGCCCTCTAGGTCGATGCGGTACTTGGCCCGCTCGCTGGGTGTGGGGAGAAGCTGAACGTCATCGCCTATTGGACTGTACGGTGGTGGGGCCTCGTTATCGTCATCAGATTCTGGGTAATAGGTGTTGTAGGCAGGGGAGTGGCTATGGGGCGAGGTGGGGAAGACGTCTTCACTGGCACCAGTGGTGCACTCACGTGACGAGCTGTCATACAGGAAGGAG
The DNA here is from genome assembly GCF_050575085.1 of Anarhichas minor. Lineage (NCBI taxonomy): Eukaryota > Metazoa > Chordata > Actinopteri > Perciformes > Anarhichadidae > Anarhichas > Anarhichas minor. The sequence goes on from NW_027466484.1 coordinate 202,472, forward strand.
CTCTCAATGTTCGGCTTTTTCTCCAGCACTTCATTGAAAAAGGGTGTGAAAACCTCCGTCTGCCGATGATACTGCGACAGCGAGTAGAGTGCCGTAAATTTTGCGGCAATCTCTGTGGCAATGTGCTCCCCTTCCGTCATCAACTCCTTGATGGCATCATTCTCAAAGAAGTCTGCCTGGCTGTCTGTAATGGCCACCATCTGGACGGGGATCACGTCCTGGACTTCGGCCAAGAAGGCCCGCAGGGTCGCCATAGAAGCCTTGCGTTTGGCAGAGTAGACCAAAATGTATCCGTGCACCAGTTCGTCTTTGCGGACCCCGATAGCAGTGTGGTAGGAGAGGACGGTGACCTGGATCCTCCTCCTGCTGTCCCCGATGATCTTGTCCAGTATCAGTGTGTTGCTCTGGCCCGGCTGACCCGCGCTACAACACTGCGAGTCCAGGAAAGGCGAGAGGATGAGGTCGACGCTGAAAGGATCCCAGCACATGGCGCACATGACTATCCTGAGATCCGTCTCTGACATGTCTTTGATAGAGGGTAGTGGGGCCAAGACATCAAAGTTATGCTTTAGCCCATCCAGCGCTGCGCGGAGACCCTGCTTAATTTGGAACTCTGTGAATTTACGTGGAAAGGCCCCGGAGGGGATGTCGACAAAGGTGCACTGCAACTTGTTTGCCAGCTGTTGGCCCTGGTGCCTCAGGATGGGTATGTTTTTGCAAACACTGTCCCTCTGATTCGCCAAGATTAGAATGAAAGGTAGCGGCTGAGCAAACCTATCTCTCCGACTCTGTGCCATCTCCGCTCTGATCCTGCCTATGCAATCTCCAATACAGTTGAGGGACTCGATGGAGTTGAAAACGCAAAAGCAGCCATGTGGCTTGAAGGTGGTGACCCACGTGTGGCTGAAGAGCAGCGTGGAATTGACATCCACGGCCAGAAGCTCCAGTTCGTAAATTTTACCGTCCAGGGTGTACTCGTCGTCTGTGGACTGAGCTCGGATCTCATTGGCTAGTTCCTGTGAGAGACCCTCCCTTCCCAGGAGGCAGAGATTGATCTTATCGATGTTGGCACTGCTATAGTAGAGATTAGAGCGGCCGTGGTCGAGCTGCACCAGCCTGTTTGCTAAAACCTGCTCCACTTTCAGATCCACACAGTTCTGCCCACTCAGGCATGTCTCCTTCGTGGGATGGTAAACAAACCCAATGTGTTTGAGGAGGAGCGACTCTCTATCTGGGGCAAGTTTCTGCAGTGCTCTGTATCTTGGCTCCTCATTCAGCACACAGTGAATTTCGCTCATCTTGTCACAGCTGGGGGTGGCATTCAGATCCAAGTCATAGAATAGCTCAGCGTGCTCAAAAAGCATTTCCTGAAAATCCTCTTTGGCCCTTTCAACTATTTCCTGCTGGTGTCTACAGTAAACATCCCTCCTATCTGATTCTGTGATGTACTTGTAGGACTCGTCCTCCATGACAAAGCACATGACTTCCTCCCAAGGCTGCCCTGCACTGATAAAGTGAACCCTATCCAGCGTCTTCTTGAACCGGTCCTTCATCTCCACCCTTCTCTTCTCTGAGAGCAAGTGCTGGACGTGGTTATGGTAAATTCTCTCACCATCGAGCGTGTCGAGGAGGTCGAAGGGTATCCTGCGGTCACTCATGGCAATGTGGTCCGTCTCATCCCACGGCGTCTGTTCCAGGACCACAAACCAGTACTGGAAATCCGGCCGGTTCCGGATCACACTCTGTGCCTCGGGCCAAGAGAGGTGTTCGACCTCGTCCAGGTTATTGAGGAGGTTGTTAAGGGTTTTCGGTAGTGTTGTCAGGTATTCTTCCCTCCGCCTCTTGATGTGCTCCTGCTTCAGTTGTGCAATGTGCTTTGTGAACATGTTGCGTGCTTTCCTGGTGCCCTCCAAGGTGATGAACTGGTCATAGTCAGGCTGGCCCTTCATATTATTGATCACCGTTTTCCACGTGATGTGGTAATCCCTAACGGTGTGCACTATCAATTTCTCAAATCTATCCGTTACTGAGGCGACAAGCTGCCGTTGCACTTTATATGCCTCCAGGTATGGCACAGTTTTTGGCTTCCCCCTCGTTTTATCCAGCTGCTGGATGAGGGCGTTGAAGCAGACCTCTGCGTTGACGTTGGAGCGCGCCGACGTCTCGATTAGCAGCAGGTTCTTCTTGCTGGCAACGAAGGCTTGCAGGTCCCTCAGGTGCTGGTCCACACCCTCGTCACATTTCGTGGCAGCAACGACAATGGGCTTCTTTGACTTGACAATTTGGGAGTAGATGCTGTTGACGAACTTCATTTGGTCGTCAAACTTCCTATTGCAACCCTTGCTAACATCGATACAGAGCAAAAAGCCGTCGATGTTCAGCTTCCCGTCGGGCATCTGCTTCTGGTCAAAGTCCTGCTCCAAGCCCAGCTGGTCCGTGCAGATGTACATAAGCTTTTCTGCCGACTGGAGCTTGGTTGCTGCTGCCCGTTTGGTGTACGGCTGCAGGTTCGTACTCCGATGTGGAAGAAACGTCTGGTCATCGATGAACTCCGTTTGTTCGATGATTTGTATTTTACAGTCCAACCCGTCGTCCCCTCGGTGGGACACCTCCCCCCAATACAGGAAGTGGTCATTGTTAACCACACGTCCCCCAAAGTCTATTGTGCTCAGCACCGAGGTGTGCTCCGAGTAGTAGCCGTCGGCATTGGGGCGAAGATACCGGTTGCATAGGCAGGACTTGCCAATGCCACAATTTCCCTTCTCTTTCTCCGTCCCCGAGAGGCCAACCACACTGACGGCGAATGACGGGGGCCGCGCATCCTTGTTCTTGGCCATTATATTCCCCCGCTCATCGCTAACTTGGTCACTTCCAGGAAAAAGGGTCAAGATATCATTCCAGTTCTGCTCGTCAGTTGTACAGAGGCACATTCATGCTGATTTTCCCTTGGTTGTGGCGAATCCCCCTCCGACTCTCTCAGCTTCTATCCTGGGTCTTCTTTAAGCTGGGATAGAACAGCCGGCTTCTCCTTTTATCACCTGCCTGCAAGACATGGAATTTACAATTAGGAAGAGATAAAGGCAACACAAACAAAAACATATTGGCACTGACTCGTCCTCAGAGCACTTCAGTCTCCTTATCACAAATAATATAATTAGCTTTTGTTTGGCAGCATATCCCCCCCTGGGACATACATGTACATGTATGCACGGTCTGTGAATTTAAAACAACAAATCAGACATGTTAATCAGGCTTTACACGGAGTTATCAGGAATGAACACAAAGGTACACATTATCACACTTATGCAGGACAATATAATCCCTCTTAAACGGTAATAGCTTAATAAAAGGTTTTTGATCTGCCTTTAATGTATTAGAACAAGAATGCACCGGTCTGAAAACACTGCAATAGGTGTTTAATTTAACTAATGTGATGATAAAGCCAGCTGCATTTGTTTTTTAAACAGGAACATTTCTATTAAAAAACTGCAAGACAAAAATCAAAAGTGTGACAATAAAACGTATATAAGAGAAAGGAAGAGTAATTCAATCACGGGCCGAGAAAAAGAAGCGCTTTCAACCAATTTGTGCCGAGGCAGGATAAAAATGGCTTGCGACTCTAGCCCTTTGACAGCCACTGACCTAGAAATGATTTGCTTCGCTGTGAGAATGAAACAGAAAAAATAAATCAGTTCACAGATGCGTCATAATCATCGGCACAACCTACGGCTACATGATTAGGGCTAAACGTATAATCCTGATGACTGGGCCCGCCGCTCTACTAATATATATTTTACCCGACATTCCGTCTCTGATTATTAATCCTAATTAGCAGTTTTTTATTATCTGTGGGATGAAATCATTGTGCTGCTTGCTCATAATCTATTCAACATTAACAACAAGGTGAAATAAAGTGTTTCACTGTTGACAATACCAATATTCAGCAATAACAGATTGTAGAAACTAAAACTCTAGTATCTGATGGACCTTTCAATCATTATCATTTCAGATCGCCACAGTCAAATGAGCCTGAGCCCGTCCGTTAACTAACTAGAGGCTGATAAGCGATAGCTGCAGAGAGAATTGCAGTCACTGTTGTGTTTTACAGAACGATGGCAATCAGCCAGTGAATTTGCCTGCGTGAGCTGGAACCGCTCGCTGCAGCGCGGCGGCATGCTGAGCCTGATGAGAAACTGCACCACAGAAGGAATTTGGTGCGCCAACACCACTCGAGCAACAAGGTTTCCCCCCCCCCGACTGTTTATGAAGGCCACGGTGATGATGTCACATGTGTGTGGGGGGGGTGGGAGTTTTGAGAGTTCAGCATATCTACAGAGAGCTTAAGAAACAGGCAACATTAATGGAAATGTTTGCAGAAGTCTAAAAACGAGGAGGACGCATTATCGAAAAACAAAGAGATCAAACAATCATTGCCCTCTTTGTGAGATGACACAGATGACGGTGAACTAGAGGAAATGACCTGCAGGAAATGAGCCCTAAATGTTAAGTCAGCTTATCTGTAATTTGGGCGCATCCAACCAGGAGCTCCGCGTCCCTTTAAACACACCCACGACATTAGATGAAGTCATAAAGCAAACGGACCAGCAGGTCCGTCAGGTTTACAGATCTAACCACGAGCCCCTACAATGGGCCACACCTGACTGAAGCAGGAAGTCAGGGAGACGTTCACCTGAGCTCATGAACAGGTGAAGCACTGTGCATGCGCACAAACACACTAATGCCCGCAAGCCAGGTATTTCCATTACTGACTGATGGCACACTGATCACAAACTAGCACAGACTAATAACTCCTTCAAAACAACAGCCAAACAAACCTAAATCTTGTCATTTCTAATGTTAAACAGTACACGAGTCCCTCCTCTCACTGCCACTAGGAAACACTTGAAGCCACTCATTGGCGATAGACGAAGGCCATCAATTACAACAACTGAAACCTATTAATGTTGTGTTGATCGACTAACCCAGCGCTTCTTACGGCCCTGCATTCCTCCCCCTGATCTCCGTCCAAACCACCAGTGTTTAAGCAGATCAGTCACCCGAATCCAAACATCTGTTTTGCATTTCTGTGAGCCAGAATCCAAGTCTATCGCTCCGCTGTCTACACACAGGGTCGATACGAGACTATTGAATAAATGTTAACATGTATGAAGAGAGGAGTGGTGCCACTGATATACAGTTAGTTAGTTTACTGTATAAGACCTGGAGCCTTATTACTGCAAAACACTACAGCCAAAACTACATTTGTGCTACAGTAATAGCTAAAAGTAGCCTCGTGCATCATGATTAGTCTATTCACTGTGGGGATGTGGGGGGGGGGATTAAGGTATCACTTGGCAAGCTGGTTTTAGAGATGACTAAATGCGCTTAAGCCTGAAGCACAGCAGCACACACAGCCAGGGATGGCGGACCTTCTAAAGCAGCACCCAGCTGGGCTTTTGGTTTTTAAATAACCTTGTTTATGTTTTTCAGCAGGACTCCTGCAGAGGAAAGGAGGTCCATCGACTGTAAATGAGGCGCCACTGACTCATTATGTTTCTCCAGAACCAATTCTGATCTCGTGCACAGACAACAAAAACTGCCTCCTATTAAGCAAAGAGCGAGAGAGAAAGATTCATTCAAACGTTACAATCTTTCCCCATCATGACACCCAATTAATTAATTTATTTTCACCATTAACTGTCACTTTCATTTTTCAGCTGCTAGCTTTTTTGGGTTGCGTAACGCGGTTTTAAATGTCAGCTACCTCATTGTGAGAGAAACTACAGCTGTGATACAACAAAACACAACACAGAGACGACTCAAACTTTCTTAAATGTCAAAATGTATCCGCAAATATTCAGCCAGTCTGCTATTATAAGAGCTGAGAGCGTCTTATTATATGTGTAATATGCATAATTCTGCTGGAGTTAGTGGTGAAAGTTTATTATTTTCAAATTCACTGTGCAATTTCTCAACAAAACGTCTTTGTCGCTGCAAAAAGCTTTTGAATAAATTGATTTTTAATTCAAAACTATGTGAAGAAGCACCTGGCTGGTGCACAGAGATCTCGTCCCCCTCCCCCCCTCCAAGATTCAGGTCCAGACCTGAAGCAGAGTCTCACTCATCTGACTTCCCATTCCTGAATTATCAATGATGTAACAATCAGTTTATAGGCCAACTCATCAGACCAGCAGTCACTCAGAACAAAGGTCCTTGGAATCAATCCTTGTGTGGTTTGTTGAAGCCGACACTTATATTGAAATATTCCCCACCATATTTACGCCAATATGCATTATTGTCCGGTTTCTTCAAGCTTTTTTTAGCCTATCTATTCAGATAACGCTGCAAGCTTCTTGTCAAGACGACAAGAAAATAAATGCTAAACATTTCCTCTCACACATTATCTGAATATTACACGTTATGCCTATGGGCAACAACACATGTATGGATGTAGAATAACATGCGTAACAGCTGATAAGGAACATCCAACTCAATATTGTTAACAAGAACCTCGTGAATACTCAATGCCTTTAACAATCTATGTGTTTGAGGAATGTGGCAGATGTTTTATATATGTAGAGACTCAGAGGAGTGGAGAAAAAGATAGAAGCCGGACTAACCCTTTAAAGAGAGTTTGGTTAAATGTCATGCAGAGCTGCAGCAGGACAAACCCACTGACCTGACTGACCAGCTGGACACAGAAAACTGGCAACCCAGCAAACTTCTAAATAAACTCGGAACAGGTTAAAAAAAACATTTAAACAGTGGATAAAAAGCTAGCACAGTGTGAAGGCGTTTAACTCGGATGTCAGTGTGTCGTTAAAATGTTAATATTCTATGTATTTCCGTTTGATCCGTGAGAATGAAACCTACTGAAAAGGGTGGATAATCACGAAAAAAATCCTAAAAAAGAAAAGAAAAAGAGAGGTGAATTAAAGTGAATTATTGTTCCGGTTAATGAGTTAAGTTACGGTTTAAAATTAAACCAACATACGTTTATGTTAATGCGTCAATGCACCGTAGCTAACAATCGCAACCACAGCATTTGATACGGTATTTATTACCCTCCTCTCTCCAGGGAACAGGACGTGAAACCCGGCCTGAGAGAAGAAAAAAATGCACCTTTCCCAAAATCCCTATTAGCTAACATTAGCCTAGCTATGTTAGCCTCGCATGCCAAAAAAGTGGGGGTTGATGGGTAGTAACGTTAGCTAACTAGCTATAGCGTTAGCAACACGAAACCGAGCCTACCATTTGGGAAGAAAAGCAGTTTAATGGAGTTTAATTTAATTTAAAACAAGCCACACTCGTGTTATTATCACACCTCAGTTTCGTAATTTTAGGGCCCAGGTTTTCGCCTGAAAAAAAAAAGAGTGCTAGCAAAGAAAAAGCTAATGGAAGTCCCAAATACATTCCCCTACCCACCTAATAACATGGTCGCTCCCAGAATCCACATACCACGGAAAAAAAGAGGAGAAAGCATTCCCACATTTTACAGGGCAAAAAAAAAGAAAATTTAAATCCACAATCTGCGGCTGTTAGTGTCCGACAAGATCCGAAGTTGGGGTTCGGTTGACGGTGTAGTCCGACGGCCGGTTAGCCTGTGTTTTTAGGTGTATTTCAGTGTTGTTCAGTGTGGTATGCGCCTGTAAACTGAAACCTCCTCCCCTCTCAGCAGCACTGCCAGGCAGTAATGGCGACTCTCTCTCTCTCTCCTCCACTCATCTCAGTCTAAGTCTATGTCGCTCTACCTCTCCATTCAGCCCCTCTCTCTCTCTCTCTCTCTCTCTCTCTCTCCACACCTGTCTGTCCCTTAACGCCATATATTCAAATATGTGGCATTAAATATAAAGTAATTATATTAGTAGTAAGCTACTTTTATTATTTATTTTATAAAAGATAAAATTACTTTATTAATCCCGAAGGAATTTATAGTGCCAGAGTTTAAAAAAAGATTGCAACATAATAGTAAGAAAAAACGAAAAGAGTAAAAATATGAATAAATATATACAATAGAGTGATATTCAGTGACCACTCCCCTCACTCTAAGTCTATGTCGCTCTCTCTCTCTCTCTCTCTCTCTCTCTCTCTCTCTCTCTCTCTCTCTTTCTCTTTCTCTTTCTCTTTCTCTGTCTCTCTCTCTCTCTCTCTCTCTCTCTCTCTGTGTTGCTGTACTTTACCCATACATTATTTTTAATTATATCAAAACTTCACATTATACATTACTTTATATCCCACACTATATTACTACATTATATACTTTTCTGGTGTACACTGTTATGGTTGTTGGTGTCATATTACTTTACATAAACTATACTTTGCTGCTACTTTACTTACCTCACTGTGTCACTTTGTTTGAGACGGTGTGACATAGTTAAAGTACACTTCTGGTCGTGGGTACTGTTTGTGAACTTGCTTGCATCTGATTGCTCTTTCTACTTTTATTCTATTCTCATTTTTATTTCATATACTTCCAATTATTTGTTTGTTTTATTTTCTACCTTTCTCTATGTACTTGTACTTGTCTTTGTGCTGCTGCAACGCCCTAATTCCCCCTCTGAAGATCAATAAAGGTTTATCTTATCTTTTCTTATTTTTATTGACGTGCAAAATAGCAAATTAATACAAAAGAAATACAATAGGGAGGCAACTTAACTGTAACTTTATTGTCCCTTCAGGTTCATTTAAATATAGAACACAGACAGACATCAACATAAGATACATAAAACATATAAAATCCCTCAAATATTTTGTATATATTATGTCAGACTTACATAACATTATGCTCAACAATGCACAACCACCTCTCATCATCCAACCTGACTCCCACTACTGTATCTAATAATTCATATTTAGTATATCAAATTTCCCAAAACAAACACAAAAGCCCTCCACAAGTTCACAGAGACATAGTTCATGTCATCAAAGTGCTCATTGTTCAAAGCAATCTCTGTGCATTGTTTATGTATTATAGTTATTAATGGGTAAACTTAATTATTATTATTCACTGCCTGTGCTCATGATTTGGTGTCTTGAGGCTGCTATTTTTTCAGTTTTTTAAATGTGCTTTATTGGTGCATATATAATTAAATTGGGAATATAAAATATCTGCTCACCTGAGGAGGAAAAACACAACTTGAATAAAGATGTGAAAACCTGGATGCTGTCTTGCTTACTGCTGGTGCATTTGTTAATTTTCATTGACGGTCTGCTTGACTGTCATCAGGTATATAAATGGTATGATGTATTTGTTTATATGTTCATATCTTCATCAGGTATGTGGTATAATATATAATAGGAAGAGCAGTGTCGATTCCATGCTGGTTGTGGAACAGTGGACCTCTTTTCCATCTCAGGGTTCAAGCATGTTTGGCCATTTAGTCTTCATTTTTGTGGACTTGGAGAAGGCTTGTGATCCGCGGGGAGTCATGTAAGAGATATTAGGACCTTTTGAAAGAGTTTTCTGTGTATTCTTGGCAAGAAGTGAAACAGGTTTTCGGTGGGTGGTGTCCTTTGTCACAGATTGTGGGTAGGATCTCAAGGGGCCGTCAGGGGAACCACAGAGTTCAACTCTTTGCAGATGATGTGGTTGTGTTGGCTTCAGCCGACCGTGACCTGCATCTGAGTGTGTGAAGCGATCAGGAGGACAGTCAGCACCTCCAGGTCTACTAAGGCCCTGCATGGTTTTCTGCAGGGAAACGGTGGATTGTTGGAGGGAGTTGTTTCTCCAAATAAAAGAGTTCAAATATCGTGTTCAAGAGGGAGCTTTTCAATTTAGTTTTTTGTGATTGGTCATGGGCTGTGGGTTTTTTTGTTTTTCATCAAACATCTAATCGACTTATCAAGTAATTGTTTCAGAGCCACTGGCAGAAAAATAGCATCTGTGCTGCCAAAAGAGAAGATGAAGTAAGAAGTTATGGCAAAAACAAAAAGTATGATCAATGAGCATTAAAGTTACTGTGAGAAACGTTTAACTAGTTATGAAAATATAATACTGATGCCTCTACGTGACCTACATAAGTAAACGGGAGCCAACACACTGTCAGACCCTGCTGCAGCACAATGAGAGGTTTTCTAAAGGGACTCTGGTGCTCAGAGACACCACTTTAGTCCACAGGGGCCAACAGAATCAACACTTGAGGTAACTTTAAAGTAATCTGACAAACCTTGAATGTTTATGACCTACATGCAGCGTATCAATATTCATGCAACAGCCCAAATGTTGTAATAAAGTATATTACGTCACATGTGTAACTTTGCCCATTTCTGTGTTTCTCTCATTGTATAACTGTCTTTCTCATCCTGTATATATAGATGTGTCTCTTTCTGTCTTTGTGTGTCTGTTCTCCATTTCAATAATCTTCTTTATTGGCATAAATGTTAGATGAGAGATATTGCCAAAGCATCTAAATTAAAATTAAAATCCCTCTCTCGGTCTTACACACTCTGTCTGTGATGTAATTATATTGCGGATTTCTTTTTCTCTGCAAAACGTGTTTAATTATGTAGAATGTTCCTGTAAGAAAAAGCTAATTTGCTCAACAGGGAATGCAGGTTCAGTTTGTTATTATCACCATAAAGTCCTACTTTTGTGATATCTAATACAGTTTGTCATCAGAAAATTAAGCCATTCCAATTCTGATCAGGTTTTGTAATAAATCTCGACAGTAATGAAGAGAAACATTGCAGCCACTGTTAGATAACGACGGGCCGTGGGTGGACAAAGGAGTCCTCAGTGAAACTCCTTCATTTATATTTCAGTTGTTCTGGGTTTTGGGATCAATACGAGCTGCTGGTTCCAATGGATTCCCTCGAGTGCAATGCTGTGTTAATGAGACTCAGAGCTCAGAAAGACTCCACTCACCCAGATAAGAGTGAACAGACTCAGCGGGGATGGGTCACACATCTAAAATTAAACCCAAGGATAAACTGGAATCAAAAGACTTATAAAGCAGAAAACTTACAATGTTGATGATACTTTAAATCTCTCAGAAAAAGCTGCAAAATCTCCCGAAACAGTCAAAATCTGCACAGAAGAAAACATGATTAATGGAGATGGTCTGTGTCTGTCTCCTTTGGTGCATTGTTCATTTCTAAATATATCCAGCAGCCACACTGGAATCTGATACCAGAAAATGTTTCTGCAATCTAAAATGTAAAACAACGATTAAACCTGTTTGGGGTTCAGCGTGTCAGGATTAAAAAAAGGTGAGGGATTCTTTCTTTCTTAAGCTGCCATTTTGCACCAATGATGTAACAATCCCACAGGGACAAATCCACCAGAGGAGAGGAAACAGAGACCAATTTGTAGAGCGGCAGCAGCAGTGGGACAGAAAACAGAGAGCAATGTAGCTCAGGGACAACTGTCCTAAAGAATAAGATGTACAGTAAGGTATATTTATACGCCATTCATTAAAAAACATTCTGTATTTTAGAGCTGAAATGGTTCAAACCAATCAATTACTCTTTTGAAAGTAAATTACAACAATGTCCATAATCAATAAATCATTTAAGTCTTTTTTTAAAGGAAATGTATTCACTCCCTGGTGGACAGTTTGATAATAAGATCAGTATCAGTCTTATGCCTCAGCCAGTTAGTTTAGCTTAGCATTAAGACTGGAAGCAGGGGGAAACAGCTAGCCTTGATCTGTCCAGAAGTAACAATATAAACCTACGAGCACCTCTAAAGTTCACTGATCTTTATTTAATCCGTACAAAAACAAAGTGTAAATCGGATCTGGGTCTGTCCACGGTGGACCGGTCTCTGCTGGAGGATCTGGGTCTGTACATGGTGGACCGGTCTCTGCTGGAGGATCTGGGTCTGTCTACGGTGGACCGGTCTCTGCTGGAGGATCTGGGTCTGTCCATAGTGGACCGGTCTCTGATGGAGGATCTAGGTCTGTCCACGGTGGACCGGTCTCTGCTGGAGGATCTGCGTCTGTCCATGATGGACCGGTCTCTGCTGGAGGATCTGGGTCTGTCCACGGTGGACCGGTCTCTGCTGGAGTCTGAGCTGAAGGAGTTTCTGGTGAACCTGCATGATTTCATCTGGTTTCACCAGAATCCGACCGGTGGCTCCGATGACGAGCATTAAGAATAACTCTATAGAAACAGACCATCTTCTCTCCGATGGTCTCTTTACTGATGGAGGTCTGATAGAGGATCAGGACTAAACTGAGACTGATTCAGGACCAGTTAAAATATATTTTGCTGCACCGCAGCAGCAGTTGTTATTCACACCTGGTGTGAAAAAGTAAAAAAGGTATCTAGCAGCAGTGTGTCATATGCTTCAGAACCAGAGACCTGCAGAGAAATCACGTCAATAAAATACATTTTATTTGCATGATATGCATCCTCCAATCCATTCATTATCTAAACCAGCTGATCAGGTTTGTGGGGGGCGTGAGGAGGGTCGCTCACACAAATGCATCTAACCTGCATGTCTTTGGACTGCTTGAGGAAACTGGAGCACCAAGAGGAGATCCACGCAGGCGATGGAGAGAACATAAAAACATATATTTGATTGTACATTTTTACAAGAAAAACAGCCTTTATTTTAGCAACTGCATACAGGTACAAACACAAAACACATGCAAGCTTTTCACACACTCTATATCGGGAATAACTCAACACAAAAGTAGAAGTTGCTGAGAAGGTTGACTTGCGTGTGTGTGTGTGTGTGTGTGTGTGTGTGTGTGTGTGTGTGTGTGTGTGTGTGAGTTATTTGAGGAGTTACAGAGCCCATGCAGTGCAGTCAGTGGCTGCCACAGGCGACCCCTGCTGCAGGCGCTGCACCATCAGCACCTCCATATGGAATCTGCAGATATTTCACTTTCTGTCAGCCTTTCATGTTTCACACCTTTCTGGTTTGTAAAATCCTGACAGGACGTATTTTTCTTCTTTTCTCAGCATGCATCCAGATCCTTCGGTTCTCTCACAGCCTCAAAGTTTGTGGTGCTGCAACACGACATTGTCAAACTGGGATGAGTGCAGCAGCAGCAGCTCTCTTCAACCTCTGCTGACAAGGTTCCTCTGAGCAAGGCAGGATGTTTGTTGTGCATCTGTACAACCAGCAGCAAAAGTTGAGTTTCAGGTTAAAGTAGCTTTATTCTTTAATCATTAATTACAGCGAGTATAAGAGGAGCAAAACATAGTTCCTTTGGAAGCACAAACTGAGATTCAACAAGTAGTTAAGAGCAATATATTGATCACAGCAGTTACAACAAGAACAGAGTCAATGTTTGTGTTGAGGAACAAACACGAGACACATGTAGGAACGTAAGATATCCTCATAAAGTCCAGCAATACGAGTCAATTTCTGCTCGTTACATGAATGCCAACAAAACTTAGTTCGATTTCGGAAAAGATCGTGAAATACCTCACGAGGTTTAGACGGTCTTTATACTTCCTCCGTCATCATTACATGGATAACGTATGAAAGAATTTTGACCTACAACTGGTGTACAAGTCATGTTGGTTAATTGGTTGAACAGGATTTCAAATCCATCAGATCGTGGATCCAAAGGTTGGAGTCGCCACGGCTCATGCAACCAATCACATGAGGAACAAAAGAACACAGATGTCTCTTAAAGTTACACAGATAAAATACATAAAGAACAATAATGCATCCATCAAGTGTCACAAATTAAAGGAAACATGACCGATTCAGTTCTTCATTGGAGCCAAAGGGCTCAACTATGAATCCAACATGCATGTTTGCACAGTTTGCAAATCAACCGATGTGCTCCAGTCTCTTCTTTGTTCTTTAAACGTTTGCTGTTCTGGAGCTGAGAGGAACCTCATTTAGCTGCTGGAGGACACAGAAGTTTTAAAAGTCAAGCTTTATCAGAAGCGACTTCCTGCAACTCCAAAGATAATTAATTTGGTTTTGAAGGGTATTTTTCCTCTTCTGATGGAAGTCTCTCTGCAGCTCTTCATCGCTGGCTATACATATTTCTTTGATGGCCACAGCTTCTGTGTCACTGTCTGCTGGATGGATGAATATGATGTCTGAATATAAATCTCCCCGGACAAAGCTGCTTATTCACAGCAATGAGAGAACTCGATGAGAATATAAAAGCATCTGGTGCAAAACGTACACACACTGTCTGACACATTAAATCATAAGCATCATAAATGTAAGGCTCTCTGCTGAGGTGTGGAGCTAAAAGAGACAAAATGGTTCCTGTAAAACTGAGAGGTGTGATGAATGAAGCTTCATTCAACCTGAAGGAACTCCTGAAATCAAAGTCCCTCATGTGTTCACCTAACGCTGGGATCTTTAACATCTCCTTTACACGAATATTCAATTAATATACAAATATTATTCTATTTTATATTTCATGTATGTTGTGTTTTATCGCTTTATATCTCTGGATTCTCTTTTTTTACTTTAATGAGCATTTTTAGATGGAGCCTGAGGTATAAGATTTTTATTGCAAATGACAGGCAATCATTGTTGTGACAGTAAATAAATAAATATCATATACATGTTATTGACATTTCATCATGGAAGTTAACGTGCTATATTCCAATTTTATCCTCAGGTAAAACAATAAATGCAGTTTCAAGCTCAAAAATCCTCCTCGTCACATGTGAAACACGTGTCTATCACATGTTGAAAACTGAAAACCTTTAAATTACAGGCCAGAAATATATTAAATAATTTACATAAATATAAATCAATTATATAAATTCATATGATGAAGGTGTGTTTGATTTGTGAAACAATCATGTTTCCTTTATGATAGATTCACGAATGGGAACATCACATTTCTTATTTTATTTTATAATTTTATTACAGTAATGACATATTAATAATAACATAACATAAAGGAAACTGAATGGTTGATTTGAAAAAAAGGTGAATAAATGACATTTAAAATTAAAAATATATATATTTAATTAAACATTTCAAACACCACAACAAAAACAAAATAAACAAACAGAAATTCAAACTCCAGGTTGAGGTTCAGGTTACTTTTCTTCGTACCGGTAGGTAGACGAGGCATCCATCTCAACACACATTACAAGCAGCACAGACAACAAGACAAACATGATAAAAGTACACAATGCTGCACATCTCCAGTCAGAGAATCCATTATGTTTTGCTCACCACAGCATTTCATAATCTTTACCCCCCCCCCCCCATGTCACATGGTCTTAATCATAATTTGTGCCGACTGGTTCTGTATCAGACGTGGATGCAGCAGCTCTGGATGCTCTGTAGGTCACATCTGGAACAGCTACTCCACCAAAGTTGTCCCTCCGAAGTCAAGAATGATCTCCTCCGTCTGGTTGACTTTGAGAGAGACAGAGTTCTTTTTGTCCTTTTAAGCAGATCTCTGTCGCTGACTCACTCTTCTGCTGTGGAGTCATCGGCAGAAGAGTGATCGCTGTGATGTGGAGTGATGCTCATCACGGCCTGTTGCTAGGAGCTGCACAGTGATGGTCACCGGGGTCAGACGACTGGTGCTGAGTCACAATCGATAGACAGTTTCTGTAGTGAAGCTTCAGTACAAGTGGAGTCAGTGGAGTCACATCATGAACACACTGTGGTACAACGGAAGGTTTCTGTAGAAGTAGTACTAGAAGTACTAGAAGTACTAGAAGTAGTAGAAGTAGTAGAGTTACTGCCCAAATTAGTATTAGATTCACAAAACGGGCAATTTTTTAAGACATTACAAAACAATGATCCATGATACGTGATGATAGTATTTCCCATATATGTATTCCATATATTTTCAGTAGATCGTGGTGTAAATGCAGGTTTGCGTCGCCAAAGAGAAAAGGGTCCAAAAATAGAGATAAGTAAAAGATATCGTCATGAAACTTCCCTCGTTGATTACTTACAATGAGACATTTCTTTTTTTGTTTCACAAGTTTTCTGAAGATCTTATGTTTACATATGCAAATGAGGCAGATTATTATTATGTTAACTGTATATCTGTGTTATGGCTTTGTTCTGCTTCTCCTATTTGAAAATGAACACACAAATAAAATATAGGAATATATTGTACATCTTTCTTTTTGCCCTTTATATAATCCTGTAAATGTTATTGTTTTTTTTATGTTTGATACATTTTATCAGTTTAGTGTTTTGTCATCAAAGCTCTTCTTTATGCACACTTTTATTTCTTTGTAATTAATTCATTCACTTGTTCTAATTTAATTTCCAGGGTAGATCTTTGTGTCCATTTTTTAAAATATATATGTGAATTGGCTTCTGCTCATTTTTTGTGGAAATGTTCTTGCAGATGAGGCATTATTTTCTTAAAATATGTGCTAATGTTCATACAAATCCAGAACAGAAATCTAAACCAAGAACGTCTGCACAAAACCTCACAGCAGTTTAATAAATGTTGAGATATTTCAGTCTGGTGGATCGACAGCGACACTAAAAACATTTACAAAACGATAAAAGAAACAAAGCACCATTCACCAGAAGGTCATTTGAAAAATAACTGTTTTTAGATTTGACTCTTTATTCATTATTTGCACGTCATTGAGATATCCTGTCACTAAAGATGTGACTCTCCCGGCTGGTTTTAATAGTGAGATTTAAAGATTTATCAGCTGATTTCCTGCCCTGCTTCTCACCCTGAACTGTTCCTGGAGCTCTCACCAATAAAAAGATTTAAAAAGCATCACTGAGGACAGACAGAGACTCCTCCAGCCTCCTCTCTTCCTCTCTCACATCATTCAATACTAACACTCCAGGGGCTTACCAAACACACTACTATTTTTTTTCTAGTTGGGAAAATCTCCCTTAAAACCTCCCATTCTGAAAGTGAAGCCCTGAGGGTGTGAGAGCTTTGAAAAAAAGAGACATCAGATGTGCTGAGAGGACGTCCTGTCCTCCCCTCCAGCTCGGCTCCTCTGCTGCTGCAGCTCTGGAGCTTCTTTACAGGCTCGGCCGGTGTTTCATAAACCCACGTTTGTTTCTGTTGCTGGCCGGCTGCTCCTTCACCCTCATGGCATGATGTAATGTCTCACACGTCTTTGTTTTAGATTCAAACGCTCCAGCAGTTACCTTAATCCATCTGTGTCTCAACATGCTGCTCTCTGGTTGAATTCTGTTCTTTTTTTTATTTGTTTCACTTTATTACAAACATGTATTTACCTTCTCAGGTTCTTATGAGAAGATGAGAATTTTCCTGAATATGTTTACTTTTGCTTCCAGCTTTCACAATATCAGGTTTTCACGAGACGAATGTTGAGGCCAAAAGAAGGAATGGTAACAATATATCGCAATAGCTATAGAAAAATAAATGTGAATACATATTGATATTAATGCTATTGTTAAATGTAAGTTTTGTCTCTTTTATGGCAAATTAATTAGAGTCAAAATATGACTGAGTCTGTAACCACAACTGTATTATCACAGTTATCGTCAATACCTGTAGACCCGTACTTTCACTACTTCACTGCTATTACAAGAACTGCTACTGAAAACAGCTCATAGAAAAAGACCAGAAATATAATTAATAGCAGTGGTCACAAGAGCCGTAGTAGGCAAGTCCAACGTCAAAACTTAAGTCAAAACTGACAAGTCCAACGTCAAGTCTTGAGTCAAGTCTTAAGTCAAGAGTAACAAGTCCCATGTCAAGTCCTAAGTCCTACACAAGTCCAACAGTTTTCAGTCCTGAACAAGTCATAATGCACTCTTCACCAAACCTGATTTGCATCTCCATCCTTTCAAACCGCATATTTTGCATACTGCAAACTTTTCTTTGTTAACTACCACATATTTATTCAAATGAAATTACCTTTGATATCATATTTTCCAACTGGTGATCAGTAAGGTAATGTAAGTTCTTCATGGTTCTCTCCTGCAACACATAGTTGAAGTAGTACTACAGTAGTAGTAGTAGTAGTAGTAGATAGTAGCAGTACTCATAGGAACAGAGTTTAGTTTCAGATGTGTAGAAATAAGAGATTATTCTCTCATGACTTCATTAACTCGTGTCATTTTAAAACACAACTGACTCTCCGTCTCTGTGTCCGTCCTTCGGTCACGCTCTGAATAAAACTATGAAGGTCTCCTTCTCCTTGTGAGGGTTAATCCTCCACGAGGGCCTCCCTCAGTCCGGACCGGTCTATTGTGTCTGGGTGTGTGCTCAGCTGGGACGGCTGTAATACTGAACCCCAGCAGGGCGAAGCAGGAAGCTGTCTGAGTATTTATATCTCCCTGCACTGCAACAATACAAGTCCAGCAGGATCTCGCACTGACTCACCAAAACCCTCACAAGACGCCGTTTGGCTCCAAGATTATTACTATGTTCACATTTGGAATTGACCACATAAATATGGTTCTTGAAAGTACAAGGAAGATGTTGTGGACTATTTTCTTTTGGTTTTGTGTCATTTAGTTTATTTGTATTGTTGTTTTATGCTTGGTGTCTTGTCATCAAATGTTTCACATGACACGCAGATAAAAGCTAACTATTATCTTAATATATCATTATAAATATTATTTACCACTTCCACATATTTTTTATACCTTTTCTTACTTTATTTTTGTATTTAAAACACTGTAGTTTAATTACGAAATGTCATATTCGATCCCTCCGGAGTTTGTTTGTGCAAACACTGATGCAACTTTGGTTCAATTTATAGTTTCATTGCATTGATTCAACATTCATGAACTCCTTTAATACTTTAATACGTCTCACTACACACACTGATTAACAGCAGCCACTGAGTCCACAGCGGTTTACATATTCCAAAAAGCTGTTGGAAGGTGCTATAAATGTTTGGAATCATTCCTTTGTCCTCTGAAAAAGCAGAGGAAACTCCAGCACCTTATTAGTGACAAAACAGATAAATAAGAAGAAGAAAAGAAACAGCGAGGCTGAGAAAGAGGCAGCCAGCGTTGTCTTATATGTTAATGAATCCTCCTCAAAGGTCAGCACAATCTGAAAACCGTCCTCTTGTGTGAGACACAGAGTCAGAGTCCTGAAATATTGAAATGTTTGCCTCGAGGCAGTGAGGTGTAATGGAAGTCCTCCTGTTCCCAAATCAACACCTGTCGCTGCTCCTGTCGAGTCGCCTGATGAAAAAACATCTAACTCCAGTAAACAGCCTCGTCACTCACTTCAACGAGACAAACAAAAACAAAGGATCATCCTGAAAAAGAAGTGAAACGTGGCCAATTAAATATGTATAAAACCACAAGTTAAGGATAATAGACTTTATATATGAAGTGGCCGTAGTCATGGACATCACTCATTGGTTTGTGGACGTTTTGAAGCATTGAGTTCGACGATTTCGTCGTCGCCATCTTGTTATTTTTACAACCAGTGAACAGGAAGTGACCATATCTGGACTGAGGAGGAGTGACGTAGAGACGCCGTATACGTCTCTGGTAGAGACCTGTCAATCACTGTGTAGCCCCGCCCTAAAGCATCCCCTGCTTTATGGTCTGTTTGACTCTAAATGGACCATAATGTACTAAATGAACATCATGCTGTATTGAAGAAGACTTGAAACTAGAGATTGAGACCATAAACTCATGTTTACAATGTTTACTGAGGTAATAAATCAAGAGAGAAGTAGAGTCATTTTCTCATAGACTTCTATACAACCAGAGGAGTCGCCCCCTGGTGGACACTAGAGAGAATGCAGCTTTAACACATGAAGCTTTGACTTCACTCTGCAGAACCGGAGGTTGCCGCCTGCTGCAGAAACACCTACAGTAAGTACAGAAGGTGAAAGTTGAAGCAGGAAGTGGACTGTTGGGTTGTTTTGTCGACGTCACCATGTCTCACATCATTACCACGTCATCTATTGGATGAATTTAATGAAGTCTTTAACACACACAGGCTGATAAAGTATAGATCAGGTGATGTTTAAATGTGAGAGGGTTCGTTACGCTGCAGCTTTGAAGAGTCTTTCCTGAAGCTGAAAGGTCACCAGCGTGAGTCCGTCAGATACAGCAACCCCCCACCTGCACTAACAGCGAGTCGCCCTGAAACATCGAGCATCTAAAGTGTAAATGCGAAGCGTGCAGACTGTACAGTGAAACCTCTCCCAGATCTCCTGATAGCGGCACAGAGCGTTTCATCAGACGGGGGGGCTGTCTCCTGACTTCCTCTCTCTTTGATCCTGAAACCCTGCAGTCATATGCAAAGCAGGCTGGGAAGACGCGCCGCCTCGCTGGGAGCGATCGTACAGAGCAAAGAGTGGAGTAGACTGGGTGTTTTCATTCTCAGAGGTTAAAGTCTGTCGGGGAGCTTCAGGCTGACACACCGGAGCTGTGAGGTATAACACGCCCTTCTTATCATAATTATTATCTGAAACAACGACACGTAAAAGGTCCTTAAACTAGTCAAGGATTCTATATAATGACCTGACATCATCATTTACCTTCATCAATCTCTGACGTCCAAGAAATGATTAATCTTGCGGTTTCTTTTTCCTGGTGAACCTCCCTCTGCATCCAAATGCCTTGTCTTATTCTTCCCTCAGTAAGTTCATAGATTTCCCAGAATGCCTTTCAACTGTCGCCACAAAATGGGAGTCACCTTGTTTGTCAGGATCAGCGGTGTCCTCGTGAACTGAGCTGCTTTCCTCCGGTAAAGAAAACTCAACCACGCTCTTTTCCTAAATCTAACTAAGTGGTTTTGTTGCCTAAACGTAACTTCCTGTGAAGTTTATTTGAAAAGACAGTATCCCTCACAAGTGCAGTCCAATTAAGGGTCCCAGTTTCAGGAGTTTGTAAGTAAACTCCAAGCTAAATAAAAAACACACACTGTTAGCCTACCTTTGTGTCTGACTGTAGCTATATGAATATGCTACATTTGTGTTTTCAATCTTATTCTCTGTGTAGTGTTTCTGTGTTCTTTGTGACACTTGCAGGAAACAGTAGCACTCTTTTCCTAATCCTATAAAAATGGCCGACGATGACACGTTCACGTTAGACATGCGTTCAGTCAGGTGCAGGTGAAGTTAGCTTGAAAGCTAAAGTGTGAAGCATATGACAAAGTTACAAACTGACGATGAGGAGTGAGCGAGGTTCATGATGATGATGATGTTTTTATGCTGAGAGAAGAAACTCTGCTTTCTTGAATCTTCAAAGTTCCCTCTGATGGATCCTCACAGCTTCAGTCTGGTATGGATTTGAATGCCCCCGCTGCTAAGCTAACAACAAATAAAGATACACTCGTCTTTAATACAGAGAGCTCAAACACACACACACACACACACACACACACACACACACACACACTCTCACACACGCACAGCAGTATGAAGACATCAAGGAGAGAGGAAAACATTTGGTGACCTATTTGGTTAATTTCATCAGGATATGATGACTTTATCATCTTAGTATGTGGGCGGAGACAACACACACACACACACACATATGCACACGCACACACACACACACACATACGCACACAGGTTTAACTGGTCTCCATGGGGGGTCTTTGCTGCAGAGGAAGGAGCAGCTGGCTGCCTCTGATACTATTTAAAGAAGAGAGAGAGATAGAGAGAGAGAAAGAGAGAGAGAGAGAGAAAGAGAGAGTGAGAGAGAGAGAGAGAGAAAGAGAGAGTGAGAGAGAAAGGTGGTAGAAGTGCAGATCCTTTACTGAAGTAAAACTAGTAATACCACAGGGTACAAAATACTAAAGTAAAAGTAATTTTGCTGAATTATATATAGTTGGATTATAATCACTTTAACATTGCAGCCAATAAAGATGAAGAATATTTAATAACTTAATATAGAATAATAGTACATCGTCATCGAGCTGATTTATATTTTGTATTATCAATGGAATAAAAAGTACAATATTTCCCCCTGAGATGGAGTAGAAGTACAAGAACCTTAACGTTTGTATGTACTTGAGTACGGTTTGGGAACGAATGAGTGTGAAAGCTGAAAGAGAGAGAGAGGTGACAGTCAGAGAGGTGAGAGAGGAGGAAGAGAGGGAGGAGGCGTGAGTTTGCATAAAGGAGAGGAGAGGGAAGGGCGAGAGACACTGAGGGAGACAGAGGAGAGAGAGGCAGAGGTGACATTTAAAAACACAGAAGAAGAAGAAGAAGAAGAAGAAGAAGAAGAAGAGAGCAGAGAGGACGAAGAAGAAGGAGACGTGTTTTCCTTCATCTACTGATTATTGAAGTAATTTCAAACAGTGAAACTAATTTCTTATTTGTTTCTGAGATGTCTTTTGCCAAAGTGCACCATCGGAGTCGTAGTTGACTTCTCTCCATCGGTTGTCATGGACACAGGCATTTTTCGTGCGTTTTCCCACGAAAGTCCAGCAACACGAGTCAATCTACGCTCGTTACATGAAAACAATCTTTAAAAATAAACCTCCGTCTTCACAGGAAACCACTTAGTTAGGTTTAGGTTTGGTTTGGGTTAAATACAGAAGTGCCGTCACTGAAGTACAGAAGTCAAGTGACATAAAAATCAACGTTGACTTTATGTTTCACACGGGGATCGAACAGCGGTCTAACTTGATTAGTTTTAGGAAAAGATTGTGGTTTGGGTTTTAAAAAAGTTTTAAAATAAAAAGTTTGTTATGTTACTGTTGTTAGTAAAACATAATAAAGTCCTGTGTTTTCCACACCGCTCTGATGGTTTATTACTGACTGTCTGATCCTCTTCGTACACATCCAACATTTTCAAACTGTATGGGCCGAGAAAAATGGAGACCTTTGAGATTTTCGGTCTGCGGAGAGGAGAAACTGCAAATGTTTCCTCTTCACAATTCCACGTCGGCTGCGGACCGTGTGACCGTCCTGTGTGGAAAGTATAGCCGAGGCTTTAGTTGGAAGCTTTAGTCCGTCGGTTTCTAGACACGTTGGGAGGAAGACCGTGTTGGAGCTGCTAATTAGCTGAATCTACACAAACACAGAAATGTAGAAATATAAGTTTGATTTCGGAGTCTCCAGCTCCGGTTGCCAGATGGGGAGCACCGGTTTGTTTTTGGTCTTTGTGCAGACACAATGGTTTGGTCCAAACCTGGCAACCTCACCGTGACGGACAGGAAGCTGCACACGGTGAGTCACTGCAGCAACTGTTTGTGTGTGAGTTCATGTAATGAAACGAGACTGATGTGCATCTTCTTGACTTCCAAATAAATGTGTTTCCCGAAATGTTGAACTTTCCCCTTTCAAAGGTATCAAATCATCTGATGACGTAACGCTGACGAGACATTTTCTGGAAACTTCTGCTGAAACTCTGGTTCCTCAGCGTGAGCATGAATAAACATTTGCCGAATAAAAACTAACTGACAGGAACAAACCGATTGAGCCGACACGTACTGGAAGAGTATAAAAGAGTGTGTGTGTGTGTGTGTGTGTGTGTGAGTGTGTGTGTGTGTGTGTGTGTGTGAGAGTGTGAGAGCGTGTGTGTGTGTGTGTGTGTGTGTGTGTGTGAGTGTGAGAGCGTGTGTGTGTGTGTGTGTGTGTGTGTGTGAGTGTGAGAGCGTGTGTGTGTGTGTGTGTGTGTGTGTGTGTGTGTGAGTGTGAGAGCGTGTGTGTGTGTGTGTGTGTGTGTGTGTGAGTGTGAGAGCGTGTGTGTGTGTGTGTGTGTGTGTGTGTGAGTGTGAGAGCGTGTGTGTGTGTGTGTGTGTGTGTTTCCAGAGAAGGAAACAGCCTCACAATCGAAACAAAAGCTTGTAATGAATCACGTCTCTCTCAGCATTCAGTTGGTTTCTTTCCTGTAATGAGTGACCAGCAGCTCCTTCACTCACAGCTGCATCAACAACAACAACAACAACAACAACAACAACTTCACTCACGATCTTCTTCTGGGGCTTTCCTTTAATGTCTCAAAAACAGACTCAGTATTTAAACAAAGGATCACGTATAACTAATTCACAGTAACTTATCAACAGACAACAAGGAGACGTCGTGTCCCAGCTGAACATCAAAAATCAACATGATCACAATTAGTGATGTTTTTAGGTGCAACAACTGCAACGTTCGCCCAATTTAACCTCGACGTCCTACTGCTTTAATGTTTAAAAATCCTCTCAGACAAACAGCTTGACCAGGTATCACCTCCTTCATCTCTGAGAACTACAGCAGTTAGACGTTATTCTTCCTGGAGAACCACTTCAGGTCAAATGTGTTGATTTTTACCAGAGGTTTGGTTTATGACAATAATCTGCTGCTGCTGCTGCTGCTGGGCGCAGAGGGGTTTAATCTCAAGTTTCTCTTCAAAAGGCAGACTTTAACATTTTTGTGCATGTTGAAGATAATCCACGTTGTTCATGGTGTTACTGTCTTCTCCAAAAAGAAATACAAACTAAAACTAAAAACACACCGTCTTATTTTGTACTGTAAAAAAATATATATTACTAGAAACTTAGATGTGGTAGATTTTATGACTCACTTTAAACACATACCATGACATCTGTCCCATGAAAAACATTTTATTATATAACAAGGACTTCTTGATGTTTTAGGTTTTATCTTTTTTATACATACAACATACTGTTTATCCTAAAACAATAATAATAAATAATAACTAAGTCAAAGATAAAAAAACTGAAATATACAGAAAACATAAAGAGAGAGTTCTAAATAACAACATCTGGCATAGTTTATTTTTCATAAATGCATCAAAACATATGTCAAACAGTACATTTTATAAATTTAAAAGTGTGAATAAAACTAAAACAATAATCACACATTCATATTAATTAAATGTTGGTCACAAATGTCTTTTCTTTTCTAATTGAGCTAATTATATGAACAAACTGTTCTTCACTTTTCCATCAGGAGGAATCTGTTCCTGTTGAGCAGAATGAGGAAGTGAGAGCAGAAACATTAAATATAAAAAGAGGAAGAAGAAGAAAACTCTTTTCATTACTAACAGAGGAACCTCGGAGACGGCAAACAAACACCGAAGAACTAAATACTGAAACGTGAACTTCCTCCTGCAGCCTGCGGGACACTGCTTCAGGAGGAGGAACAAGACGACGTCATCGTTAGTCAGCTCCACACACAACCAGATCTTCTGCATCTTCATCATCCTCAATTCTCAAAATGTGTGGCCTTAATCCTGCATTGTACATTTTTACACTTCATAATAAAAGCATGTTTCTGTTTTCAGCTCCATCTTCTTTACGAACTGAGTAAACCACCAAAATGCAGTCGAATTGAAAACACAGTAATAATCCAGTTCATGCATTATTTAGTTTCATAGTGTTTATATTGTAAATGTAATTAGTTCAATGCGTCTTCAATGTGTTTTGAACCTGAAATGTAGCTATGTGTTACTATTAAAGGTTGACATGATTATAGTTGTTTTGTGAATGGACATGTTGTTCTGCTTCTGGTGTTTTATGTAATGGAGTGATTAAGGGCTGATGTGTTCATCATTTACATCTTTTTAGTCGTTGAAACTGAGCAAACTGACCTGATTTTATTCTCAACAGTATTTATGAGGATCCAGATATCGACAACATCTTCACAGAACAAACAGAAGTTTAAACATTAACCCGAAACATCCACAGAACAGCGTGTTCTCTGCTGGAGGTGTCCGTCCGTCCGTCCGTCCGTCCGTCCATCCGTCAGCAATATTTCATAAAGTACTTCAGTTCACCTATATCGCCATAGCAACCTCAGCCTGTTTTTAATTGGAGCCTGAGGCCAGTCTGCATCCCTTTCATCTTCACAGACAAAGACACACTGGATGCAGCTCTGCTCACGGAGACAGATACACACACACACACACACACACACACACACACACACCTACAGAGTGATGTGGTGTCAGTCCTCACTCTTGATGTTAGCGGTTCAGATCTGGTTCGTGAGTGTCAGTTTATCTCTGTTAGGTTCTCAATCTGTCGACAGCAGAATGTTGAAACAGGTTTTTTAGATGAGGGATGAGAGATGAGACGGAACTTTATTCATCCAGAGAAGAATTGTTGTGCAGCGGGACAAAGTAGGAAAGAGTGCAAATAGAAAAAGTATGAATAAGTGTGACAAATACACACAACGCCAAAAATATACACAGGTTAAAGGAAGATATATGTATGAGAAGATGTAGGCAAGTGTATATCTCCATGTTTTCTGCTGGATTTCGGTTGCACTTTGAAACACGTGGTTAACGTTGTGATCTTAAACAAAACAAAAAAGGCAATTAGACTACTTGGTTAGGTTTAGTAAACCAAGTAGTAACAATAAACGTCTAAACATAACATTAAAATAAGTCAATGTTGACTTTTTTACACTGGACACGAACAGCGGTCTCCTCTGTGAATGTCCTGTGTGTTTGTGACCCGTCCTTCCAACAAACAGAGAAAGTTATTATGAAAC
This sequence comes from Anarhichas minor, assembly GCF_050575085.1. Lineage (NCBI taxonomy): Eukaryota > Metazoa > Chordata > Actinopteri > Perciformes > Anarhichadidae > Anarhichas > Anarhichas minor. Next base: position 228,755 of record NW_027466484.1, read on the forward strand.
TTGTACGTAGTTATTTTAACCCAAACAACGATCTTTTCCTAAACCTAACTGATTAGTTTTGTTGCCTTAAACCTGAGTCGTTTCCTGTGAAGACGGAAGTTTATTTTGAAAAGACTGTATTTATGTAACGAGCGGAAATTGACACGTGTTGCTGGACTTTTGTAGGAAAACACTTTGTGCGATAGATACGAACTGTTGTATGAGGATAGATTCTTCTGATTGAAGTGATTCTCATTTTATCCAAATAACATACTTTAAAGTGTATCTGAAGCTTCAGCAGAGTTACATTAAGTGGACATCTTCCAGATTTACTGCATTGTTAGTGCACAATTCCCTCTTTGTGTTTCCCTGGATGGAGCAACACTTTACCACAGATACTTTAGAGTTTAAATCACTTTTTCTGTTTAATATTTCCATTTCAATCACTGAAAGTCCATCCTTCCATTTTCTGCCTGCAGGCTGATAAGCAAAGTAAAGACGTCAGCTCCTCCTCGAGGCGTTTCACAGACAGGTGAGATATATAATCCCTCCAGCGTGTTCCGATTCTACCTTCGACCAGCAGCCCAGAAAACCTCCCTAAAGGGGGGGGGGGGGGGGGGCGCCTGGAGGCTCGAACCCCCTCAGCTAGCTCCTTTAGACTCCGAGCTCCGCTTGTATCGGTGCTAGAGACCTGGGCAGGCTGGTCTCATCCAGCATTTGTAGCAATATCTACGAAAAATAATGCGCCGTAATTCGAAGATATCCCAGGAAAGTTTTTCCGGATGTTATCCACGTAATCATGAACGAGGAAATACAAAGAACGTCCAAATCTCACATCAAGCGAGCGAAAGAGGAGTCGTATGGGTCCAAAAAAACAACGATCTTTCAGCCAGGAGACTTGTATTTCACGATCTTTTCCTAAACCTAACCAAGTAGTTTTATTTCCTAAACCTAACGAAGTATTTCACGATCTTTTCCTAAACCTAACCAAGTAGTTTTATTTCCTAAACCTAACAAAATATTTCACGATCTCTTCCTAAACCTAACCAAGTATTTCACGATCTCTTCCTAAACCTAACCAAGTAGTTTTATTTCATAAACCTAACGAAGTATTTCACGACCTTTTCCTACACCTAACCAAGTAGTTTTATTTCATAAACCCTACTAAGTTTCCTGTGAAGACGTAAATGTATTGTGAAAAGACCGTATTCATGTGTTGCTGCAATTTCGTAACTTTGAGTAGGATACAAACCGAGGATACGCTGACCCCGTATGTACTGAATTAGAAAAAGAATTCATACAAAAGATTTGTTCCGTTCACTTTTTGCCAGCATTGTTTAAGCAGAGACAACCACAGTGAACCTGGAGCGCTGAATTGGTGGAAGGCAACATATTTTCTTTACCACGGACAGTTCTGTACCTTCGGCCTGTTTCTGTGGTGTCAGCCTCAAGTTAAACCTCTTTTATAATGCTGAAAATTGAAAAGATCTTTTTTTTTTTATATCCATTAACTACAAACTACCACACAGCCTGGAGAGATGGATGAGACATTTGTACTCCCGGTCCTACAAAGAGGCTTTTTAAGAATGCAAGTACAAAAGATGTATTTGAAAAACGGTATCTTCTCGCCCGCTCTAGGGGAAAGAGAAGAAAAACATAAAACCAGATGGATTTTATAAAATAAAGTTATTTATCGCATGGATGGGTCGTAGGTAACTTTACAATAAATAACAAAAAGGAAAAACAACGGAAAAAGGGCCTGAAGGTGTTGCTTTAATCGACGAAATGAATACAACTAAAAGAGTTCCAACGAGCTCTACCAGCCTAAATAAAAGAAACAGCAAATCCTCCATCTACATATAATATAATAAAGACAAGCATGAGACATCAACTTCACCAAGAATAAACAGCTTTTCTGAATTAGTTGCATCCTCTAACACGCTGTGTCTTGTTATAATTTGTACAAGAATGGAAATACACACAGAAAAACACAATTTGTGGTTTTGTGGTGACTTCAAGAGTGCAGGAAATTATTACGCGTGGTCGATGTTCGCTATATATATATAGATATATATATATATCTATATATATATATATATATAGATCTATATATATATAGATATATATATCTATATATATATACTGAGAATCTGCAATTATATAGAGAAAGATAATAAACTGTGGTTTTCTATATAGCTATAAATTATTCAGACACACGTGTCTGGCCCCGAGGCTTGAGGGACTCAGGTGAACCACATGGCTTATTAACCCTCCAACACGCACGCACACACACACACGCACGCACGCACGCACACACACACACACACACACACACACACACACACACACACACACACACACACACACCTTTAACAAGACAAAAGAGAGGCTCCCCATCTTTTTGACATGCGAAGTGAACAGGATGTTGCCCTCCATCTTTGTTCGATTTCCAACCAGTGGAGCACAGAGCATCATGGGAAATTAAAGGGGGGGGGGGGGGCAATTTCCCCCGTTAATTCTGTCAATCGTACACTTAGTGAAAGGAAAGGAAGCAGGATGACGAAAGGTTAAAGAGTAACTGCACTTAAACGTGTTTTTAAACTATAAACTAAATTATATAACTGTACTTTAACGAAACACATCAATGCTGGTGTTAATATTGACATTTCTTACCAAATTTATAAAAATCTGCATTTAATAGTTGATAATGACTCAGAACACCATCTACTGTTAAATCAGCACTAATCCTGCAGTCGCTGCATCTGCAAACTACAGTTTTGAAGCCTCGAGTTCGACAACTTGGCCGTCACCATCTTGGCTTTTTTGCAACCAGTGAACAGGAAGTGACCATATCTGGACTGAGGAGGAGTGACGTAGAGACGCCTTATACGTCTCTGGTAGAGACCTGTCAATCACTGTGTAGCCCCGCCCTAAAGCATACCCTGCTTTATGGTCTATGTGACTCTAAATGGACCATAGTTTGCCATCAGTGAATGTGCGTGAAGGGTGAATGACGACATGTTAAAGCGCTTTATAAGTACAAATGTCCATTTACCATCTAACATATAAAAGCCCAGTCGGCAGTTCGTACATGTACAGATATGTTAAGAGTCAAACTCACAGAATTATCAGTATAAAGAATTCTTTGCTCATTATCTACACAGCCTTGACTTGCATTTCCTCTCCAGAAAAGCAACAGTTGTATCGGTGCATGACTGCATTTTTCTGTTCGTGTGAAGCGTCGGGTTTGTGCAACTGTAGCCGATGTGGTTACAGAAAGAAAAACGAAGCAAGAGGAGACGAGACAAGAGGAGAAAATGAGAAAATAAGTGTGGAGAGAGACGAGGGGAAAAGAGAGGAGAGGGGAGAGAAGGTGGGTGGAGGGGGGGAAGAGAAAAGGGAGGTTTCACCTTGTTCTCCCAGAAGAAGAAGAAGACAGATGAGGAGCGTGGGGGTGCAGCCTTAATGAGAGGACACACACGCACACACACACTGACACACACACACACACACTAACACACACACACACACACACACACTGACACACACACACACACACACTAACACACACACACACACACACACACACACACACACACTGACACAGCACAATTGCAACCAGCTGCTGCTGTTTATCCGGACACAAGCAGAGCAGCAAAAGCAGCGATCGCTGCTCTGGGAGACTTATTGTGAAATGATGAGTGTGAAGAATCTTTTGATCTGCTTCATGAGAATCCAGAATAAAGGAAAAGTCTGTCTCAAAATTATAAAGTTACTCATTTAAAAACCACCCAACAAAGTAGAAACGCTATACTTAAACAGTTTAAACTTTAACCAAGTTTTACTCTCAGAGCTCAACTATTGTGTCGTGAACGCTTCTCAACCTTCATAAAACAGCTGCTGTTTGTTAAGTGTGTTTAGTTTCTTTCTGGGGATACAAACCACAAACAAAGTGCATTTACTCAAGTAATTAATTGAATTAAAATCTACAACTTAACAATATGTTGGAAGCTGATGTTGTGCAGCTGTTTTCATCAAACAAGCTGTGATTAAACCGACCTGCTCAGCAGCAAACAGCAGACACACTTTAGAGACTAGCTGGTGAACAAAGTGGAGCTTTCAGCAGCTAAAGAGACGAATATCTCCCTCGGGATGATGGTGGAGACCAAAAACAGAGTTAAAAGAGAGAGAATATAGGACTTACATTCATCAGGTGCAGACAACACAACTCCAAACTTAAAAAGTCCAGATCTGTTTGATTGAATTAATACAAACCGCAATCACTTCACGCCCTGACTGAAGCGTATCAGATGCGTTTTACACGTCCCACGCAACATCAAAACATCATTTTTAAAACTGCATTCTCAAAATGCCACTCAGTGCGTTAAGAAGCAGAAGGAAGTAAGCTGCAGTTCCTCTAATGACCACTACTTGGTGTTACCAAGAAAACCCCATTGAAGTGAATGGAAAAATAATTCTGATAAAATGTTAGGAGACACACAAGCTTGATTGACAGGTGCCCAAATAAATAGAGACGCAAAGTCCCTCCCCTTCTGGTGGTTCTTGATTTAGAAAAAAATATATATCATTATTATTTGATCCCGTTTGAAATGTGCTGTTAAAAAGAGTCGGTGGATAAAACTCATCAGGAAAAGATAACGTTACATTTGTGAGAGGAACACAGCTAAGTTAGCTAGCTAGCTAGCAAAGCGAGGAAACGGCCATGTTGGTGAAGTGCATTGTGGGAGACGAGAGATGTAGTTCACTGATCGATTTCACATGACTAAATGTTACAACAACAAACTGCAAGATTATCAGATTTAAGTGTAAGTCATGGCACCATTAAAAAAATATTCATAAATATTTTTTCCGAAATAAGGTCCAATTGAGCGGAAAGGGCGGGGCTTCACCTCTATTCAGCATTTTTTCGTTTCTCGTTTTGGACAAAGATGAAAGAAACATCTCATTATGACTTTTATTATATATTATCATTATTATATATTATCACTGCCTCTGTACTTTGTTTTCATCAAACAAAAGCTGTCGTCGTCTTCCTCCAAACTATTTTCTTTCTGGTATTGTTTACGAATCAAAGTCTTCACTTGTGATCCCAAACAGAGGAGAAGAAGAAGAAGAAGAAGAAGAAGAAGAAAAGGAGGTTCTATGTAAAAGTCGACTCTCCTACTCATTTTCTTCTTCTTCTCTAATTTGGGAATGCAGGGTGTGGTTTTCATAACAATGAGGAGTTGTGTTTCATTTCACTGCTGACTAAAGCACAAACACACACAAACACACAAACACGCACACACAGACACACACGCACACACGGACACACAAACACACACACACACACAGAGACGACACACGAAACTGACTCAAACAAGCATCTTTACATTCAGAAAGTGCACTCACACACACACACACACACAACCACACACTCATACACAAGATGCATGTGAACAGCACACACACACACACTCGCACAATAATACACGTAAACACACAAAATAATGTTCCATTCACTCACACAGAAACCTGCACACACACACGGACCAGTGTGTATTTCATGTGCATGCAAATGTACAACATTGACTGAACACAAAGACGCCCAACACACACACATACACACACACACACACACACACACACACACACACACACATGAGGAGGAGGAAGATGGAGAAAGAAGAAAATGAAGATAAGAAAAAAGCTGCCGGATGAGTGACAGACAGGCAGCTGAACTCCAGTTGTGATTCGATGCACTTTGAGGATATTTGAATAATCACTGTGATCTGGTGCACTGATTACATTTATTCATCATCATTAGTTCATCATTATTTTTGCTATGAGGATGTGACGAGCATGAGGTCAACTTTGATTCAAGCGAAGACGAGATGAGAGCGTTTAAATGCTCGTTAGTATCCTACACGACTCTGATTATCCCGGGGTCTTATTTTATTACTACGTTTTATATATAACAACCTATGATGTGTTTATATGATATAATGCACTATACGACTAATTTACCCAGTAGTACACAAAGTATCTCAAACTGGCTGCACATTGAAGAATATTACATTAAAATGCTCTTACATGTATTTATTAGTGATGGAAACAGAATATTATATATAAAATAAATAAAAGTGTTTTATTGTTGTAATTATGATTTTTCTGGTAAATGTAAAATGTAAATGTTATCGCTCAGGATTTCTGTTTCAGCTTCTGATGAATTGGTTCCTGTGAGGTAAGAAGTTAAAAAAAGTTTCTTAACATAACGTGAATCAATAATATATTTCGACCCGTTATATTATTCATGTTTCTGCTCTCAGCGGTGATGACTCACACGCGAGGAGGAGAAGTTATTAAACACATCTTTCTATCTCTGCAAGAGCTTTTTATTTCATAACCACACTCTTCATTACAGTATTTGACACGAGATATCCAGGAAAAGGTTGTTGCCGAGCGGATGTAAAGTTTCAGGCTTCGTCTCCTCCTCGTCTGTCTGCTTCGTCTCCTGAGCTGAAAGAAGGTTAAATGAGTTTGATGTCACGTCTCTGCAGGGAGAGGTAAATTAAACATGTCGACTGATGGGTCGACATCCTCGTTCTGTGTGTTCTGCATTCATAATTTACAAACATCCAGAAGCCTCACGCAGTCACACATGGTGTGAGCTCAGTGGGAGGTTTTTAAGTTTGTAAAGCATCAAGGTGAAGATCAACGTGTGGAGCAGGTAAGAGGAGCAGATCGGTGATGGTTTTCTCCCATAACTTCATTTAAAGTGGCCATCCCTTAAGATTGTCAGTCCTGGTTGATTTAGAATTTCTATTAGAGTGAAAACAAAGCACTTGTGCTCAGAGTTTATCTGTCTGGAGTCTTCGGCTGCATCCGGAATTCCACACTAGCATGATATTTTTTTGTGTCCACAACGGAGAAAAACCACAGACTGTATCTGAGAAGTGGTCGTAGTCATCGTGACGTCACCCTTTGGTTTGTGGACTGATGTTTTGAAGCCTTGAGTTTGGCAACCAGTGAACAGGAAGTGACCATCTGGACTGAGGAGGAGTGACGTAGAGGCGTCGTATACGTCTCTGGTGTCGACCTGTCAATCACTGTGTAGCCCCGCCCTAAAGCATCCCCTGCTTTATGGTCTGTTTGACTCTAAATGGACCATAATGTACTATACAACCAGAGGAGTCGCCAACCATGATCGTTCTGCCAATAAAAGAAAACACTGACTGACATCAACAGCAGAAGACGTAACATTAGTGTGTCTGTGACCTTTATTCAGACGAAAGAAAACGAGCTATTTCATGTCGTGATGACATCTTTTTATTCAATATGCAACAAGCTCCCTCTGCTGTTCGTCTGTGGAAGTGCGACATTAAAGAGTCATTCAGGTTATCTTCTCCTGTCACACTAAACTAAGAACATCTTTCAGAAAGATACATCTCTGGTGACCTGATGTTTCCTCGTGGACTCTTCTGTTCGCTGTAAGATTAGAGAGTTTATTTATCAAATTACAACGACTCTTATAAACCGAAGCTGGAAGAGACAATCTTTTTATGAACATTATAAATAATCTCGCCTTTTTTATTGGAATTCTCGATAATGAAGTTTAAATATATTTAATAGTTACCTCTTGCTGCTTTTTAGATCACGCAAAGCTATTACAAATATTTAAATGTCATTTTCAGAAAATCATTTTCAGGCTTTAGTTCATTAAATATCATCTTTATTCAGTAAAGCTATTGTACTAATACACACAGTACACAGTAGTGCTTTGTAATTAACTCATTGTGCGTTACGACAGCAAAGACGTTTGTGTTTGTGTTTGTTAACATAAACGTGTGTCACATTGTTTGTTTGTTTGTTTGTGTCACATGACACGGAGTGTCTTCATGTGTCTCACAGTTTACATCAATCAAGTGTTGACTTCCTGGAGTCTCTGGACCACAGCCGACGCCACCTTCCTGTATGCCTCCGCCTAGAACACACACAGACACACACACACACACACACACACACACACACACACAGACAGACAGACAGACAGACAGACACACACACAGACACACACACAGACACACACAAGGAATGTGGTTTTTAAAAAAGTTTTTTTTTACATTGAAATCTTTCATTGAGTTTTTTGAATGAAGCTTCAAAAGTCTGTCCTCATATGTTATGACATCATAACCCTAAAAACTCCACAAATAGAATAATGTTAATCAGGATTACAGGCGCTGCTGCAAGTGACCTGCTAATATCAAATAAATAAAATAAAATAAGACAGAGTGTAATATAAACCTCTGGGCTGTCAGGAGAAGAGACGACCACAGGAGTCCCTCTGTCTGACGTCTCTCTGATGTTCAGATGAAGAGGAACGTCACCTGCAGACGACACACGGAGATCCGTCAAAATGAGAGAAAAACACCCAAGATTTTATATTTCCTGTTTTCCTCTTTACTGGAATAATAATTCATAAAATGTACAAAGAAGATTTTAAAGAGACAAGATGACTCAGGTGCTGCTAACTTTTACATTTTAAAGGTTTGGTGAACAATTTAAAAGCAAAGAAAACTCCATCTTCAAAGTATGAAAGTAGTATTTTTTATAATAACTATAATAAGCCTGTTTTCTATACAGACAGAGAAAGACTTTTGGACATATTCAAATACAAACTGACCTGATTGTACTCTGATGTTTTAGTTCTGAGGTGTACACGTGTACGTCTCTGATAACTAACACTAACACTACAAACGTCTCATGAAAACCTCCGTCTTGGATTTTAAATTAACAGCCAATGAACTCGCTCGTCCTCCGACTCACCGAGTAGTTTGACCCCCAGAGTGTCAGCGAGCTGTCGGGCCCCGTCGGAGCCGAAGATGTGAGTCTGGTGGTTACAGTTTGGACACTGGAAGACGCTCATGTTCTGCACCAGACCGAGAACCTGCAGGGGACATTGAACACAACACGGTGATGCTCCTGTTACTTCAACACGCACACACACACACACACACACACACACACACACACACACACACACACACACACACACACACACACACACACACACACACACACACACACACACACACACACACACACACACACACACAGGTTACCGGCACGTGAACTTTCTTGAACATCTCGGCTCCTCTGCGAGCGTCCAGCAGGGCGATGTCCTGCGGCGTCGACACGATGACGGCACCTGCAGAACAAAACACAGGTACGACTTCACACTGAGCGACTTTAACTTCTCCTAACAGGAAGACAGGAACTCCTTCAAAATAAAACTTTATCATTTTGCTTTTTCTTAACTGTTGGTGTTCGTTGCAATTGTTTAAATCATTCTATACTATATTTTTTACTTATTTATTTGTTTTTACTGTAAAACACTTTGTTTTGAAAGGCGCTATATGAATAAGGTTATTATTAGGATTATTAATAACATATTCCAATATTTTTAAGCCTCAATCTTTTACTAATATGTATAGCCATTCTGACTACGGGTCATGCTAACTTGCTTTTATTTCAATAGTTTTTTAATTATTATTATTTTTTGTATTATTAATTGTATTACTATTATTATTGTCATATTATTATTATATTTATTATGTTTTATTATTATTATTCTGATTGTTATAATTATTCTTATTGTTATATTATTATTATTATTATTATTATTATTAAATGAGGAGTACCGTATCAGTGAGCGTCTGACTGACCTGCTACTGGGACGTTCTGGGAGATTGACAGTTGGACGTCTCCCGTCCCAGGAGGCATGTCAACCACCAGATAGTCCAAAGACCCCCAGTCCACCTACAAACACACACCTCCAGTCTATTAGAATATACATATATACATATAAATATCTATATATATATAATATTTATTCCCACCTGTCGGAGGAGTCTCTCTATCGCTGACATCACCATCAGCCCCCTCCACACGATTGGAGCCGCGTCGTCCACCAGGAAGCCCATCGACATGCTGAGAGAGAAGAAGAAGGAGTCAGAGCAGAAGAAGAGAGGACATGATTTGTTCGGACTGGAAGGACTCACCAAGGAACCCCGTAGTTTACGAGAGGGATCATCAGATTGTCTGGAGGAAAGAGGAAGCAAACATCCATAAAATAAAACCACCAAACCAGTAAAAAGAAACGATCAGGTGACTTTGATTATAGATAAACGATGCGCCGCACTGTCACTGAGCTCCGGGTTTCCCTTCAGGTTCATCAGTTTGGGAATCGACGGGCCGTAAACGTCCGCATCCAACAGACCGACGGTCTTCAGCTGAGAGACGGAAAGACATCACAATCAACCTGTTTCTAAAGGTTTTACATCAACGATTGGCGAAAACATAGACAATGTATTAAAGATGTTTGTGTAATTCTTCCTCACCGGATCGTTGGCCAATAACCCGAGAGCTAAATTCACTGCAGAGACAGAAAAACAAGACATGAAACACGTCCAACCGGTTGGAAAGTATTTAAAAGTAACACCGTTTTTCTGTTTCTGTCTGTTTTTCTGCAGATGCACATCATTGAGCATCAAATGTGTGTCGGACTAAAACATCCATTTCAGACTCCCACAGCTTTGTCTGGATGTGTTCAAGACCAATACGAGTCGTCTGTACCTGCGGTGGTGGACTTGCCGACGCCCCCTTTCCCCGAAGCCACAACGATGACCTGTTTGACCCCCGCAACGGGCTTCTGTTTGGGGAGACCTTTCGCCATCTGCTGCTTCTGCCTCTCCTGTAAGGCCTTGCTGTCGACCGACCTCTGTGAGGAACACACACACACACACACACACACACACACACACACACACACACACACACACACACACACACACACACACACACACAGACACACAATGATTCATTCCAGACCTAGATCTGTTTGATCTATCAGGAAATTTAGGATTTCTGTAGATTTCAGATGAACAAAGTTAAGACTTAAGGACACTTTGGTTATAGGAAAGAAATGACCAAGAATTTTAAGAAATATTCCCATAAAACACAAAAGCTTAATTTGCTTTATAATATACAATTTTAATACAATAAAAGCTGCTTTTTGGATCATATACATGCATAATTTACCAGTAGTCTAAAACATATATTGGTACTAGCGCTGCGAGAAAGGGAATGTTAGATTGATATAATTTAACGTGGAGTTTGGTGGAGAAAAGGTGCTTTTAAAACTGTCTGAAACTGTAAGAAACAGAGTAAATGTATCTTCTTCACAGTTCAACTGATCTGATATCACTTCCTACTGTAATAAGGCGTTTTATAGGTTTATTTCATCCTTTAATCGTAATTTATTAATGCTTTATAGATCAGTTAAAGGTCATTAATAAGAACTTTTGGGGTGCCAAGTTGTGAAAAATATCTTTTATTGGTTTTGACTACAGACTACAGACTACATAGACTTATAATACTTCTGTATTTATAACTGCAGGCTTATTAGAAAGTGAGAAACCATTTGATTTATTAATGGTTTACATGGTTTATAAATGATCTATAAAGCATGATTGAATGATTAATTCAATTTTGATAAAGACATATGTTAGAATTCAACTGTTTCTAGTACTGCTTTTATAATAATAATAATAATAATACATTTTTAAAAAATTAAAAATTAAATAATAATAATAATAATACCTTATGCTGCTGTTAACATAATTTGAATATTAGAAAATAACAAAACAAAAAGGTAATATCTCATTAACACTCTATTAGACTTATTTATAAAACAAGTTATTGGTCAGTAACAGTATTTGAGAAGCTGCGTCTACAAGTAAAACCCAGACGAATATAAGTAAGCGCACTTCCGGTTGTGAGGTTGAAAAATATATCTTTAGCAATTAAAAGTACATTACATGTGTGAAGAACATATTATCGAAAGTAAATACATATGTTGACATTCAGTTATGTTTTAGGAATGTATTTTAAATAATTTAGTTTAACCCCATAAAAATAAAATAACAGTTATCGCTTTTATTGTGGAATACTTCCGGTCTTCTTCTTCTCGCTTTCTGTCTAGCTTTACGTTAGCATGACGCTGTTAGCTAGTTAGCTTAACTGAAACTCACAGAAGCAGACAGAGATCTTACCTGGCAGCGCGTGAACTGCACACGACACGCAGGTCCCGGTTTTACTTCTGTCCCGGTTCTTGAGACCGAGAGTTTATTACCGGATGCTCTCAGTAAATGAGACAGTCTGCTGTAGGTGAACTGAGCCATGTTTAGCTGTTTGGATGCTACTCAGCTAGCTAGCTTGGCGCGCGTCAAGCTTGCGCAAAGTACGCATGCGTGTGTTTTTTTTTTGTAGCTTTCTTTTCTTCTATAAAAGATGTTTTCTAAATTTAATAAGTTTTGTCTTTTGTCTTTTGTCTTTTTTATCAGAGGTAAATATTGTACTTTTTACTGTACTACATCTCAGAGGTAAATATTGTACTTTTTACTGTAATACATCTCAGACGTACATATGGTACTTTTTACTGTATTACCTCTCAGAGTTACATATTGTACATTCATACTTGAAACCAAACATTTAATTAATATCTGCTTGATTTAATAAAATAAATAGCTGAAAGTGTCTTAACAAAGATGCATATAAATAAATAACAAAACGGTATACTGTCAAACTATTATATGTTTTAATTGACTCATGTATACTTATATTTTAAAACACGTATATTTATTTTGTTGCTCTTGATAGTCCTCGCTTTGCTCTTTTATTTTACCTTGTCTAAGATTTATTTACTTTATGTACAAAAACACTTTCATCTCACACAAGAAGGCGATATTTATTTACTTTAACTGTTGTTTTGTGTTTATTTTCATATTGTTTATCACAAGCTGATCGGGGATAAAGAAAGAAAAATAAGAAATGAAAAACTGCGTTAATAATACGCAGCTTTGAGCACCTTTAGTTGACGTAATTACGGAAGTGAGTGGCGTGAGTTTTTCTCATGATTTCTCTTTGAGGTCTTGAACGTCTCTGTCAGTCGGCAGTGTTCTGTGTTTATTTATTGCATTACGATCTTTAATAAGTGATGACGGAGAGAGGCGGCCCGGCGGCCCGGGCGGTGCTTCAGCAGTGTCTGCAGGCCAGACTGCAGGTGAGACCAGCAGAGGAACCCTCAAAGGAACCCTCAAAGGAACCCGCAGAGGCTCAATTCGTCCAGGTGAGAACGTCTCATGTTGTGTTCATGAACATCATGTTCAGTGTAGTATTCACTGGCATGATGAAATACTTTGAATTAAGTTTTAAAAGTTAAAGAAAAACAAGAAAAACAAACATGAAGCACATTTTGAGAACAGGGAAACTATGAAATATTATTAATATTAATATTAATATTATCAAGCAACATTTTTATTCATAGAAGGTACTAAGTGCTGTACAGGAAGAATACAAATAAAATAAATAAAGTATATATTATAGGAGAGACTTTATTTAAACAAGTAGGAGAATAAAGTGAGCAAACCACAAAATAAAAAGTTATTTTAACTTTTAAACTGAAGGAAAAGGACAGCTCTGTTTTCCAAGTGAATCTGTAATTTCATAAAGTTTATATCAAATGTAATCTCCAGTTTTTATTTTTATCAATCAGATTCAATTTGACAAACAGTGTTTGTACCAATTAAGGGGAGACTTTAACAGATATCATAAGGAAACTTCACCAGTTCATTACTCGCATTAAGACAATTATTTTATATATTACAAGTTTTCTGTAATGTTATGTTTAAATATGCAAATGAGACATTATGTAATGGTGACTCATGGTGAAATCTACAGACACAAACAGAAAGTAGTAAAATAAACACCTGAATGTGTGTGTTGGATGATTTCTTTCCTCTAGTCTGAAAGAAGACGTGTGTTTTGTGAGACTTTTATTTTTAATTCTAACATCATAGAAGCAGTTTCAAATAGCTGCAGAGAGTTATGATTTAAGAGAGAGAGAGAGGTAGAGATGTGTGTCATTAGAGTCACAATAATAAGATAAAATAAAGGGACATCTTACGTGAATGCTGGCTGCTCATTGGTCCACGTCTCTGATGATGCTTCTTGTTTCAGATCGACAGAGGAATGGTGATTTATATCTGCTTCTTTAAAGGAGCCACGGACGACATCCTGCCCAAGATGGGTCAGTGATGCCATTTAACCTTTGACCTGCATATTATAATAACATAAAGTGTCCATATCTGGATCAGTGTGGTACATTATTATTATATCTACACGTTGCACATATTTTTTATACTTTTAATATTTGCACATTTCTTGGTCAATGTTTTGCACTTTTTCATTTCAAAACCAACATATTTTACATATCTTCTGACATATTTTTCCCATTTATCTTGATTTTTTTTCTCATTATGATCCTTGGCTTTTGTAATACAGTTTTTTTCTGTTCTCTCACTATGTGTGTTGTTTTGCACCATGACACCTTGGCTGTGCATCCCTCATTCTGAGGTGTGAATATCTCGTCCTCCCCTCCAGTGTCCACGCTGTTGAACGTCCGGCTGTGTGAGTCCGACTCGGGGAAGACGGTCTCGGTGTCGGAACTCCCCGGCAGCCTGCTCATCGTCCCTCAGGCCACGCTGGGCGGGAAGGTCAAAGGTCGAGCCATGCAGTACCACGACAATATCGGCAAAGAGGACGGCCGGCGGCTCTACGGCGCCTTCGTCTCGCTGTGTGAGGAGAATCTGGCGGCCTCTTCTGCCGAAGTGAAGGTGAAACACGGGACGTACGGAAACAGACAAGTGCTGAAGCTCGACACCAACGGACCGTACACACATCTGATGGACTTCTGAGGAGTCGAGCTCAAGACTGTCTCTTAATTCACGTCTAAATATCCACCAACAAGGCCACAAACAGACTTTATGTGGTGATATTTGATTTATGCATTTATGTCTTTCTAGATTACATTGGATTATGTCACAGTTTGTTGTGTAACCACAACAGACGACAGTAAATAGAATACGAAAGTCTCAAATTAATACTTAGTTTAATTTGTCCTCTGTGAGCCACAGTGATGCAGGATGTGAAGTCTCCTCCGGACCAGCAGGGGGCGCTCAGCTGCGTTTCAGGGACCGGAAATAAACAGCACTCAGTAAACTTGGGTTACAGCAGCTTTTACAACCTGCGTCAAACCTGTTTCTCTGTCAAGTCAGCGGCAAGTGGGATCAATGCCACTTCCGGTTAATCGCTTTTGCTGCCAAAATAAAAGGACAAAAATAACGGCATATATTGTAACGGTTGTTTTTCTTTTTAAAGACCTAAACATTTTTTGGCAATCGATCTGAGCGGTCTGTGTCTCATGAGTAGGACCATGTTGTTCCATAAGGCCCTCTTTGTACAGGAAAAAAAGAATCATTGTGAACATGAACATTGAATAGAAAAATCATGATTTCTGTGATTTATCTTTTATCTTATCTTTTATCTTTTGTGAATTTATCTTCATAGAACCAATAATTTAACCTACTGTTAAAACCTTTCAGACAACGAGAATTTGAAGTTGTGAACATTTAATTTGATTTGATTTTTTTGTTGTTGTAAGATGATGACCATGTTCAAAATGCTTAAATTTGATCAAATACGTCTTTATTGATCACCAGAGGCTCAAATGTGGTTGTTTCAGCTGAACAAGGACGGAAATAAGTAAACGTAAATAGAGAAAGTTAAGGAAAATTGTTAGAATAATAATATTATACATTAAAAATTATTTATATCTAAACAAATATGTAAAATAAAAATTGATTAAATTAACAAATCTTTATTTATTTAGAAAAAATGTCATAGGATTACAAATGTTCTTACACAATGAACAACAAACATGTGCTATACAGTACTTCAAAATCTTGTAGCAATTAATGTATATATTTGAACATAGCTTAAGATATTTTCCCTCACAAGTTACCAGCTAAACGTAAACTTTTATTTTGAAATGTTCCATACCGGATAGAACAAGGTTGCTACCGCTAGCTTAAATATGCGAACCACCAAACGCCACATTCAGCTTCTAGTTTGACCTGAAATGTAACACTTTGCAGAATGTACTTCGACATTTAGACGAAGTAAAAACTATGTAGCTCGTTTATCTCAACAGTTGAGTGGAAAAGTAACGCGTTAAAAGTTGAGTTTTGGCTGAAAGTTGATGACGGTGTAACGAGGATTTTTGTTTACCGGACGAAAGATGTTCTGAGGTGGGAAACGGTTTTTCAAAAACTTACATTTAAATGATAGATTTGTTAAATGAAAACGAGATCAATCGTTATGTGTTATGTGTCACAGTCATGGTGATAGTCTGTGTTTGTTTGTTTGGGTTTTATTTCACCTAGATCGATATCATTTAGTCAATTAGTCAATAAATCTATCTGGTTGTTTATTTTCCCAATTAATCGATTAATTGCTTATAAATTGTCAACAATAATCACAATAACGTCCATCACCTGACTAACAAAGTGATTAATGTCTTAAAACAGCTTATTTTTTTTACTAAATTAATGTCCAAAATTCAGTTTATTAACAGCAAGAAAGGCATTTTTATGTAATAATTAAAAAACACCAACTGATCATTTTGTCTGTGCTGTGATCAATAACATGCTGATCACATGACAGGAACTAAAAGGGGTTAAAACTGATTATAGAAATATCTCAGGGTTTTCAATATTAAATGTATACAAGTTTAAAAATAATTGGTATTTTGCATATTAATTATCACTTAGACAAGTTTAGCATTTGTGAAAAAAATCAAACGATACCAAAACTGTTCAGTTATTTTCCTGTTAATCAATACAAAGACTTTGAAGCTTCAGATCAGATTGACTGATATAATAATTATTTTTGTGATGATTTGAGTCACAGAGTGATCCCTCTCCTCTCTCTCTCCCTCTCTCTTCTCTCCTCTCCTCTCCTCTTCTCTCTCTCTCCTCACAGATGCCGTCCTTTGACTTATTAAATCGCGTGGAGCTGTTCATGCGAGCAGGAACGTTTCCCGTCGAAGCATCAAAGAGCTCAAAGAAAGTAACCAGAGCTGCCAGCAAGCACTTCATCTATAAAGGTATTTAAATATCTACGCATACAGGCGCTTCTTATACGCTAAAACATTCTTCTCTAAATATATATATATATAATATATTAAATAATCTTGATATTGAAGTGAAAGCTGAACATTTAAGAGACGGATATCAGAAAAACTGGACGAGTAACAAACTGTTTAAACTGACTCTTTAAATATAACATAACATAATATATTAAAAAGCAGTGCATTGTGTTACACTGTAGCTCAGATTCTGTTGCTCCTAAATCAGCCCTGATGACGGTGCTGGATCTCCTCTCCTCTGGACATTTCATTGACAGAGTGACTTATAAAGTGTGTTCCAGGAAGAATGTTTAAAGTATAAACTTAAAGGAGACACTACAGACATTCTGGTCTCAGACCGACAGGAACAACATTGGACAACAAGTGGCCCGACGGCCTTGGTGCTGGAACATTCTCATACAACTCAGTCACAGTTATCTTTGGGTGAATTCTTCTTCTGCACAACAATAAGAAAGACACATCTGAAATATATACTCTACTACGTATACTCTACTATGTAGAAATATCTACACTAAGTAGAAATGTACCATTATAGGAAGAATGTTTAAAATATAAACTCACTGGACGGAAGGCAATTTTTGTGTGACTGATAAAATGGTAAAAAAAAGTATTTTATAGAAAGTATCAAAAAACATGAAATACTCGCTCACCTACTACCAGTGTTTTATTTAAATAAAAGTAATTTACAAAAAAACTCTGTTACAAGTAAAAGTCCTTCATTTAACATATTTTAAGAACAAAAGTATTGGCATCAAAATGTACTTAAAGTACCAAAAATAAAAGTTCTTATTCTGATTATGGATCATTTTTGAAAGAATAATAGATTATATTACTAACCTAAAACAATACATCATCATTTATTAGTTTATTTATATTTTGTATTAATAATACGAATATGTAAATGAACTAAAGCTGTCGAATAAATGTAATGGATTAGAAAATGTAAATGGTGGTACCAAATCAAAGTAAAAGTATCTAAATACTTGAATACAGTATACTTGACCCTGAAATGTACTTCCGTCCTGCAGATGGATGTCTGTTGCGCTTCTATCGAGGTCGCCTCCTCCGCGTTGTGAGGAGCGACGAGGAGGTGAGGGAGATCCTGGTCCGATACCATGACCACAACAAGCACGCCGGCCGGGTCCGCGTAATAAAGGAGATAATGGTGAGTTCAGATGAGATGGTGTTGATCCAAATAGAACATTTTAGAGGGATTCACACACACACGTACGTTCCTCTGCCCCGTCCAGTTGATGTACTACTGGGTCGGAGTGACGGAGGCCGTGAAGACCTGGATCCAAGCTTGTGCCGTCTGTCAGAGCCGAACTCCCCCCGAGCCGCCGGCACCGCGCGTCCAGTTCTGCCTGGCTTACGGCTGCGATGCCTCCAGCTACGTTTACCCTCAGCTCAGCTTCCACAGGTCGGATGCCACACAGTTACAAAAGCTGTTAAAAACTAAAAATGATTCTCTTATTGTAAAGTTTTGTCTGATTTATTACCTGGGTGTATCTTCCGTTTATTAGCTCTACATTGTCAGGCTTATTGGCAGTTCGCAAGTGTAGGAAGCGTATTTAATGAGAATGAAATAGGACCTAAGATGGAGCCTTGTGGTGCTCCACAGGCAGACTTTCCTCTTGTTCAGCTTTGTCTCAGCTTTAAAAAAACAGAACTCTGTCCTGCAGGTTTCCGAAGGACAAAGAGCGAAGGAGAAGGTGGCTGGTGGTGTCTCAGAGGGACGAGGGCTCGCTCCGCACTAACTCCTGCCTCTGCTCCAGACACTTTGAGCCGCCCTGCTTCTCGCTGAGCGAGGAGGGTCAGCTGACTCTGTTGCCGGACGCCGTACCGACCGTCATGCCGGTGACGGTGCAGGAGGACGAGGTGACGCAGTGCAGGACCACACACACACACAATAAGTAGGCAGCAAAAGATGGCGTCTGCACAGCTGCACAGATAAAGACATGTGTGACTGTGCAGCATGCTAAAGACCAAAGGCCAACCACACAGGAGCTCACATTAATAAACAAAATGCAGACAATAACAGCAAAAACATGTTTTCAGGAGGACGCAAAGGTTTAAATGAATGCCTCCCAACCTTTAGATCTAAAACCTCCACAAGTGATAATGAAACAAACAAAATACACTTTAATAATACATTGTTAATATATGTAGCCTCAAATTATCTTAGTTTGGTCCCTTTTTAAACTAATCACTCCTGCGAATATCAATTCATGCTCTCAATATACTATTTTATTATTATTTATATTTTTGACTTCCTTCATCCTTCTTGGCTCTTCAGGTTCCGGTCCCTTCAGACGAGGACTTCCTCCAGTCCGGCACCCTGGAGGACCTCCTCTCCACAGCTGCTGCAGAAACTACGGACCCCTCTGAGCCGGCCTTCGATCCCTCCGAAGCCCCCGTGGAGCTGCAGGAGCACCAGTACTGCCTCCCGGGTCCTGATCCGGACTCCGGGGAGGTCCAGACCGTGGTGATGGAGCTCAAGAGGAGGAAAACCGTCATCGAGCCCAGCTTCAAGGCTTACAACCAGATCGCCAGGTAGATCCCCAGAGACCACCACGTGTTTGTTTTAGCAGATCGTGTGTTGAAATGTTTTTATGTTGCAGGTATCTGAGCCACAGAGTCTTACCGATGCAGAGCAAGACAGCCAGAGGCGGTTTGAAAAGGATGGCCAAGCGCTTCGGCCTAAAAGGTGAGAGGAGAGACTGATGCAACACACAATCACTGGTTTTATCCTTTTATTATAGCACCTTCAGAAACCTTTCTCTGCTGTTTCAGATGGAGTGCTGATGTACACGCGAGTCTCTCCTCCTCTCAGAGTGCCACGCAGCAGAGAGGAGGTCTGCATCCTGAATTAATCCTGTACAAGCATCTTAAAGTTAAAGAAATCTGGAGCATCAAACCAGGAACTAATGACCCTCTTTCCTGTTTGAATCTCAAAAATCAACACCTAACCGCGCTGCCTTTTTTCTGGTTCGCAGGTGAACTCGATCCTGCAGCAGGTCCACGACAACCAGGGTCACTACGGCCAGGGCATCTGCCAGCGGATGATCACCAAGCACTTCTACTGGGCCAGCATGACCCGCGACCTGGCCCGCTGGATCTCCAGCTGCCACACCTGCCTCAACAGAACCAAGAGGAAGTGGCTCCGCTGCAGCGTCTCCACCTGCACCAACTGCTGCGGGCCGGTGGAGAGAGGCCTGGGCCTCACCTTCCATAAGTAGGAGCACGTTTCTACATATTAAAGGGAATGTTTTAAGTGGAAAATACATTTTAAAAAGTGCCGGTACTCCAATAAACCGTCGTACATGCTTCTACATGTGTATGTTGTGTCAAAAACAAACCACGACTACAACTACCAGTCGCCTCAAAGAGACAGAAATACATTTTGTGGATTTGTTTTATATTTTTGTTTATTCAGTGAAGAGAAACAAGTGATGCATTTAAACCCAGTCAACAGAAGACCTGCAGTTTAGGTACCATGTGGTGAATTATGTCGCTGTATTACTTCATCTGTGTTCTTCCATCCGTCCGTCTTTACCTCCAGGTTTCCTCTTCACAACCTCGCCCTGCTGGCTCAGTGGCTGAAGGCCGTCGGCCGTCCCAACTGGCACCCTCGTCTCGGGTCGTCCGTTTGTTCGACCCACTTCACCGAGGACTGCTTCGACCGCAACGGGGAGAAGGTCACCGTGCACCCGGACGCCGTGCCCACGCTCCTGGTCCACGGCGACTCAGCGGTGAGGCTCGGAAGTTACTTTCTGTACATTCGGGATCAGTGAGATGACAGAAGAGCGGTAGATGTGCAGTCTGCAGTCGTAAAAACTCCTGCGCTGTCTGTTTTAAAAGCTTGAGTTGTGTTTTTCCTCCACAGACGTCGTCCAGAGGACCGACTCAGCCTGCAGGGGAGGAGGTATGTTCTAGCTGGGGTGATTATTGAGGGTTTAACAAACTATTATATGTATCAGAACCCCAAAAAAAGGTGTCAATCCAATGTAATGCTTTGCACTGCCTGCATCTCTTTCTCTTTTCTTTCAGGCCTATTTTGCCAAGTACGATGCCGTGGAGCTCTACCTGAGCAAACGCACGTATCCTCCTGGACTGAGCTACGTGGAGAAGAACACCTTCAGGAGGTTCTGCAAGCAGTTTGCCATCAAAGGTTTGTAACACATTTAGAATAAATGACATGTCAGTAAGTTTCTCTATGATATCTTTTGTACCAAAGTAAGGCTGAACTAAACTCTATGGTGTCTATATAGTTCGTGGTGGAGCTTAAACTCTGACAGAAGGAATAAAATAAGCTTGTGTGTCTCATAGACTGAGACATAAACACGAGTCACACAGGTTTGCTTGATAACAAAGTCATTTATTTACAGCTAAATAATCAAAGCAAATAGGTGGAAGGAATCTTTGCCTTAAAAGCTGCATTCTCTCTAATGTCCACCAGGGGGCGACTCCTCTGGTTGTATAGAAGTCTATGAGAAAATGACTCTACTTCTCTCTTGATTTATTACCTCAGTAAACATTGTAAACATGAGTTTATGTCTCAATCTCTAGTTTCAAGTGTTTTTCAACATCATGCTGTAATACTTAACTATCCAAAGATAAACTTCCCTTTCATAACTTGTTCTCTGGTCTCATAGACGACAAGCTGCACATCGTGAGGGGCGACCGGGTGCGTTTGGTTCTGAGGAGCAGGAAGCGAGTGGAAGCCGCCATGACGGATTATCACAACGAGCTGAACCACCTCGACGTCAACAAGTGTCTCAGACTGCTCAATGAAAGGTGAGCGGGAAGTTTGTGTATTTATAGCCTCACTGGTTGTTACTTTTTAAATGGATTGAGTTGAAATTTGTATTGAACATCCTAGAAACCTTACATTAAATATGCAACATTTATTAATAATAACAGTTGCTGAA
Source organism: Anarhichas minor (assembly GCF_050575085.1). NCBI lineage: Eukaryota > Metazoa > Chordata > Actinopteri > Perciformes > Anarhichadidae > Anarhichas > Anarhichas minor. Next base: position 250,772 of record NW_027466484.1, read on the forward strand.
TGTTGTACAGTAATCAAATATATATAATAATAATATTTATATTTACCCGAACGAAGAATCTTTAATATTCAAAAAATACTACCTCCACCAGTTTTGACTTTCTGTGTAGTATTGATAAAGTTTTATCACATCTGGAAGTTGTTTGTTTCTGCATAAACAACTGAGTGCCACAGATCTTATAAAGGAAGCTTCGGAGCCAAATGTGCAAATGTTAAATATTCTGCTGTTGTTTTAATTTCCACAACATGACATCATGATATCAGGTACTTCTGGAAAACCATGAGGACAGATGTGCTGCAGTGGATCAACAGCTGCTCGCAGTGCAGCAGGAGGAAGACACCAGTCCACCGATCAGAGCCCAGAGAGTCTCCTCTGACATCACCACAGATACCTGATGACGTAGACAGGTGAGTGGCTTCCTGTTCCTGCAGGAACACTGAGCTTCAGTCCTCGAGCGGGAACAAGTAGCAGTAGTAGAAGTAGTTGAAGTACTTGGAGTATTAATGCCTGCAACAACTGCAGTATAACAGTGTCAGCAGCAGCATTGAAGTTCATACAGTTTGAATATCGTTGTGTGCTTCCTGTTTCTGTTTCTCTGTGTGCGTCCTGACAGCGGGAAGGACGGCGACGATGACGAGGATGATAATGGTGGTGGTGAAGTTGATGATGAAGAAAGGCAGCCGGAGACGACTTCAGAGGACAGAGTGGTAGGTTTCTCAGCCCCGGACGAGCAGGACGACACGATTCACACTAACTGTAAATCCTTAAATCCGCATTTTTTGATGAACAATCGCAGTCGATGTGTCGCGTTTCCTGTTGCTTTTTCACAATTAAAGCCTCCCCGTGTTTCGCCAATCGTGCGTTTTTAATGTGAAGCAGCAGCGACAGGTAATGTCGGGGGGTTGGGAACAGTAAACCGCGTGTTTGTCCCCATTTCCTTATTCCACATCTTCGTTTCCTTCACTTGCGAGGGAATCCTCAGTGAGGAAATGGGACATCATCATGCACTGGGTGACAAGCATTAAGAATAACGATATAGAAACAGACCATCTTCTCTCTGATGGTCTCGTTTACTGATAGAGGTCTGATAGAGGATCAGGACTACACTGTTTCATGACCAGTTCTTCACAGTAACGTTAAATAATAAGTATATATATATATATAGGATGGATATTGGGATGAACCCAGTGAGACACTAGATCACATGCTGCATGTGTAGTTTGGTCACAAACAATAAAATCTACAATACAGAGAGATAATTACTGAATTTAAATACATTGATTGACTATTTCTCTATTCATGATAAAACATTGCTGAAATGCTACATCTCAGATCCTGTTCCCTTCACACACTGTTTTGAAAAAGACAAACACTCTAAACAAACTTTCTGATTTCCAGGAGAACCCTTTGCCCCCCCAGCCTGTGACTCCCATCAGTCCACAGCCCAGAATCCCCATCCTCCTCCATCTAAGAACTCCCATCAACTTCCAGCCCAGAACTCCCATAATCCTCCAGCGAGGGAATCCTAACTCCTCCTTTGTGGCCAGACTCTTGTCTGTCAAGAGTGGGATGCGTCCACAGTGTGAAGTCACCGAGAGCCAAAGCAGCATCCAGGTTCAGGAGGACCAGACACGGCTTCAGGACCAGAAAGAGACGAGTGGCCCTCGGGGCAGTGCCAGAACTCATCACTTTGTCAAAGTCCAGGACAAAACCAAACCTCTCTCAGAGTCACATCCTCCACCTGAGCTCCCAGCACAAGCCCCGAGCGAGCAAAGTCAGCCGCCAAGTCAAAGCAGAGGGCCGACGACCGAGAACCGAACCCGGGGCCGTGGCGGCGTCCAGCGCCCGGTGAGGAGAAAGAGAGAGCCGGAGGCAGCGTCTTCGGCTAAGAGGAGCGCCGGCGGAGGCCTGGAGCCTGTGGTGGCCCCGAGCACCAAACCCTGGCCCGTCTTCACCATCGCTGGCTCTTCCCCGGTACAGCCAGTTAATCCTCTTCCTGAGGTAGACGGGTACGTACAAATACCAGGCGGCAACCTCCGGTTCTGATAAGTGTCTTAAAGCTGCATTCTCTCTAGTGTCCATCAGGGGGCGACTCCTCTGGTTGTATAGAAGTCTATGAGAAAATGACTCTACTTCTCTCTTGATTTATTACCTCAGTAAACATTGTAAACATGAGTTTATGGTCTCAATCTCTAGTTTCAAGTCTTCTTCAATACAGCATGATGTTCATTTAGTAAATGATGGTCCATTTAGAGTCAAACAGACCATAAAGCAGGGTATGCTTTAGGGCGGGGCTACACAGTGATTGACAGGTCTCTACCAGAGACGTATACAGCGTCTCTACGTCACTCCTCCTCAGTCCAGATATGGTCACTTCCTGTTCACTAGTTGCAAAAAAACAAGATGGCGATGGCTAAAATGCTTCAAAACATCAGTCAACAAACCAACATCCTCTTTTTATTTACAGTTTATGACAAATACTGAACTATTTAGTTAATTGATGTGTCTTTATAGTATTAGTAGTAGTAGTTGTATTATTCCTGTGTATGTATTGACGGCTGAATACTTGTGTATGAGCAGCTCTGCTCTGTTTTCGAGGACCAGGAGGCTTCAGGCCCGGACCGTCATCCAGCAGTGCAGTCAGGCGAAGGTGAAGATCAGACCAGCGCTGGACGGAGCCGACGCTCAGTGGGCCGAGGTGGGTCTGAAGGTTCCTTCTGTTGTTTGTTTTGTCTGGATGGAGTTCCATGGAATCTGCTTCACACATTCATGATCCTCAGAGGATGAATCTTGGTGATCCTCTTGACTTTTCATCACATTCCAGACAACCTCAACTGTCCTTTTGGTAAATGTCACAGAGCGTGCTAATATGTTAATAATAGTGGAGATTCAGACATAAAACAAAAACCCTTTTATTTGTTAAATACATTTCCAGTAAACGACGTGTGTGTCCTTCAGATCCAGGAGGGGATGGTTGTGTACGTGTGTTTCCTCCACGGAGCCACCGAGGACGTCGCTTACGAGATGGGTGAGATGTGTTTTATTAATAATAATAATAATCTGGTTAATGCTCCTCCTCACATGGGATGTGCAGTGTTTATTTTATCCTGTAAAGATGTTTTTATCTCTGTGTGTATTTGATTCTACATCTGCTACGTTTCAAGAGGCTATCATCCAATAAATTCAAATTATAAACGTCTTTGCAGTCTAAACATGGACCAGACTTTATATATATATATATATATATATATATATAATTTCCTGTGATCTCCTCAACAGCCAACAGTCTGATGACGACCAAACTTTTCCGAAAGGACTCGGGTCACTCGGTGTGCGTCCTCGACCTCCCGGGGAGCGTTTTATTTATCCCCCAGGACTCCCTGCTCGGCGAGCCGGTGCCCAGGAGGAGGAGGGTGCACCACAGGGGCGGCTGTGAGCTGTGGCGGGGCGCCCAGCTCTTCTCCAGCCTGGTGGCCGCCTGCAGGGAGTTCATGTCCGGCTCGGCGAAGTGCACGAAGGCGGGCGCGGTGGTGGAGCAGGGCGTCTACGGACAGAGGCAGGAGATGGTGCTGAACTGTGAAGAGCCGCTGACGCTCCTGCTGGAGTTCTGAGGAACGACCTGCTGGATTATTCGACTTCTACGAGTCCTTGTCGAGTCCTTGTGTTACTGTTTTCTCTCTGCAGAGACATCTACATTTCAGTTAATAAACGGGAAACTTTTTGGACATAAAAAGTTCCAAGAACTAAACTCAGGAAGTAAAAAACAACAAGACACTTCAGTACTTCTTGCGGTGCTTTGTTTTTGATCCTGCTACCTTTTCTTTTTTTTACACCTTTATTAACTTTATTTATTCCCTGGTTCCTTTGAACCAAACGCAGGTTCAGAGTTCTTCAACACACGTCCTGATCCTCGTTGTGGAAACACACCAGTAGTACTTTTACTGGTTTCTTTGTCTCATCTTCATCATCACATACGGTATTCTTCTTTCTAAAGAAGCGCAAAGCCTTTATTGAGAAGTCTGTAAAACTGCAGCTGAAAACCCAGAAACAGATTTTGTTTCTCAATATGATGATAACGTGACAGCGTGCACGTTTACATCAACGCTGAACTCACGTCTGTACAGCAGTTGAAGGAAAGGTCTGGTGTGTTAAGTGTCCTCAGACTGTAATAGTTTATCTTTTGTTCATGTTTATTCTGTATAGATGAGAGAATATTAAATACATATTTCTTGTAAAAAAAAAGAAGTGTGTTTCATTCTTTGAGTTATTGAAAACATTTGTTTTGTTAAATCAGTTGAACTCACATGTTGAAAAACACTGGAGGGACGTTTTCCAAACTTAATCCTTAATTCTGACCAAAACTGACTATTTAATTATAAAACTATTTAAAACATAATCAGCATAAGTAAAGAGAAACTTCCTCGAGATAATAAAGACTTAAAAATGTCTCATTTATGTCGTGTTTGTAGACTGATATATTATCATACTAATGTTTCAGACAGACTCAAAATCTCACTTTAAACGTACTTAAAAGTATTTCAGTGTGAATTTAGAATGCAGATGTTTTATACACTTGATGATTTGGGAGAAAGTTGTTAATGTTAACTAATATTTTAGGGCCGTCTGAAACCTTTAACTTACTTATCTCTTTTATGAATAATGTATTTAACTTTTTAATATAGAATATTTGTGCATTCATGTGAAACTCAGGAAAGATGTTTTTAAATCTCAACAGGACTGAATGAAGGTTAAATAAAATAAATAAGTTGTACTTTATACTTCATCAGTGCTGCCCTGGTAGTATTTCACTATTTTCGTTTTCGTTATTAAAATATTTAAACTGATACTCTACTTGTCCTGTTTAGCTTTATTTGTATTTTAAGTGTTGTGTTACATTTTGTTTCTGAAATGGTCTGATCAGCTTTTATGTATCGTGTTTAGTTTTATTGGCTCAGATTTATTTATTCTTTGTAACTTTATCAAAGCCTTCGTTAAGTTGACCTCTTGTGTTTCTGTGGCTCAGATCCTTTGATGCACATTCTGTTAACAGTTAATGAAACCTCTTTATGCTAATGAAGAGAATCATCTTTAATAAGCGGAGATTATTTGATCTAATTTACCAAAACACAGACGTGAAAATAAACTCAGTGGACAAAAATATATTAACACAAGGAGTCAAAAAGTCAAAGAAAAAGAAATACCAAATGAAATGATAAATTGTTCTCTTTTAATTGAAAATCATTGTGTTTGTAATCAAATGTTTTACACGATTTCATTTTACTTCAGCGTACAGTCATCCAACGTCACCGTCTCACCTTCAGGCCTTTAACTAAATAATAACTGAATATAAAAGAATCAACTGAACAATCACTCGTCCAGCTGCTGCACTAAACCTCTCTAAAGCTGCTGCTGATGTCTTTCTTGTGTTTGTAACTATTCAGACTGTAACAGACATCACATTCATGAGAAAGAGAGTAAAAAACAAAGCAAAAAGAATAAAAAGCTCAATTCGGCTCCATTTACTGAGAAACTAACCGTGTGACAAAACGTCTCTCTCAGCTACTTAAGTGGAGTGAAATAAATAAAAGAAACGCAGAACTCAGACAACCAAAGTGTCTGAAAACAGCATTTTTTATTCATTAACAATAAATTTGTGGGCTGTGAATGTAAAGGATCTGTAAGCGTGAATATTATCCATGATGTTAAAGTCTGAAGACCTTCAGTACGCTTCACTAATGTTTCTCTTGATACCGGCTCTGTCGTCTTCTTCGTCTTCTTCTTCAGGAGGAATAAAAATCGACTTCCCCTCCCCTCCCCTCCCCTCGTCAGTCGCCCTCCCACACACAGTCGCACTCTCGCAGCGGGTTCCTCTGGCGCATCGTGGTGATGACGGTGATCCGGTTCTCCGACAACTCTCTGAGCTGGTTGATGAGCTCCTGGACGCAGGGGCTGGGCCAGGGGTGCCCGTTGAGGTAGTCCCTCAGGATGAAGGAGCGCTCCACCAGCAGCTCCAGCTGCACCAGGTGACGCAGCCGGTGGAGGCTCAGCAGGTCCTTCTCCGGCTCTCTGCGGAAAAACCTGAGAAAGAGGACGTCAGACGTCTTATAATAACTTTAATAATAACTTTATTTATACGGCACCTTTATGACAGACGAAGCAAAGCAAAACAAAAAAAATAATAATAATTTAAAAAGCAACGACATCACATAAAAGCCAGTCTTTAAAAATGGGTTTTAAGAAGTGATTTAAAAGCCTCATCTCCTCAGGTCACCTTTAGTTTTGATCCTCCTCCTGAGGATCTGAGGCTGCGAGCTGGATCATAAGGGGTCAACATGTATTCTTTATATTTGTGCTCTAAACGTGATCAGTAAAATCTTACAATCAATTCTAAAACGAACAGGGAGCCAGTGGAGAGAAGCCAGGAAGTGATGTCATCTGATGAGAGAGTGACTTCAGGTTGATGTGTGAGAGAGGAAAGGGAGTTACAGTAGTCGAGTCTCGAGAGGATTGGTTTGAAGGAAGCAGCACTGGAAGACTTTGTGGTTTGAAGCTTAAATCTGAGGCATTAAACAGCAGGAAACTAAAGCTATGTGGTGTGTGGAGAGGAGAGCTTCCTCTGTGGTTTGCACTGTGGTACCATCAAAATATTTTTGTTTCTAAAGAAGGTAAAGTGATTCCAGTTTTAAGCATATTTTGATGATTATCGGGATAATATTTTGAATTATTTTGATGTGACTGGTTGTAGTGGTTCTGGTCTAAGAATTTGAACGTGGTTCCGGTCTAAGAACCTGAACGTGGTTCCGGTCTAAGAACCTGAACGTGGTTCTGGTCTAAGAACCTGAGCTGGTTTCACGCCTGGCTCACCGTATCCTGAGCGTCCTGAGCTGAGGGAACAGCATGGGGATCCGTCTGCAGAGGCTGCCGCTGGAGCGGTTCTGCTCGATGTCCAGGTGCTCCAGCGCCGGGACCTTCGGTGCGATGGAGTCCATGTCCTTCAGGGTTATGGCCACGCGCAGCGTCAGCCTGGTCACACTGGACGGAATGGTGGTCGTGTAGACGGCGAGAGAGTTACCGCCTGAGATGACAAAGCACAAATGATATAAATGTTTAAATAAGAAACAAACACAACGTCTGCAGGAGCAAAGGAGGAGCTTTGAGACTCACCGATGATGGTGAGGGTCTCCAGCTGTTGGAGCGGACTCAGCCAGGACGTGAGGCGGCACTCGATGCCCTCTCTGATGTACCTGTAGCGGACCGTCAGAGACCTCAGCGAGGTCAGGCTCCTCAGCGCGTTCTGGGGCAGGATGGTTTCTGGGTAATCAACCAGCTCCAGGCTGGTCAGCGCTGGGCCGCCGTACCGGGCCGCTCCTACGGGAGGAAGAGGAGGAAGAGGAAAAGGAAGAGGAGGGTTTGTGTAGTAAATGGACAAAATATGCAGTAACAAAGAGGCACCACCGCAGGTAAAGAGGCACCAGGTGATCAGTTTACCGGCTCACCTGGATGCTCCGGGTCCGGTGGACTGAGGTAGTCGTCGGGCAGCGGCTCCGGCGGCTCCCCCCTCATGCCCCAGGACAGGTGCTTGAGCTTCTTCAGGCTCAGCAGCAGGTTGTGGAAGACGTTGCAGGGCACCGGCCTCACGGTGTCTAGCCCGTAGCCCTCCCCCTGCTGGTGGAACAGCAGGTACCGCAGGTTGACCAGCTGCGACACGGCGTCGATGAAGTCCACCGTGCACGGCAGCCGCACGTTGCACGCGCTCAGGTGAGTGAGCCGCTCGTGCAGCTGCGCGGTCAAGCTCCACCCGAGTATCGGCTCGTCCCAGGTGGCGTTGCGCACACCGAGGTCCTTTAAGTCCGGGAACCGAGACAGGTTGTCCAGGTATTTCTGCTTGTAGGTCCGACCTCCGTCCACGAACACCACGGCGGTGAGCGACGGCAGGAACTTGACGAGCCGCCGCCACTCTTTGCGCCGCAAGTGTCGCACCGCCACGCGGGTGAGCCTGCGGTAGTTCAGGGTGTCCCAGAAGCCGTAGGTGTAGCGGCGAAGGTCGGACAGCACCACCGTGTAGTCCCTCCACAGGGCCGGGTGGTCCGCCAGCCTCTTCAGGTGCCTGGTGCACGCGCGGAGCGTGTGCTTCTCCTCCGTGCTCAGGTAGCTAAACACGTAGACCCAAACTTCGGGTGGAAGCTGAGGCAGCCCCTCCATCGCTTCTTACGAGGCCGCTTCAAGTGAGCGGAAAGCGGGTACAATAACAGCTCCGCGTTGAGACCATGGATGGATGTTTCTGTGATAAATCCGAGATTAAGACCGGAAGCTGCTGAAAAACTTCCGCTAAGTGTGATTTAAAATGTAAACAACCTGTTTATTTATCGTTGAAACTGATATTAGAGCTGCAATCGCTGGCTGTTTACAATGCGCCCGTTCAGAAACCGTCGCTTTGTGATGACGTCGATTGTTATTCAAAAACGAAAAAATGTAAAAAAAATTAAAACGTTTCCTTTTATTTAGAAAGTATGAAACATATGTGATGGATACTGTATCAATAAAATAAAGTATATTTTAAAATATAATACTATATATGTGTGTGTATAATGTACCCGGAAAACTTGTTAGAAAAATTCAAACTGAATATTGTGTAATTGTCTTCTAATCTATTTCTAATTGTAAAGATTTGATTTAATAAGTTAATTTAATAATAAATCAAATACGTTAATTTAATGACATGTAATTTAATTTAGTAATACATTAATTCAATGGGAAATAAATAATCTTTATTGTATTTATTTTAAATTTCATATATTTTTACATCTTATTGTAAAAATATTCTCCAGAACAATCGAGTGAAGAACCAAAGCTTGCATTAATAGAAAATTAATAGAAATTTACATATGTTTGATGTTACATCAAACATATGTAAATGATTAAGATGTTAAAACAAACTGTTAGTGAACAGAACAGTATGTGCATACAATCACAGCTGATGAAATATATTTAATTTTTCTCTTTTGTTGATGCAACCTAATACATATGAATGAAAAGAAATCAACAAAGAAAGCCTAGTGATTTAGAGAAGATAAAGAACAGGTCATGAGGAAAGTAGAAGCATTTACATCACCGTGACGTTTACAAACAAAACCATTGTCTCATTGCTCTATTTTCTATAAATAAGTTTTACAATTTTTTGATGAACCCACTTTTCCTGAACATGCTGCATCTGCTTCTATACAGCAGTTTGTGACGTCCTACATTTCCCAGAATGCCGTTTAACTCTGCAGGAAGCATTAACGTCATGAAAATAGAATTTAACCAATCAGCTGTAACACGAAGGTAAAGATCATGAAGATCGAGTCATCCTCCCTCCAACCAACAAACACGTTGTTTTACTTTTTCTTGTTGATACAGAAATCATTTCTTCCTGTAGGATTCTTTAACGTCGGTGTAAAATCTTGGTTCCGTTGAGAAGCTTTCGCTCTTTAATCCTGAGGGACTTTAAGCTAAACCCTGTTGAGATGTTTATCTTCCAGAAAAAGAGACACAAACCATCTAGTCTGTTTTAAAATGCATCTCATAACTCTCCTAAATCGTCTTCTCTACCAGGAAAATCTGACTTCTTTAACGCTGGTTTGTTAGTTTTCTGCAGCCATGAGACTTGAGTTTCTTTTCTCCCTCAATGTAATGACCCCGACACACCAGAGAACCAGCACAGACAAGAGGCTGACTGATGAAACACGGCATAAAATAAAGAACGTAACGCAGAGAGCACAGCAGACTGCCAACGTGCAGCATTGCCTGCGTCAGAGGAAATAACCTGATAATCAGGCTCAGTTACTTTGTTTTCACCTCTTAAATTCAAATTATTGTCTCTGCAAACATTTTACCTTCTGCTCATCTGTGCAAAAGACTTTACCCACCGACAAACATCAAAAACACATTGGCCTGTGCAGACACAAAGTTTAACCAGAACTACACACACACCCGGTGAAAGTGTCAGTTTCAGACTTTATCCAGTCCTTGAAGAAAGAGTTTGATATTTTTGGAAGTACATTTATTCCCGTTCTTGCCGAGAGTCTGATGAGAAGATTGCTCTCAGTGTCCGCACCTTCTGGGGATTAACCCCCATAAAATGGAAAGAGGAAATACTGTTTCAACACTTCAGTTTTCAAACAAACAACATAAGGTGGTCATCATTTAGAGATTCAGAGGTGTTGGTACGTGTGAACAGAGCCAGGCTAGCTGTTTCCCCCTGTTTACAGTCTTTATGCTAAGCTAACTGGCTGTAGAGAGCTCTGGAGGCCGAGGGCTCCAAGGAACCGAGCCATGAACCTAAATATTCCCTGCTCAATAACTAACACTTTGTTGCGTATCAACACCAGTCATCCGCCTACTAAAAAACTAAAGTACGCCCCAAAATACTAAAAGAAACATGCTGGAACAGGACAAGAAGTAGAACTAGATTTGGCCAGAGATGTTCGCTAACAGCTCGACAGTCGAGCATCTGCTAATTGAAGAATGTAGTGTGAGAATGAAAGCGGAGGATGTTTTATTAAAGAGTGTCATGAAGACATGAGGTTTCCAACATACCCAGAGAGACCAGGAGGAAAACAATAATAATGTGTGAAGCCCTGTTAGTTCAAACATTCATAGAGCATTTATATATACAAGCATATGGACTTCAGCTTTACAAAGCTCGTAAATGTGAACATCAGCCTCTTAACTCTCCATCTGCAGCACAGCGTCCACCGGACTCCTCTGGATCCGAGTAGGAGCCACTGCTTTGCCTGAACATAATTATTTTTTGAGTTTGATGAGTCTAAGAGCTTCATCAGAGGCCCACAAACACTCACAGTCACTTCAGTAGTCATTCGTCTTCGTTCCAAGGCAGAAAACGGTGTTTGTTTGAGTTCCTTCCCTCATCTTTTGTCCGTTGAACAAACACTTCTTTTCGTTTCTCTTCTACTGTGACGGCGAGAACGTCAGGACCATCCACCCGATCACGAAGTAGAAAAGGAACACCGGGTACACCACCAGCGCCTTGCGGTTGGCCGGCTGGCTGTCGGCGAGGAAGGCCGTGGAGGCGAAGGTGGACCAGCCGAAGGAGGCCGTCACCACCACCAGCCGCACGGCGAAGCTGACCGTCCCCGAGCCGGCGACCAGGACGATCCGGCATACGGCCATGGCCGCCGTCAGAGGCATGATGCAGTACCCCAACACACACAGGCTCTGGAAGAAGGAGATGGTGCCGCCCAGCAGCTTGGAGTTGAGGGTGATAATGATGGAGCCGAACCAGACGATGACGAAGACCTGCACGAAAAAAAAAAATGTATTTCAACATGAAAGTGGATTCAGAGAGATTTAATGCATTATATAAGAAACATATGCAATAATTGAGATAATCAATTCATTGTTTGTTATTTAAGAACAAACATTCTTCAGGTTGTGCTTCTTAACTCTAAGGTTTTTCTTCTTTTCTTTATCTTATGCAATAATAAATGGAAAACCTTTGGACTGTTGGTCAAACAACGAGTTGAAGATGTTATCTTAGACTTTAGAAACTGTTTTAAGTAAGAAGTAGCCTATAATATTGACGTTACCTCTGAGATGTAAGTTAGTGGAGTAGAAGTATAATAGTAGCATAAAAATACTCAAGTAAAGTACTTTGAAATTGTACTCAAGTAAAGTATTTGAGTACATGCACTTAGTTGCTTTCCACCACTGATAAATCATATTTTTTACTCTGTTACTTTGATTGCTTACCTGTATCGTAATGCTGCTGTAGCGAACAAATGGCCCCTTACGGGATTAATAAATTATCTATCTATGAATCTATCTAATAAATAGTACCATTAAAGTCTAATAAATACCTCAGCGAACTGCGGTCCTCCCTGGTAGTCGCTGTCGGCCGCTCCGCCCTGCAGCAGCAGAGCCAGCGTCACGCAGAGCAGCAGCGGGCCCCACAGGTCCCAGTCCCGCAGCAGAGCGGTGCTCCTCTTCGGGTACAGCACGTGGATGAACTTCTTACCCACCGCACGCAGGTCCCGCAGGATGGTCTCCCGCACGGGCTCGTCCAGCGTGGAGAACTCGTCGTCGTTCCGCCGCCTGGTGGAAGGGCCGACGGGCACGGAGATGTCTCCCTCCACCGGGATGTCCTCCGAGATGGAGACGTCCGACAGCCCGGCGAACGGTCTGCTGGCCTCATCCGATGCAGCCGCCATTTTGCTCTGGAGTTTGTCGGTAGTCTCTCAACGAAGGGAGGTAAAGATTAAAGAAATACAAACACAATATACAGCGACAAATGTTCCTCTAAAACTAGTCGACTCAGTTCCAGTTGATCCAGTTTCTCTAGCTGGTCGGTGACAGTCTGCAGCTCCACGTCAGCTGAGGGTTGTTTACTTCCGCCGGACGTGAGGCACGCATATCCGGCTGGTGCATTCAGGTGCATACTCAGAATCAGCTTTATGGGATTCTAAAAAAAAACGAGGATTGTTTTATCAGTCACACCAATAAAAGTAAAATACATTATTAAAAACTTGAACAACGTGTGTGAGTGTGCGTGTGTATATGATAAAAGAATACCGTACATGTATAAAATAGTTTTACTTCCCGACGGTCCACGAAGGCATCACGAGGGCAGGCGAAGACGTCGGGTACTGATGACGCACTAAACCGTCGACGGTCGTTTTTAAATCGTGTGTCTTGTTTACATCATGGATGTGTCCGTTAGTTTGGTCGTTTTTAGTACTTTTTAATTCGTTTTAACGGTCGCCGGTTGAAGCAGGTGGGATGGACTTCTGTAAGAAGCACGTGAAGTCGGACTGCGTGGAGCTGCTGAGCCGCTTCCAGGGATCCGAGTCCGTCCGCTTCCAGGTTTTCTCCAAAATATGGAGAGAAATGGAGTTCTCACAGATTTTCTAGTAAGTTTACCAATAATATATATCACCTTATGTTCTAATATAAGCAGTGGTGCATTTCATTGTTTAAGTACTGTACTTGAGCACAATTTCGAGGTATTTGTACTTTACTTGAGTATTTCCATTTTCTGGTACTTTCTACTTCTGCTCCACTGCAACTCAGAGGAAACTTTATTGATCTCTTGGTGACATTCACAAGCTTCCTGGCGGTATCTATATATATGTATGTATGTGTATATATATACATACATGCATACAGCAAAAAAAATGGTAGAAATACTCTGTTTTAACTAAAAGTCCTAAATTCAAGTAAGTACAAACGTATTAGCATCAAAATATACTTAAAATACTTAAAGTAAAAGTACTCCTTATGCAGAATGGCCCGTTTCAGGATCATATCTGTATTATATTTTGGATTATAATTATTGAGGCATTAATGTGTTGCAACTCTAACGTTGCAGCTTCTACATATTTTCATCAGTAATGACAGAGTGTGACTTAATTAGACATTTTCCTCATTCAACACAGTGTGTCACATGTTGTTGTTGTTTTGTAGCGGCACTGTGAACCACCAAGAGCAGCGAGCGTTCTGCCGTCTGATCCTGGACACCGCCTACATCTTCTTCTTGCCTCCGTACAGCTTCCAGATCAGAGTGGGAGGACTGTACCTGCTGCACAGCTTGTATCAATGTCAGATCACCTCGCCCCGAGAACAGGTCAGGAACACAGCACACGGTCTCCAGAGGGTCGGCCATTCATTCATTTGAATCACACGTGACGTGAAGCTCTTGTTGTGTTTCTGGCTGCAGATCCGTCTGGCGCTGAAGGACTGGGAGGACGTGATGAAGCTTGAGAAGGACGCCGTCAATGCTCAGCACCACGACGCCGTTTACATCCTCCGACAGCTGATGTTGCACAAAGCTTTCAGCTTCACTGCCATGCCCACGATGGTGAGCAGCCTACCTGACATCAACACACACGTTCACATTGGATATTCACTTTAAACCCTCAATATCATTGAATGGAGGAATGTTGCCTTTTAAACAAGGTGAGTTATGACCCAGAGTGCAGAGTGGGATCCTCCAGCCCATTACATTTGTGTATTAAGGATAAATAGCAGACATGTCTGATTGATATGGCCGCAATTATTCTACGAAATTATTTTACACAATGCAATACAACGGTGCTTGAAGTAGACAAAAATAAGGGCCAGTACTCCTCTTTTTCACATGTTGGCGTGTGAATCGGCCGATATCAGATAACGCACAAAAAATCTGAAAGACAAAAGGTTCTATAGTTGAGTCATTATTTCACTATTTCATTAGTCGCTATTATTTCATATCACAGCCGTCCTCTGAACATTGTTTACCCTCTAAAATCATACTCTGGAAATCAAAATAACAGATTCAGAAAACCTTTCAATAAAATCTCGTTCATTATGACGAACAGTTCACGAAGTATTTTAAAAACACGTGTACTTTGTGTCGATAAATTACAGCACCGTCATCATCATCATCCTCCGTGCCGTGCAAAGACTCGTCATTTAGCTTGCAAATTCACTTATTCTCCTCTTTGTGCTTCTCCTTTCTTTCTTTCTTTCTTTCTTTCTTCCTCCTCTTCCTCTCCTGCCAGCTTGCCTTCAAGAAGAAGAGGAAGGTGGAGAGCTTGGCGCTGTGTGAGGAGTTCATGGAGCGACCGTCTCGTCCACAGGAGCTCATCAACATCGAGCTGCTGGAGGTGAGCAGAGAGCTCGACTCAGACACTTTAAAAAGTACATTATTAAAAGCATTAAGTTAAGCGTGTTGTGTTTGCAGGAATTGTCCAACATCGATGAGCACTACGGGAAGCTGAAGACTTCTGTCTCTTCGGAGTCGGAGCCGGCGGATTCTTCCATCAACCTGATCCGTAAAGACCTGGTCCCACAGCTACGCAGCACTGTGGTGGATTTCTACAAGTGGCAGCAAAGGAAGGTAAGACTTCTCTTCAGGTGTTTGTTAAAATGACACCCACAGTTTGGAAACTACAAGAGATGATGTGGTTATTTTAATGCTTTTAAATTGTTTTACGATTAGTACATTATGTAGTTTTTTCCACTCTTGATGTGACGTTTTGTCTCGTCAGAGTGGTCCTGATGAAGATGAAGATGAAGACAGCGGTGAGGGGCCGTCATCTCAGCAGGAGGTGAGTTACATTTCATTCAACTTTACTGAGGGGTTTAAAGCATCACTGGTGCACATAGATGCTTCTGAAGGATATTAAATACTCAAACTGACACGAAGTCCTTCAGCTGTAATAATAACTTTGTCCAGACGGCGGCGCTGTTGACTGACCGGCTGTTTTGTGTTCTCAGTGCTCCAAAAGAGCCCAGCGCCTCGCCTCCATTAAGTCAAAGGCATACGGAGAGGCAACAGAGGTTTGTGTTTCCATGTTAGATTTTCTTTAAATATGTAAGATTTCTTGAAAATATGTTTTATGCTAAATGTCTTCAAGATGCAAAAATATGAAATGTATGTATCCCTGCGTCTCTCAGGCCTCCAAGTCACGGCGCCATCGTCAGGTGGAGGTGGATTTCACGAGTAACGTGGCCGGACCCTCCCACTCGTCACGTTACTCCAGAACAAATAAACTGTCACTCAAAGCCAGAACCTATGAGAACGTTCACATCTCAGGTAAATCCCTCCTGCAACCTCCTCTTCATCTCTCAAAGTTAAGAGAAGAAGAGATGAAATAAAAGGAAATAAGAATAGAGTTTACACCCATCTGAAAGCAAATCAGACAAAGAGGTTGAGTTCTGTTTTTTGCTTTTTTGTTTGATGCTGAAATGTTGTGAGTGAAGCATGAAGACTCTCCAGCATTTTGTCTCGTAGCGTGAATGTTTTATTAAAATATTCCTCACGTACTGCAACTCTCTTCTCGTCAGGTGACTTGTGGAAAGAAGCCGGGGAGATGACTCAGATCAAGTGTCTCACCACAGTGGACTTTGCTCCTAAAGGTACACAACCTAAAAACTTTTACTTTTACACTTACTACAGTTGTTTGAGCACTGTTTTCTGGTCCACAGCGGTCTGTTAACATGCTAATATGCCACGTTTGCATGGACCTTGAATGTCTGTCCCAAATGTCATGACCATATATCTATTTCTTTGGCAATAAAACATTTACCAGGATGAATCTTTCTAAGCTCAAATGACTTTTTCTCTGAATGCCAACTCAGCATCCACCATATTTTACTGTAAAAATCTTATTTTGTAATGTTCAAATGTTGATATTTATTTCAGAGTCCTGTCATGACTCTTTTTTTTTTTTTTTAGTTCATTCAGGAAAACAAAACCCGGTAAAAAGATTCAAGTGGTGATGAAGACCGTTCAGAAGTCAACCTGCATCTTGATACAGCGACTGTTTCATGTTTTAAAGTGTTGAAATAGATGATTGTTATTGTCATGAATTTCCTTTAATCTTAAATGTTCTGTATCATAGAAAATGTGAATGTTGTTTTTTACATTTTAAAGTGTTTTACATTGTTTTTTTAATGAGCAGTCTTTATAGTGACTGTAACTTAAGAAAGAATATTGTTCTAACTTATGTTCTTATTGAATGCAGTGTTTTGTAAAATGTAAACACCAATACGTTTTCTTTTTGCAATTTTACAGCCATCACTTGTTGAAAATGTACCCTGAACTTGTCTCTTAGTCGGATACCTTTAACCTATTTCAGTAAAGAAAGCTGTCGGTTGTGTCGACTAACTTATGCACAAAGTTTAGTAGTGTATATAACTATAACATTTTCCAAAGTTCATCTCTCTGTGCAGCTTCTTCTGTGAAAAAAAAGTTCAAACTGGATTTATGTTCTGCAGCTTTCATGAAGTTTAAATAATTTTATATAAAAGCTATTGTTCCTTGTGTGACATTTGATTCAGACTAAATCATTTGTGTATATTTCATATTGAAAAGCTAAAAGTGTGTGGATGTCCCTGATTTTGCTATTTAGTTCTTCTCCTTGGAAAGCATTTGGTAAGTGTGATACAATTGTTCATTTTACAACACAACTTTATATTGTGACAGAAAAACAGACATAGACCTTAGATAAGACCTAAAAACAGCGTCCAGCATTTTTAATAATTACCTTCAAATCAATTGTTAATTATCATATATTAATTTGTTATTTCATGCATTTAAATATGTAATTTAAAAGTACCTTAACTATGATAAATCGTGATTTCCACTAGAGTCAAAAGCTCTCATAAGCTAAGCGGCCTAGCTAGTTTACTAGCTAAACTTAAGCCTAGTTTAGCCTAGCTGATTTGTTAATCTCTTTTTATTCCCTATGACTGAATTTAGCAAACATTACTACTTATTTAGGACAGATGACAAAGCGTTAGTTAATTAAAATGTACATCTCATTGATTTTTTTGACATTTATTGTTTAATGTAAGTAAATGTAGCTGAATTAGCTAAAGCTAGCCGTGGAAACCAGCTAGTTTGCAGCATTTAGCTTTTGTTTTTAGCAGTTTTCTTTTCCACTATACATTTGTATTTGATGTTTTTCAAATGAGTCAGCTTTTGTCTTAACTCATTTGTAAATAGATATATAACGTTATTTAGTGTTTTTATTTTTTTGTCATTGCAGGGCAGCACTGATGCACAGTTCAAAGACCATGGGCTAAATGTGTGAAAGGTAAATGTTCTCCTATTCTTTCCGAAATTGGATGAATTTAAGCAAATTATTTCGTGACTTTAGGACACAAATCTACATGTAACAGGGGAGGGGGGGGGGGGAGGGGGAATCGTAATCTTAAGGTTGAAATGACCAAATGCGTAGAAACCCCGTTGAGTGTGGATGTTTCCGACAGCACCTGAAGGCGTCACGGTTCACCGCTGTGTGGCTGCAGATCTTTGCGGGTCTGGAGGATGAAGAGCGTGCGGGATGCTGCTGCCTCGGTTCCGCTGGTAGTCTGAGGGGGAAACATCCGCAGCCATGGCCTCGGACAGTAAGTACGGCCGTCTTCCTCACCCTGTGGGCGCCTCTAATGTTGGTTTAATGTGTCAGTGCGGGAGGTTGCATGGATGCTGTTTTTCAGCCTCTACCCACTGTTTCTTTATGTCTGGCTGACTGATAGCGACAGGATGCGTAGGCCAATTCACTATATTTTTACCAAATACTGTCGTTTTTCCTGCGTTTTATCCACATCATTGCCATTTTAGGGCCTTTATCAGCCTCTAAACAAAGACATACTTGTAATATTGCTGCAGTATTTGTTCCTGTGTGGTGTTGTACTCACTCGTTTTAAACTATAAGATATTCCGGGTTTGGATTGTTTATGTAAATCATCAGAGTGGTTATGATGACACAGTATGATTTTAATGTGTTGTCATAGTGTGCTGTTTTATAACGCAGGCCTACAGAGAGCCTGCGGTACCTTTACTGCGTGTTTTCTTATTATTATTAATTCTGCTGTGATGTTATACTTCACATAATCTAATATTTGTAGTGTAAATAGATGCACGTATAATTTTGAGATACTTTTACTTTACTCAAGTATTTCCATCTAATTTATTATTCTACTGCATTTCAGATTTTAAAAAAATACTTTGTGACAAATGCAGATACTGGTTACTTTACAGATTGAGATTATACATAAAGTATGTTGCATTGTTGTTGATTAAACTACCAAAATGAATATAAAGTAATTATCTCCACCTCGAGCTGCAGCGGCAACATTAAGCTGCTGCTTACAGTTAATATAAAAATAATAATTAAAAGTGTGAATTAAATAGTAAACTCAGCAGAAATGTCAGGTGTCATTTTTATATTTGATAAAATACTAAATGAAAGAACTTTAAAATGCCTTTCATATCTTTAAGTCTTTAATTTAAACTCTAGTCCAGTGATTTCAATCAATTTGCCCTCAGACATTGTACCATCTGGATATTTAATGAACCTTTACAGATTTATTTAGAGCTGCAACTAACAATTATTTATTCATCTAATGATTTCTTTTTTTTTTGTTCAGGATAGTGATTTTTTTCAAATACTTATTTTGGTTATATACTATTTAAAAAAAAATGAAGATATTCTATTTACCATGTTGTAAAATGACAAAAGCAAGCAAATCTTCAAATGCAAGAACACATAATCAGCATTTCTTTACTTGATGTATGACTTAAATGATTGATTAATAGATATTTTCTTTTACAACTAATAGATCGACTTCTTCTTTCAGCTCTAATGTTTCCGTTCTACTCATCTTTTCATGCATGTGTTATTACACATTATTAAATAGTGTGACAATCTACCTGAAAACAAGACTGAAGATATAGCTGCAATGTTCATAACATCCCATAATAGATCATTTCACAGTTAAACATTCCAAATGTGTCGGCGGGGAACGTGCTAAATGCAGAATAAGTTAATCGTTTATTCATGAAACATTTTTAGAGACTCTGATCTCATAACCGTCTGCTAACCAGGACAGTTTTCTGGATCAGTATTGGTACAGAGGAGGGTAACGTGGTGCGAGGTCAGCGGTGTACATTCACGTGTCAAAGTTCACCAAAGTTGAATTTGACGCCACATATTTGCTCTCATTATCCGTGAGAATCCAGTGATCACTTTATGGGAAAATACATTTGAAACCATGAGAAGTCAATGATGAATATTAATACCAAAGGTGAACACCAGGTTTCCCACAAAGACAAATGTCATACACAGTTTGATATGACTTATATAACACGTGAACATAACCTCCCTCTCTACATGTGTGATGAGTGTTGTCGGGATTCAAAGTGGCATCGAAGCGCTCCATTAAACAGTAGGAAGCAGTCGGCCATGTGCGTCATGCCGGTTCTGGTTATTGTGGCCTACTTACAGACTGCTTCCATGTCTAATTCATGGTTCTCTGAGAGAGCAGCTCTCAGTCGGGACTCGTGGGTCATATTTATTGCTGCTGACAGGAAATTGAATCCGTGTTTGTTCCCGTTTGTTTGAGCACTGGGGATGTTGATGGGAAAGCAGACTCATATCGGTCAGTTCCAGACACTTTCTCTTTGCTCTGCAGGCACAGAGAGATTTCTCAGAGGGGAAGATGTTACATTTGGTTGAGTTAAACTTACAGTGAGTGAAGTTAATCATGTCACAACTGTCCACTAGGGGGCGATATAACTCCACAACAAGCTGGCAAACCCTAACACCTTTATAACCACTTTAAAATGTACCTTGAGGAACTTTTACCTGGTCCTGAACCAGTCTCAGTGTAGTCCTGATCCTCTATATGAACCAGTCTCAGTTTAGTCCTGATCCTCTATATGAACCAGTCTCAGTGTAGTCCTGATCCTCTATATCAGGGGTGTCAAACTCATTTTCACTCTGGGCCACATCAGCATCATGGTTTCCCTCAAAGGGCCGGTTGTAACTGTAAGACTGTATAACTGTAACTACTCCTAACATATTGTTAAATAACTCTCTCTGCATTTGATTATTGTTTATTCAAGTGTAAAAATATTGTATATGCAGTTATATAAATGTAAAATGATATTTAAGCACATTTCTGTTATTATAACATAAATCATTTTAATTTAGGGTTAGGAAACCCACATTACTCTATCAAAGATCAAACTTTTAAAGAAAATAACAAAGACAAATATCATCAAACAAAAGTTATTACATTGACTTTGTTCAAAGCTATTTTTGTCACCTCTCTGCATCACTAATGTCCCCGTCGTCGTCCCGTGCATGGCAACTACATCCAAGAGCTCCTCACTGAGAGTCAGGTCTTATAAACATGGATAGATGCTCTGTGTCCGTGTTGTCTGTGCTTTCATCAACAGCTAATGAAGAAGACGAGTACCTGCTCGTCTCTTAGCTAGCTGTGTTGTTAGATTGCTGCTAGTTCCTGAACTCGGTCTGCGATGGTGTTTCTTCACAAACTGACATTTGTAAAAGTCTGTATCTGGTCGGAGCTCACCTGCTCACCTACCTTTAGCAGCACTGGGCTGTAGCTTCTGTAAATATATTCTGCTGTGATTGCACTCTGCCTTTTAATTCTTGGACAATTTTATGTTTTTCTTGGAGGCTAAATTTAGCTCCGTGTTTGGTGTCAAAATGCCGACGTGAATAGTATTCCTTCTTCACCGACACGCATCATAACACAGAAGACAGACCCGTTTTTCTCCTTGAAGCACAGACATGTATTCGCTTTCCCATCTTAAATTACATTTTCTTCCCTCTGCATCAATTTTTCTCTTCGTGGACATTTTGGGATTATTTGTCGATCTTTTTCAACTCAATCACTTGTTCGCGGGCCACATAAAATGACGTGGCGGGCCGGATACGGCCCGCGGGCCTTGAGTTTGACACCTGTGCTCTATATGAACCAGTCTCAGTGTAGTCCTGATCCTCTATGAACCAGTCTCAGTTTAGTCCTGATCCTCTATATGAACCAGTCTCAGTTTAGTCCTGATCCTCTATATGAACCAGCCTCAGTTTAGTCCTGATCCTCTATCAGACCTCCATCAGTAAAGAGACCATCAGAGAGAAGATGCTCTGTTTCTATAGAGTTATTCTTAATGCTCGTCATCGGAGCCACCGGGTCGGATTCTGGTGAAACCAGATGACATCATGCAGGTTCACCAGAACCTCCTTCAGCTCAGACTCCAGCAGAGACCGGTCCACCGACAGACCCAGATCCTCCAGCAGAGACCGGTCCACCGTGGACAGACCCAGATCCTCCAGCAGAGACTGTTCCACCATGGACAGACCCAGATCCGGAGCTCCGGAGGGAGGAGGAGAGCTCAGCTCGAGCTTCTCCTCTCTGGGAGCCGACACCGACACCACGCTGCTGGAGACCCAGGACGTATTGCTGGACCCGCTGGAGGGAAGGGAGGCACGGGAGAACCAGAACCAGGACTGAGAGGAGCAGACTGTCAGACCCTGCTGCAGTAAAATGAGAGGTTTTCTAAAGGGAGTCTGGTGCTCAGAGACACTACCACTTTAGTCCACAGGGACCAAGTTTGCCTAAGGAGGCTTTAATAATCAGCCCGCTGGTCTTTGTTGTCGTGTTCTGCAGCGCTTCCTCTCGCTTGTTGTGTCTTGGTGGTGTTCAGGAAGACGGGTCCGCCTCGCCCTCTGGGAGGCAGGAAAGCGGCGCTGATTGACGGTTCATACGGGACGCGGGTCAGATTTCACTGAGAGGACGACGAGGACAGAGAGGTTAAGTTTCTCCTCTTGTTTTTGGGGAGAAGACAGAAAGGAAGGAGGAGGTGAAGACATGTCCAGTGAAGAAGGAACTAAAGAGAATCATGGAGAGAGTGAGTTTTGATTTGACCGTCTTATTCCTGGAAAACTAGATGATGATGATGATGATGGTTGAGCCAAGTTTCTCATCTCTTCATTGTTTCCCCTGCTGTCTTTCCATTTTATTCTACTTTCTGTTGTTGATGGACGGAGAGTCGATGCAGAGACGCTGAAGCTTGTTCCAATATGTTGCATCGTATTTAATCAATGAGATCCTTTACTTGAGTAAAAGCACTACTGTAACATATAAAGTATTCAAACTGTGAATGTTCTACTATCAGATTATTATTACGAATGCATTCATGTAAAAGCAGGATTTTACGATTGTAGCTTTTTGAGCTGGAGCTCATTTTGATTATTTTCTCCATTAATCGATCGATTGTTTTGTGAAAATAGTGAAAATAGTGAGAAACGGCGTCAGAATTAATCAGAGCCCAACATAATTTATGTTTTTTTGTTCAGGAATCATAATCTGTAAAGCTGTCAGATAAATGTAGAGAAGTAAAAAGTGTAATATTTCTGAAATGTAGTGGATTAGAAACAAACATAAGCTTACAAAGTGAATTGTTAAGTTTAAATGAATGGTTCCCTGTTGACCTGTGACCTCTGGTAAACAACAACAACAACAACAACAAGGGCCCACGTCACGTTAGTCCTCGTTTTAGATCAGATTAGAGAGATTTATTTATTTTTACAAATACTGATGAAATAAAACAAGACTAACCAACAACTATTAATATTATTTGTCTGTAAAGGAGAAGAACACGATGGTCCTACTAATTTATATAACTTAAATAATTAACGTAATGTTTGTCTCATATACAAATAATCATCTTATTATAGAAAAAAAAATCACAACATATTTTAATCCTGAAAGTCTTTCGTTGATAAGTTTAAAGTGAAAACATGCTGTTTGAAAAAACTAAATCTAAATCTGTCTTGCTCGTCCAAAAATGTTGTTATTATAACCTTTATTAAATTCAGTCTCTTTTGTGAGAGGGATCAGCAGAAGAAGAAGAAGAAGAGCATTCAGGTTTTATGAAATGTACTCTTTCATATTTAGATCCCGAACAATATTGCTTTAGTTTAGACGTGTGATGGACCAAGAGGATCACGTTTACCTTCTATTGGATGTTAAAACCTAAAGCTGAAATACATAAATACGTGTTGCTGTCGTAGCGGTGACATGCAGCCTGTAACCAGCAGGTGGCGCCTCAGCATCAGTGCTGTAAAGCTTAGTTTTATGGCTCTGATGATCAATATTTGTGGCAGATTTTAAACAGATTAATGGACATTTAGGAGAACTCCTGAATACTGTAGGAGTCATGAAATTCATGAAAAATGTAATGAAGCAGGATTCTTTACAGCTGAACAATGAGATTTATTATCAATCATGACAGTAACAGTCAGTAAAGATCAAATATAATATAAATATGTTTTTTCAAAGAGTAAAAGTATTATAAATAATACTTATAATAATAGTAATATATAAGTATAAATAATGTATATAATTATTATTATTATATTTAATAATATCAATTATTATTATAAGTACAATAATATAAAGTATAATAATGATAATAAAAGAGCCAGGTCACATCAAAACTGTGTTTAACTTTAACTCAAATCAATATATATATTCATATTTGATATGTTTTATATGTTCCACTCTTTCTTACTCTGCACTGCAGCTGCTGCACAGCAATATCCCTCGGGATAAATAAAATCGTAACGTAATTTTGTATTATACTATTTTATCTTATATTGTCTTTTATCAAACTGTCTTAAAACTGCTGACATTTGCGGCGGCAGTCACAGACTTCAGGCTCTCTGGTGAAATACAATAATGCAGTTCTGAAGCTCTTTTAGACGAGAATAGATGAGACCAACGATTGTTCTGCAGATTTGTTCAGTTTGAGACTTTACAGATGTGTGGCTTACATTGTTTTCTTGCAAAAAGAAGCGTAATGTGGGCGGAGTTAAGTGTTCAGGACGTGTGTTCTGTGGATGTGAGTGACTTCAGATGCCTCGTTTTCTACTTTGAGCTCCTCTCCTCTTGACTTCTTCTTATTCAATCGTCTCTTCATCTCAACCCTGGGAAGATCGTTGTCATCCTCTCGGCCAATTGGGACGAGCAGCCGGACGGCGCCATGGAAACATGAGGCCCTCTTACATGTGGGTGGGAAAAGGCAAACTCATTATACCTTAATAGAGCCACTGGGCTGTTTCCAGGGAAACTATGTTGTTCAGGTGCGTCTGCCTGGTGGTCAGTGGGTTTGAGTCAGACTGAAAAACACCATGTGCTGATGTCTCTGGGTTGATCTGACCTCCAGTGCTGAGAACAACAACAGCCAGTGAACGTCACATGACGGCTCTGGAGATCACAGAGGATCTGTAGGTGTCTTTGTCCGTTAACAGAAGGACGAAGAGGGGAGGAGATGTCTCCGCTGTCCATGGTCCTGAAAGTTAAAGCCCTTTTTAGTGTTTTGCATATAAAACATGTGATTGACAGATGAAGCACTGCTTGGATGGACATGAAACTCTCCTGGTAGAGCTGCACAAGATCATAGACTTTATGTAGGAAGTGGACGTAGTCATGGTGATGTCACCCATTGGTTTGTGGACATGAAACAAACCAATGGTCGTCGCAATCTTGTTTTTTTTTTTGCAACCAGTGAACAGGAAGTGACCATATTTGGACTGAGGAGGAGTGACGTAGAGACGCCGTATACCATAATTTACTAAATGAACATCATGCTGTATTGAAGAAGACTTGAAACTAGAGATTGAGACCATAAACTCATGTTTACAATGTTGAAATAATAAAAGCTGGTGGTCTTAACGTAAACCTTTAGGGTCATGACATCATCAAGAGTGTTTCTATATTGACGTAGAAACACTGAGGAAAAGATTTTAAACATACATTTAAATAGGATTTAAACTCCAGTTTGGTGTAGAAGAACTTGACCTCCACCCCATCCAACACCTTATCGAAGTTACTGTCATCTGTAAAACGCTGCAGATCAGATCAATAACAACTCAACATTTGGATAAACTCATGTAGAAGCAGTAATAAATGCTGAAGTCGGCCTTCTTTCACGTAAAACCTCCGTCTGAACGTCATTGTTTTGGAGAAGCTTTTGTTTTCACACCCACAGACACACGAGATGTGTTCAGTGAGGAAAGAACAGAGAGAACAGATACGGTTTCTCGTATAGTAGATGGTGGTTTCTTTAATAAACACATTTAATGACTTAAAATTGAATTTCCGCAGTGATTTAACATCTCAGATTGGTCCTGATGATGATGATGATGATGATGACATCACCATGTTCATCATCTTTAGGAGCCACAGAGGAGGCTCAATAATAACTTTATTCATACAGCACCTTTAAAAACAGAGTTTACTTTGTGCTTTGACGGACGAAGTAAAGAAATAAAAACAACAGAAAGATGAGACAGTAAAATAGATGAAATAATAACATCACTCCATTCGATAAGAACAAACTAAGAAACACAAATAAATATTATATATAAATATATATACAAAAAAAATGTAATAAATTAAATTTAAAAAATTATAATACATTTTTTTAAATAATAATAACAATAATAAAATAAAACAGTAAAAAGACGACATCACATAAAAGCCCGTATGTAAAAATGGGTGTTAAGAAGTGATTTAAAACAGATTATGCAAGTTTACATATGTATTTGTACTTTCAAAGTATACTGATACTTGATACTTTTACTTCAGTAAATTATCTGAATACTGAGGACGTAGCGTTCAGCTGTGTGTTGTTGTAAATAAGGACACACACACACACACAGCCCTAAAACTAATTACCCACATTAGTGAGTAACAGCAGGAGCTCCGTTTTATTCCTCGCTAGAAAAAGAAGAAAGAGGAAAAAGCACTACAAAGCTCCGTGTTCGTCCTCTTCGGGATCTTTTCTTAATGAGCGGTAACAACGTGGCCTTCGTCGTCTTCTTCTCCTCCTCCTCCTCCTCACATCAAAGTGCTTTCTTCTCTCCTCTGGAGCTCCTCACTTCAAAGCCGGGTTGGAAAAGTCAGCAGCTGCATAGTAATCAGGAGATTTAGTATTCACACACACAAACAACCTTTTCACTACCGTGTCGCTGTCGGATTAGCGGTGTTGTGAGATTTCTCTCGTCTCATTAGCTCCGATCCGATGCCTCTCATATTGACTTCTGGGTCACATCGCCTCCTTAATCCTCATTTGTACGTTCATTCTTCATAATTTGATTTTAAGACGTTCGACAAACTGTTTCATCAATAATCAGCTGATCTCCTGCTGGGCCGACAACACGACTCACCTTCCGCTGGGATTATTTTTAAGATTCATAATCTAAAGTATACAAATGTAAATGTTGTTGTCTCTGAGTGAGGGAAAGAAGAAACGGATGAAACTGAAGCTAAAAACTGAACTTTTCTCAGTTTTATTGTTATTGTTTTTACATAATTGAGGCAAATTGAGGTCACTTAAACCACCACAAATCCTCCTCTGTGGTCCACAAATAGTGTGTGTGTGCGTGCGTGCGTGCGTGCGTGCGTGCGCAGCAGGTGTGAGGCCAGACCTTGACCCGGGGGTTTCTTCCTGTCCATCTGGACGTGGACAGTAGGAGACTCTCTGGGTCTCCAACACTGAGCTCAGTGTGTCTGTGACAGTCGGAGCAGCTGAGAGGGGAAACTCCCACTTTACGGCGGCACCCAAACACACCGTCCAGACGTTTACTGTCACTCTGTGCTCATTTTAATTAATTAAGAGTCGTATTCACAGTCGGCTTTTCTACATTCTTTCAAAGAGGTCTTAGTCCTGAAAGATATATTATACCTTCGGGTGAACCCCTGAAGTCATCCTGCTAGTGTGGACTAAAAACAGATAAAAAGATAATTAATTAACCAGCGATACATCAGCACCTGCAGGTTTTAAAAGGACAGGAGCGTCTTCTCTGTCATGATGCTTTTCGTTAAAGTGGAACTGTGTTACAGAAGTGTTCTCATGCTGCGTCTGTCATGAGTTAGTCTCTCTCTGTGGGAGTGAACAGCAGCTGAACATAAAGAAAGTGGGTCGAGAGATTGTCGTGTTGTGTGTGTTTTTCGGAAGAAAACACTGCATGTTTCATGTTATAAAGTAGGGTGTTAGTTGAGTGGTTTGGGGATGTTATGGCCTCTTTCTCAGGCAGCGTTTTAAGATGAATGTTACTGTATTGGTCAGTTTAAACAGCCTGATGCTCGTCTTTCCACGGTATCGGTCCATCGGTTATTGTACCATATTTATTTTATTTTATTGGTTTATTTGGCAGGGACATGGCACATTAATAAAACATTCCTATAAATGCGCCAGAATTAGCCAAAAAGGCTATTTTTCATCTGTAGTCACTGGACAGATGTTACAAAGTCAAACAGAATATAAGATTAAAAGTTACAAAGTTCTGCATCATTTACCCCTTTACAAGCATGCAGAAACAATACGAGAAGAGAGAATATTAATATGAGAAACATTCAGGACACTCTTATACTACATTGAATCATATAAAACAACACGTGCAAAGCAAATAAATGATGTTTAATTAAGTTAAATAGAAACATGGACGAGAGACAAGATTATGTTGTTACTTTACTTAAGTAACATTACTGTTACTTTTGTTTTTCAGGTATATTTTTCATGCTAATACTTTACTTAAGTAACATTTGCATAAACATAAATGCAGCACGATAAAGGAGAATTTTTACTTTACTCTAAAATATTTACTTATTACTTTTACCAACATGAAAACATGAATATCTAGAGCCAGCATTCTGGGCTTCAGTAGAAACATTAGAGCTGTCCTCCACCAAAAGAAATTCTTAGTCGACTAACATTTGTACGATTATGTCGACTAATCGATTAGTTTATTTCACCGAAAGATCTGTAAAAGCAGCACTTTAGATAATATGTTTACCAGAGTTCAGAAGTCATTCAGCATGAAATATTTCACTATTTCACGAAAGAAATCTGAGTTGACGAAGACCAAAACCACCGTTAAGTCGTCTGTAGATATAACTGTCTCATTCTAAGCTAACAAAAACACAACGATTCTTATTTTCAGGTGATTAAACACTAAATAAAAGACACTTATTATATTATATATAGTCGTTATATTGAACCCCTGAACGCTGCACACTGTACCTTTAAGTAAATGATCTGAGTACTTCTTCCACCACTAAAACAAATACTGGTGCATGTGGAGGGATGGATTAAACCAGCTGCTGTTGTTGCTCATTATTTCGCACACACACACACTGTTGCTTGGCGATGTGATTGGATGTTTTCGGCTGCAGATTGACGAGGTGCTTCTGTACAGCGTGGGAGATTCAGTTTCTATAAACGTGAAAAGAGAGAGAGAGAAAAACACACACGGTGGTGTCTGAAATACATAAAACATGTAATAGTACTACACTCTAACACAGAGACATACACACACACACACACGCACACACACACACACACACACACACACTCACACACCCCTACGCCCTCCAGTCCTTCCTTTGGCGTCGGCTCTCTGCAGGATGTGCACTCGTCTCCGTTTGCTGCCATTGATTCACTTCTCTGCTCTCTGAGACGTTACCGTGGAAACAGGAGACTGTGGCCCCCCCCCCCCCCCCCCCCCCCGGTTATTTCTATTCATCCGTGTTTCAGAGTAGTACGCCTCGTCTCTCTCTCTCTCTCTCTCTCTCTCTCTTCATCTCCCCTTCAGCTCCTCTCTTCCTCCTCTTGTTTGTTTACTCTCTGTTTTGTTTTCAATCATTCTGGTTTCTTCACTTCCAGCTTTCATCACTCTTTTCATTCTATTTCGGTCCAGATGTTTTTCTGCCTCTCCATCATTTTCTGGCTTCTCTCTACCTGCCATTTACATTCATCCGTCTCCTCCTCCTCCTCCTCCTCCTCCTCCTCCTCCTCCTCCTCCTCCTCTCTATTTTCTTTCACTGCAGTGTGTCGAAACTCTGATTAAACACCAAGTTAAACCGCAGTCTATGAAGAAGAGTCGTAGTAAGTTTCACCTTTTACTGTCACTCTTCCCCATTGTCATGCTGGTAAAAACTGAAAATATAGCCAATACGAAATATTCAGTCTGCGTTCTTAACATTGCAATGTACATAGTTGTAAATGTAAATATAAATATACATTGATTATTTGCACTTTAGCAAACATTCATCAAAGCCTCTTGCACTGCTGTAAGCTGACATACAATTGTAGATAAACCTGTTTAAGTAACATATCAAACTGATATACGATGTTTAACATGTCCAATGTCAAATAAATGAACTTACGGTCTTTTTTCTTCTTTTATATTTTACTCTTCTTTACTTTGTGTTCAAAGTTCAGATGTTTGTGAGATCTTTTTTCAAATCTCTTTTCTTTTTTATGCAAAATCAAACTTTTATTGTTTTTGCTCAACTGTCTTGTACCAAAGTCTAAAAAGTTTTTTTCCGGACATATTGGCAGCATTAGTTCACCAAACCTTCCATGAAAAACAATCGTAGCTTATCAACCGTAGCCGGACACAACGTTAGCATGGTCAGCTAACTAGCTGACTGTTCTCCTTGGTCTGGGAAATAAAACGTTAACTAGCAGCTCCATCCTGCTCTGTGTTTATCCGGTGAAGCTCCAGGAACACGAGTTAGTCCTCATCCTCAAATGTGTTTGTGAAACACATTGTTTCACCAATCTAACCTGAGACATCTGAAAAACAACGTGGCGACGGCCGTATTCCAACATGGCGTTAGCAGTCAGCACCTGGACCGGCGTGTTGTAGACGTAGCCTTTAGCGCAAGCTATCGGCCCGGCGAGCTTTGGGGTCGTTTTTTGCGTTCTGGTGTGGACGGAAAATATTTTGTAAAAAACGATTGTCCAATCAGAGCTCAGCAGCTGAAGCTATTCAGCCAGTCGTGTAGATAGAATTTATATTTTTTATTTTTGTAGACAGTGCCTTGGTTGAGGACTTTATTTGTCTCAGTAAAGGAAAAACTGACGAACAATAAATTCAGAAGAAAAAAATGTTTATTTAAAATTTTTGCTTGAAAACAAAAAACACCTGTGTGCTCTTGAGCAAGGCACCCAGGGTAACTCAAATACTAAAGTGTCACTCGTTCTGTCTGTGTGCATCACATGTACCATGTGTACTGTGTGTGTGTTTGTGTGCGTGTGTGTGTGTGTGTGTGTGTGTATCCAGACTGCCTGTTTGTGTGGTCTGATCAGTGTGTCATTGTGTGTCCCCTCTCCCTCTCCCTCCTCCTGCCAGTCCCCCCAGAGGCCATCGGCTTCCTGTCGGCGGTGGGCGTCTTCATCGTGGCGCTGGCCGTCCTCTTCCTCTTCATCAACAAGAAGCTGTGTTTCTCACGCGTCGGCGGCATGCCGTGTCTGGAGCACCGTCACACCCACCGGAAGAAAACCCGCCAGGGAATCCGCCAGGGGCTCGGTGAGTGAATAAATATAAAAATATCTGAATAAATATTAATGTATTTGAATGCAGTTTTGGAAACTTAAGGTACTTCCACGTCACAGAAAAGAGTGTTTATTTTTTATATTATTTACATGAATACTCTTGCTTTCCTACAGAGCAGGAGTAAGTGTTCATGCCATTTATTCGTTTTTTAACTAACAGTGACATTGTTAAATATTAACCATGTCTTGTTGCTCATGAATATATCTGCAGCATTGAGCTGCAGGTCTTCTCTCTTTCTCTTGTTCTCTCTTTTACCTGAAGACCAACAGCATATTTTGACATTTAGTCGAACAGATGTAGTCACAAGTCTTTGAGGGTTTTTTCTTTTGCAGGACTTTGTATGGATTTATATGAAGGACGAGTTTGGTTGTGAACTAGTTTTTAACAAAAAGTTGAAGAAGTGACCATATCTGGACTGAGGAGGAGTGACGTAGAGACGCCGTATACGTCTCTGGTAGAGACCTGTCAATCACTGTGTAGCCCCGCCCCTAAAGCATCCCCTGCTTTATGGTCTGTTTGACTCTAAATGGACCATCATTTACTAAATGAACATCATGCTGTATTGAAGAAGACTTGAAACTAGAGATTGAGACCATAAACTCATGTTTACAATGTTTACTGAGGTAATAAATCAAGAGAGAAGTAGAGTCATTTTCTCAAAGACTTCTATACAACCAGAGGAGTGTTCATATTTTCTTAGCACTTGAACTCAAACAAAACAACGCAGTAGTGGGCGTTCTTTCAGCGTTTACTTTCATTTAGACTCAGAAACAAGTGTTGTTTTTTTTTGCAAAGCTTGCCCTGATATGTTGTTCTGCACGTGTACTCGTTTCCCCAAATCTCAAACATGCAACATCAGCAACAGAGCAACAATAGCCACATTTATTTTATGAAATGAATGTTCCTTTAACATACGTACTTATCAATCTTCCCATCTCTGTCTCTCTCATAAAGACAGACAAACACTTATTTCCTAAAATATTTCTCGTCAAGGTTCAACCTTTTATGTAACCTGAAACATCTCGGAGAGTGCGTGGCTCCTTTATGCGTAATGACTCCATTTAAACTCTTCAGTAACAGAAAGAGAACGTGGGTGAGTTTGTGTCTGTGCAGCGGTTTCTGTGGGCGAGTGTGTTTGTATGTATGAGAGAAAGAGTCGAGTGAGTCAGCGGCCACGAAGCTCTGCAGCAGCTCACAATGAAAAATATTAACATTATAATAACCTTGAAGAAGAATTCATCAAAAAAAGAAATTCCAGGAAGAAAAAGAGAGGAAAGGACACTCAGTTTCTTTCCATCAGCCAGTAAAACTCTTTTCTTTACTCCCACTTGTCAAACACTTTGAACACCCAGAGCAAAGGTTCTAAAGGTGAACAAAAGAAGGTAACAGTGTTTTTACATATTGGATTAAAGCAACCAACTATCCCTTGACTAAGCCACGCCACCCCCCCCCCCCCCCGCTGCTACTCCGTCAAGGTGTCAGAGCTACGTTACCACGGAGCCCACACTGTCACTAACTGCAGTCCCTGAAGACATATTATCTAACTTTTGTAAAAAGCCATTTGACAGAGAAGCAGACAGAAAGGTCTACATACAATATGTGTTTTGACATGTTAAACAGGTTAAAAAGATAAAGATAGAAGATAAATTGTAAAAGTGAACCAGCATATCACCTGGAGATCGAGACAAAAGACAAATGAAATTAAGGAACACTGTTCCTCTTTATTCACTCTTTATTTACTTCTTTATTAAGTTGAACTCTTAACGCCGTCCCGTCGTGGAAGCGTAGCACCCACCCTCCGGTTTCCCCTCAGGTAAACACTGTTATCCCTCTCAGGACGTTTGTACTGTTAGCGATGTTAGCATCGTTAGCTACGATGTTGTCATGTTGAGAGCCGTTAAGAAGCAATCGAAATGCTCTCAATCTCGTATCTTTGCACCTTTAATACTATAAACATTTTAAGTGGAGTCTCAATTCAGTGTTGAACTGTGCAAACAATGACAGTAAAGCTTTTAAAATATTGTGATAACGTCGTTACAGTGAGAGCTTCCTCCATGTGGGCTGAGAGTCATTTTAACTCAAAGTTTGGAAGCTTCTTCTTTTTTTTCAGCTGAAATAAAAACGGTTTTTTGTGCTTTATAATTAGAGCAAAAATGAAAGAAAAGAAAAAAAAAAAAGTAACCAGCAGGATGTTTGAATCCAGGACTGTGAGTCAAACAGAGCAAACACTGGTTTGTTGATTCTCACCTGCAGTAGGTGGAGTCTCTGGTATTTCCAGTTGGTTTCCTGAACAAACAGCACATCCTGTTTGGACTCCAGCGGGCGAGGTAAGGCAGGCTGCTGAGTTACTTTATGTTTTAGTCAAATTATATGTGAAAATGTAGCTTAAACCTGGAAACTGTAGGCCTGATTGAAATAGCTTCACTTGAACAAAGAACAATGAAAACTCTCACATGTATTCAAGTAGTGCGTCTAAGTACAAATTCAAGTTGTGACTTGTACTTTACTTCAGTGTTTCCATTTTTGTGCATCTTTATACTTCTGCTCTACTACATCTAAGAGGTAAATATGGTACTTTTTACATCACTAGACCGCTTTAGTTACTTCTCAGATGACAGTTCAAATTAAACATGCACATTAATGCAGCAGTGGATATTAATCCAGAAACATCAGATATAATAGTTAAACATTTTGCTGATCAAGTACTTGTAATAATAACATTAACTTTATGTATATAGCTTCTTTAGAAACAGAACGTTTACAAAGTTCTTTCACAGACAAAACAAAGAAAAAGCAGCGCAATATAACAACAAACACAAGACAAACTAAGAAAAAACAAACAAATAAAAAAAAATATGAAAATACAACAAGAGAAAAAATGTATGAATAAAACTGTGTGTGCGTGTGTGCGTGTGTGCGTGTGTGTGTGTGTGTGTGTTACAGTTGCATGTGATCACTGAGCCACATTGCTCCACTCTGGAGATCTTTTCTTTGAATCCTTCAGAGGACACACATATACTACACACGTATGTGTATGTATATATATATATATATATATATATATATATATATATATATATATGGTGGGCGTGGCCTGTACTTCCAAGGAGAAAGTGGGAGTGGCCAGGGTTCGCTTCCACCGCCGCGTCAGTCATTCAGCTGTTGCTATCCAATTATGGTGAAATTATGACGCGAGAGCAGTGACCCCCCCGCTCTGCTAACAGCTTTCTATTCAGTTCACCAGAGAGAGACGGGGCGAGCGGCTTTGTTCTCTTCTCACTGACTTTATGAGTATTTACAGCTCGTAAAGGAGCCATTATTTTACCAGAACACGGTGGCTTTAACATACTGAACCTCTGAGCTGCTTCACAGTGGTGAAAAAGGCACTTTTTAAGCCCAGATTGAGGTCGCTTTTTAAACCTGTACAGTTGGTTTAGAAGGATCCGAACAAAGCAATCGTATTAAATAACCGCACTGATTGTGGTCACTGATATCATCATGAATCGTGTAGAAATATATCACGCTAATGACATTACAGCACAAACACACCCATTAAGTTTTGCAGCTGAGTGCAAAGTTTCGCCGTCTTCGCCATTTTGTTTTTTTTTGGAACCAGTGAACAGGAAGTGACCATATCTGGACTGAGGAGGAGTGACGTAGAGACGGGTATACGTCTCTGGTAGAGACCTGTCAATCACCGTGTAGCCCTGCCCTAAAGCATACCCTGCTTTATGGTCTGTTTGACTCTAAATGGACCATAATGTACTAAATGAACATCATGCTGTATTGAAGAAGACTTGAAACTAGAGATTGAGACCATAAACTCATGTTTACAATGTTTACTGAGGTAATAAATCAAGAGAGAAGTAGAGCCATTTTCTCATAGACTTCTATACAACCAGAGGAGTCGCCCCCTGGTGGACATTAGAAAGAATGCAGCTTTAACACATGAAGCTTTGACTTCACTCTTCAGAACCAGAGGTTGCCTCCTGGTGGGAACCTGATCCGATCTCAATCTGACTTAACTATGAGATGCACTCTGCAGGTGTGAAAAACACCAAAGCAAAGAGAAAAAGTTGAAGAACACGTCCTCTGACTTTGACCAGAGAAAATAAACTAAAGGTTTTAAAACTCTGTTTCAGGACAAAAATACTTTAAAAACTAACCTGTTTCGTTTGGTTGAAACAAACTCTGGTTTCCTCCTCTCCTCTACTCTCTTCCTTGTTTCCTCTGCTTTCATTCCTTTACTCTCACCTCTCCTTTCTTCCTTGTTTCCTCCTCTCCTCTCCTCCTCTTTCTTCTTTCCTCCTCTCCTCTCTTTCTTCCTTGTTTCCTCCCCTCCTCTCCTCTCCTCTTTCTTCCTTGTTTCCTCCTCTCCTATTTTCTCCTCCTCTTTCTTCCTTGTTTTGTCCTCCCCTCTCCTCTCCTCTTTCTTCCATGTTTCCTCTCCTCTCCTCCTGTTTCTTCCTTGTTTCCTCCTCTCCTCTCCTCCTCTTTCTTCCTTGTTTCCTCCTCTCCTTCTCTTTTTTCCTTGTTTCCTCCTCTCCTCTCCTCTTTCTTCCTTGTTTCCTCCTCTCCTCCTCTTTTTTCCTTGTTTCCTCCTCTCCTCTTTCTTCCTTGTTTCCTCCTCTCCGATCCTCCTCTTTCTTCCTAGTTTCCTCCTCCCCTCTCCTCTCCTCCTCTTTCTTCCTTGTTTCCTCTCCTCTCCTCTCCCAGCTCCTCCTCTTCCTCACCCCCTGTGTTTCCCTGTGTTTGTCTCCCTGCAGTGAGCAGCTACGGTGACGATGAAGATGACGATGGCGTCAGCTCCTCCGACAGTGAAGAAGAGGTCCTGAAGCAGTTCGAGATCTCGGTGTCGCGTTCGCAGAGTTTTCGTATTTCGACGGCGGCGGCGAACATCAGCGAGCAGCAGACGTCGCTCGGCCGACGCCACAAATTCAGCCGACTGTCGGACCAGGAGGAAGGCAGCACCGAGCCGTCGGACTGTGAAGGTTCATCATCTGCACACGTTCTAGTAGAATTATGACCTGCTGTCCATTTACAGATCAACTATCACTGTAATGCTGTAAATAAACCGTGCACATTGATTAGTCCGGTATTCAAAATACCTGGACCTAAATTAAATTATAAATAAAAAATATTAAATAAATATTAAATTAAACTATAAATATTAAATACATATTAAAAATTAAATAAATATTAAAAATAAATATTAAATATGAAATACATATTAAATATTAGATTAAAGTATGAATATGAAATATTAAATATAAAATAAATATTAAATGATATGCTATAAATATATAATGTATTTATTGTTGTTTCTCAAACAATTAGTTTTCATGCATCATATTTTTTATCATATGTAGTTGTTGTCAACTCCTCTTCTATTAATAATAATATAATAATAAAACGTATATTTTGAAGAGCGCTTGACTTAAAGGCACTTTACATGGTAAAAACAGAAACGGTAAAAGCACCAACAACAAAAACAAAGCAAATAAATGACATAACAGTAAAAAGACAATAACATAACTATGCATCACAGGTTAGTATGGGCTGATGTGATCTCTGTTTGTTTTGAAGTATTTTGTGTATTTGAGTGGAGCAGAAATCAACTGTTTCTTTTTTTCCAAAAGGAATCAAAACAAATTAAATTGTTTGCCTCAAAGTTTTCGCTTTGAGGCCATCAGAGGACTTTTGTTGAAGTTAAATTTGAAACAAGGTTTAATTCACAATAAACGACCGCGTCTCCAGTGTAGAATTAAGAAAAGTAGAAGGACACCTGATGATCCTCAGAACAATCTTTAAAGTGAATGTTTCAGGCCTGGTTTTCTTCTCTCAGCTGCAGAGAAACCAACAGATGCACCACTAATCCGTCCCAGTGTCAATGAGCCAAAAGGCCCCAAAATAACGTATTTACTGCAGATTAGAGGCTGTAAAGAGCTCAGAGAGGCTCAGTGAGATCCACCGCTGCAGCTTTAATTAGGACACTCGTTAGTCCTCAGCTGGTTTGTGAAGGAAACAAACAGGAAACTTTTATTCTAATCTCGCTTTTGTTCAATTAGCTTTTTTTGTTGTTTGATCAATTTCAGGTAATCATGAAAAACTGGAAAAAAACAAACAGACGACAAGATTTAAAAACATTTGTATATTTTACTATTTATGTAATTTCTTGGGCGTCATACTCGATTTGTTTGTGTCTTGAGATTTATAAAAAGACCATTTCTTGAATGTCATCAAATAATCATCATTTTCTGTAGTTAAGTATTAAACATAGATTGCCAAAATGTTTAGTAATGTGGTTCCTAAAATGTTCTTCCTAAAAAATTGTGATTAATGATAATCTCAACATCCAACAAAACATAATCTGGATTATTATTTAAACCGGAATCAGGCAGCGTGTCGCAATCTGATGGTTTATGTTTTCACACGCTGACATTTCCTCCTCTCCTTTCTTCCATGTTTCCTCCTCTCCTTTCTTCCTTGTTTCCTCTTCTCATTTCCTTTCTTTTTCTTCTCTTCTCTCCTCTCTTCCTTGTATCCTCATTGTAAAAAAGGTTCATTTTAACTCCGCTTTGTTTTTCATATTTCTTAAACTACACGATAAATTCAGAAAGAAAATAATCATCAGTTGCAGCAGTTTGAACTCCACCATCACTTTTCCCTTTATTGAGACTTTATTAATTTGGTTTCTTTCCCGGGAGCTTCTCCTCAGAGCTAGTAGCTAGCAGCTAACTTGCTAACCAAATGGCATCACGCTAATTATCGTCCCAGTTGTTTTAAAACTAGCAGCTGGTTGTTGGTGACATTGTTCGGTTGGGGTCACTCTGTCTCAACTGGTATTTAAATCCCGTCTTCAACACACACACACACACACACACTGATGACTCACCTCAGCCCGTTGCCATGGTTGACGCCCCGTGCAGCCGTTGATATAACAGTCAGACCGACCTTAATGATGGTGAATTGGAGATAACTGCTATTGATTGGTCCGAGGTACGGCCTGTTCTCCGAGTGCCTCTGTCTCGGGAAAAGGCCACGGTGTGACGGATTACACAACATCACCTCCGGGAACACACAACACTCACAAAACGAGGTTCATGGAGCTTGTGAGACCCAAAATATTTTTTTGTAGGTTATAGTTGAACGATGTTCACATTTATCAAACTGATTCGAATTTTAGTTATTTATACATTTTATTTGATTAAATTCTGCAGTTAATTACTTGCAAGTGTGGAAACCTAATTAGATTAACTAAACTTATTAGATATGAAAACAGGGCGTATAATTGCAACCCTTCTCAAAACGACTGTCCTCACACCCACAGATGTAAAGCCGACCGCCAGAGGAGCCTAATGCTGACTTTCCTCCCATGTTGCCTTCTTCCTGCAGAAATGGAGGCTCAGAGCCAGCAGCGGGGTTTCAAGGACCCGCTCTCCGCCGCATTGGAGGAAAGCGAGAGTGCGTCGGCGGTCTCTCTGAACAAAACCGCCGGTCTCAAGGCATCGGGTACCGGGGAGAGTCCCGCCCCGAGTACAAACCGGCAGGCCGCAGATGGCAGCGAGGAGATGGAGACGGCCGTGGACGTCATGGACAGCTCCTCAGCCTGGAGCCCCGAGGTACTGCAGGCACTTTGACACTCCAACTGTTTTGTGCTTTAGATGATGAATGGATCAAAGTTTAGAGTGTAGAGAGCAAAGACTGTATATAAGAAGTGGACGTAGTCATCGTGACATCACTCATTGGTTTGTAAACTTGAGTTCAGCCGTCTCCATCTTGTTTTTTGCAACAAATTAAAGGAAGTGACCATATTTGGACTGAGGAGGAGTGACGTAGAGACTCCGTATACGGCTCTGGTAGCCACCTGTCAATCACTGTGTAGCCCCGCCCTAAAGCATCCCCTGCTTTATGGTCTGTTTGACTCTAAATGGACCATAATTTACAAAATGAACATCATGCTGTATTGAAGAAGAATTGAAACTAGAGACTGAGACCATAAACTCATGTTCACAATGTTTACTGAGGTAATAAATCAAGAGAGAAGTAGAGTCATTTTCTCATAGACTTCTATACAACCAGAGGAGTCGCCCCCTGGTGGACACTAGAGAGAATGCAGCTTTAAGACACTTCGGTATCGGCTTCATTCTTCAGAACCTGGTAGAGAGATGGAAACGGCAATTCATAAGACAAAAGTGTTCTAAGGAGCATAACATGTCCCAGATTAAATTCTCTGCTGCATGTCTTTATTCTTGTTCTACCTCCACGTTTCCAGTCTGTTCTGACTGTCGCCCCAAAAAGACGTATAATTAAAAAACCTGGATCCAAACAAATCTTCCCTCTCGTATGTTTGAAGTGGACGTGGGACAGAGTTTAGGTCACGTTGTCTCTCACGGCCACGTGGAGGCAGAATGTATAATTTTACTTTTCTAAAAAGAACTGCAGCAAGAAAAACTCTCCAGACCAGACTGACTAATATCAGAAAACCATTAACTTCAACAGATAAAAATAGACCACATGGGAAGTACACGGGAGGAAAATGGAGGATGTTTTTGTCAGATTAATTTACTGCCTTTTGAAGCTTTATATGCTTTTAGTTCCTGGAAAAAAAGAGCTTTCGTCAGCCGAATAAAGGTAAAAAAATATAACTGGGAGCCTTGAATGATTGTAGATGTAGTTAAGAAGTTATAATATACTGTTGATAAATAAGTGATTTGAGTGGCTGCTAATTAAGTTTCTCTTCATATAAAAATGCAGGTTGTTACTTATTAACTGTTGGTGGAGAGTTTAAGGTGTAAAGAAGTGACAGTTGGTTTAAATCTATTCTAAAACTATTTGAGACGAAATGAGAAAAACTCAAAGTTCAACATCATCTGGTTAATTAAGAGGAGTAGAAATCAGATTTATTTGATTGACAGAAGCATCTCATTGTTGCCTGATAATCAAACTTTACATTTCTATGCTTTATTTTTCATTCATTCAGGTTATCACGTTCTTGTTACCTTATTTATCGGTTATATTGTTTTGTTTTGCTCTAAGCGATCAGTATTGATTGATGTATCTCTAGTTAACGGCGAAAGATGAATATCTTATTTCCTCCCGTTTGAACTGTGCCATGAATTACTCATATGATGTTTGTCAGTATAGAAGATCATTTTCTCGGTTATCTTGGCTTGCTCGTCAGCCTCAAGTGGCCATTCTAGGAACTGCAGTTTTTCGTACTTCCGTGTTGGCTTCATATATCAGCCTCGGAGCTTGGAATGTTTTTTCACAGCAATCGATGAAATTAGCAGATTTATTCAAAGGTCTGAGTCGAAGCTAATCTCATCGGCAACAACAAACAGACAACTGTAAATTGTAATTTATATATAAATTATATTAACTTCTACCAGCAATTGTCCACTTAAACCAGTGAGGAGTGTGTTTATGTTGCACCCCATCGCTTACACCAGTACGACCACTAACAAGGGGATCGAAAGGACTCTTTTTCAGGGCCTTTAAGAAGCAATTTGCAGTGATTTTATTTCTATTTGTATTCACAGACTGAGACTTTACAATCTAAAAGACAAATCTTTAGAAAACCTCAACAACATTTCGCAATTTCTCCGCCCCCCAAAAATAAATAAATAACCGTGGCAGGAATTACCTAACGGGGTCAGTGAGCTGACCGCAGCCCTTCTGTTACCCATCATGCTTGGCAAAGGTATCATCATCCTCATCATCCTCATCATCCTCACTCAGCTGTGAGAGGATTATCACTCTGCCATGTTATCCTCTCAGGTTCATGTTGGAAGAAACAAACCAAACACGGCTCACTGAGGCCTCGAGGTTTCGTATAAATAGTTGATATTTCATCTCGCTCTCCGCGCCACCCTAACCCGGCTAACAAACAGAAGCTCATGAATACTAATCACTGTGTGTATATGTTTGTGTGTGTGCGTGTGCGAGCATAAATACGCGCATACATCTACTTAACGTGTATTTCTGTGTGTGTTGGTTCATATAGGAGAGTGGGAATGTAGAATCTAACAACCTCTCAGTCACCGAATCACACTTTGAAATTGGGAGCAATCTGTGCAGCAAACACCTCCCACACACACACACACACACACAAACAAACACACATATACACACACAAACAGGGTGACACTGACATCTAGAAACGCTTCATAAATAGCGGATGAGTTTTGGATCCGTGGAGCTGCGGAGAGCCGTGGTAGCAGTTTATTTATACAGTTGTATAACAGCGCTGCCGTTGCTAATGCTAAAGCTAGCTCTGCTGCTGCTGATAATACTACTATCTCAACGAGTAGCGCTAATATTAGTACGAACACGAATGCAAACGCTGCTAACGTTGGCAGTCAGTAAAAAAAACGCATATTCAGCCAATTTATTGGTATCGTTACTTAAAACATACACGTCGACATAAAAAACTCAATGTGCTGGAGGGGTATTAAATATCATTAGTATACTTTGAATCTTTGGAATAACTGACATCTTTTGCAAAAAATAAATCTATAAATCAAATACTGCAAGTACACTTCATGTTAAATACTTAACTTCTTATATCACAATATCTGTAATATCTACATACTACTACCAGTAACACTACAAGCACTACTATTTAAGTACTGGAAGTAGTAGCTCTACTCTAAAGATCAGCTGCAGAATCACATGTAATACTACATCTGTAATACTTAAACGTGGCTT
Source organism: Anarhichas minor (assembly GCF_050575085.1). NCBI lineage: Eukaryota > Metazoa > Chordata > Actinopteri > Perciformes > Anarhichadidae > Anarhichas > Anarhichas minor. The sequence continues at coordinate 292,189 of NW_027466484.1, forward strand.
CAGACTGTGGTATTTCTTCCATCACTGTTTACTTCATAGTGGTGCCTCGTACTTCTTCTACAGCCTGCAGAGGAAGAAGTAGTAAACATGAATTGACCTCCTGACCTGCACGTTCAACAGACTCGAGCGGCGGCTACGTGATTATCTTATCTCTATCTGAGGTTGCCATGTCGATGCCGAAACTCAGCACGGCTCTGTCAACACGCGACGCAAGCGATGTTGTGTTTGAGGAGGAGGAGGAGGAGGAGGAGGAGGGCTCAGTTTCTGTCTCTGAACATTTGAGACAAGCTTTTGACAAATGGTTTATTTTTACTTTGTCTGTATATATAACATAGAAAAATTATAAGAAAAATAGAAATAAGTATAGAAAATGTGTCCATTATATTACAATATACATTGTTCATACAACAATGAATATATAAAAAATAAATAAGAAGTATGTAAACTACACTATATATATATATATATATATATACAGTGTAAATAATAATACGAAAAAATGTGATCTATGATTAAGTTTGTTAAAATGCAAGAATTTAAAATCACATTAACAATTTTCAATATTTTTTACAGAATCAAGTGTTTTTTCTTGATTGTGGTGCAGAAATCTGCATTATTTATTCATTTATTTATTCATGTGTTGAGTCCTTAAGAGAGAAATGTTACTGTTGCACCAGTATGGAGCAACAAAACAAACAAAAATAATGAGCAAAAGAAATACAAAACTTATAAACAATTACAAATACACTTATAAATAAGCTTGATGTGTTTTATTTCCCCTTCTCAGCAAGAGGAGCCTCCCCAGGACGAGGTCTCGTCTCAGTCGGCGACCTCTTCCCTTCGCCCCCCCATCTCCACATGTGGAGACCTGGTCCTCTCTCTGGAGTACCACCCCGACACAGAGAAGCTGCTGGTCTCGGTGATCGCGGCGCGGGACATCCCCGACAAGGCCCGCAGCGGCATGGACTCCTGGCAGGTGCACATGGTCCTGCTGCCCGCCAAGAAACAGCGCCACAGGACGTTGGTGCAGAAGGGCTCGCTGCCGCAGTTCAACGAGACGTTTCGCTTCTTGCGCGTGGAGCCGTCGGAGCTGCAGATGTCGGCAGTCAGGTTCAGGCTGTACGCGCTCGGGGCGTCCCGGATGTCCCGCGAGAGGATGATGGGCGAGAAGGTGCTGCGTTTAGGCGGGCTGGACCCGGACGGAGGGACGATGGAGACCACGCTGGTCCTGGAGCCTCGCAGTAACCTCAAGGTGAGGTGGTGCATTTTTTGTGGGTCTTTGTGCTGCAGGTTTGTGTCGATGTCCGCTTCTTCTTCTTTTTCGCTGCTGCTCACTGTGTTTGTCTCTGCCAGAGCTTGGACTCCCAGATGAGTCTGTCCGCTGTGTCTCAGAGCGACAGCGCCTCGTCCACTCAGTCTCTGACCCACGGCGGTGTCCCCGAGCTGCTGGTGGGCCTCACCTACAACGCCACCACGGGACGCATGTCGGTGGAGCTCATCAAGGGAAGCCACTTCAGGAACCTGGCCATCAACAGACCACCAGGTCTGCTATCTTATAACTTAAATCATGATCACACACATACTGGATAGTTTATACCAAAGTCTGTGTATAAAACTATTTAAAATACATTTTATTTGTCCTCGGTCATCAATTAAACCCAGTGTTTGTGCGCAATATTAGTATTTTACTATGTAGAGAATTAGATTACAGGATTGTTTCAGACTCGAATCCGGACTGAGAGGGGCAGACTGTCAGACCCTGCTGCAGTAAAATGAGAGGTTTTCTAAAGGGACCCTGGTGCTCGGTGACACGACCAATTTTGGTCGTGTCACGACCAACAGTTGGACCAACAGAATCAAGACAAGATGAAAGAAAGTTTATTTAATAACAGCAATAAGTCGCTTTATTCAAATTGAGGATTTTGTTCTCGGTTGTATTTTTGTTGTTGTTAGATACGAGTAAGAGGGGCTACAAGGAAAAAAGGCTGAGAACCACTAACACCTCTAAACTCTAACACACAGAGATATGTGTTTCGAAGTTAATCGATAAAGGTTATTCTTATATACACAAGTTGGGGAAAAGTTTATATTAGATGCTAACATGACAGAAAGAGCTTCACGTTAGTATATCTCCCTCTTCCTCCCCTCCAGACACCTACGGCCGTCTGACCCTGCTGAACTCGGTCGGTCAGGAGATCTCTCGCTGTAAGACGTCGGTGCGTCGCGGCCAGCCCAACCCCGTCTACAAGGAGACCTTCATCTTCCAGGTGGCGCTGTTCCAGCTGTCAGACGTCACGCTGCTGGTCTCCATCTACAACCGCCGCAGCATGAAGCGCAAGGAGATGGTGGGCTGGATCGCTCTGGGCCAGAACAGCAGCGGCGAGGAGGAGCAGCTCCACTGGCAGGACATGAAGGAGAGCCGAGGACAGCAGGTCTGCCGCTGGCACGTCCTGCTGGAGGCGTAACGCCACCCACATTTAGGGTTTTGTAAGAGGAAAGGGAGTTTATTCTTTTTACGTTGGGGGAATGGTTTTGATCGGCGCACCGGATGCTGCATGTGGCTTCAGAGGGGCGATGGATTGAAGGACTTCTCAGAGCAACACTCCACCGTCGTCGCATCTAACAAAGCTGGTTGTTTTGCTGTCGACGAGAGGAACAAATTCACCCGCTTCCGGAGGCCGAAACAAGATTTGAAGTCATAAAGAAATGAATAGAAGAAAAGCCTTCAGCGAGGTTCCACGACAAGTATTTATTTTGTTGTGGTAAAACCTTTATGGATTTGAAGGTTTCGTCTTTGCAGAAGATCCGTCGGCCTCCAAGAGGAGCTGAGAATGTGTCCCACATTTATAGCTTTTTGTTTTTGTTAAAGCAGCTCAGCTGGGAGACGAGGGAGCTGCAGTTTAGTTTTTGTAGTGAAATGCTGTGTTAGAAAGTACACACAAATTAGAGGGGTGTGTGTGTGTGTGTGCGTGTGTGTGTGTGTGTGTGTGTGTGACTTGTTATTTCTGAAGCTTGCTGTTCTTTTACTGTTTGGCAAATCAATGAAGATTTCTGAACGAATGCAGACAGGAAACGCAAAGAAGCAAACGTCCTGAAAATGTAAAACTGAGAATATAATGGTCACGTCCACTTTAGAAAACACAAACAAAACAATTAAACAATAATAATCAATGAGTCAATAATTCAACGTAACTTGTATCAGACATTAAATCACTGACATATCCTCATTTTATTTTCACCTCCACAGCTCGAATTTGGGCTTAAATTAACAAACTAACTTTCTTCACGTTAACACATAAAACGAACAGCAAGCTCATATTTCCAACATGTTTTTCTACTTTTAGTAGCTTTGACTGGAGCTCTTTTAATGACGTCATCTCGTCTTCTGCAATAGTTTAATGGTTCTCCGCTTCTCTCGATGAAGTAATGTTCTATGGAAACATGCATTAATTTGCATTTTCTTTAAGCAAATTTTCTAAAGATTTGGTGAAGATTTGCGCTTCATGTGGATGGAAACCTCATCCTGAAAATACTGAAACAAACACGAGAGTAGAAGTGAAGATGTTAGTTGTTTTTTTGTCAAGTGGGAGCAGGAAGGCGTCTCATTCATATTCAGCAGCACTCATTCATATTCTCCCCCCGACTCGTCTGCTACTACAGGAGGCAGGAAGCGACCGGCAGCTGGAGACTCTTAACCAGCGACCTCCTTCACGGAGGCAAAGCTCATCTCAACGACCCGTCGACGCTGAGCTGAAAAGAGGCTTTAAATATATCGCTGCAGCTGTTGATGATAACATGCGATGAATTACCCTGGAAGTGTGTGTGTTCTTTATCCCCCCCCCCCCCCCCCCCACGCTCACTTGCTCTGTGGTAATTGGTAGTTGTATTGCTGTGGAATCGTACAGTGCTGCTGATAATGCAGGGGATTATATTTGTTTGTGTTGACAGATACTGTAGCTCCAAACCCCTCGGGGGGGGGGGGGGGGGCTGGTTTATTTGAGCGTTTGTTTTCTTCAGGCAGGTGACAACAAAGCTCTCTTTAGAAAACGAAGAACTGCAGCTCGCTTTGAAAAAACCTGCAAAAAAAAGATGGTCTGTAAATGACTTTTAGAAAGTGAAGCACAACAATATATATAGTCACAAAAGAAACCCCCCTTTTTTTTTGGTGCCATGAACACAATACAATGTTAACAAAAAGCCCACAAAGGACGTTAAGCATTAACATTAAGCTATTGCTGTATGTACAAGATGGAAGAAGATAAATGCATAAAACAAAGTATGTGAACAACCACATACAATGTTTATAAGTGAAGACTGTTTCTGAAGATTCAAATGTTGATGATAAACCCGAAACCTCGTGGAGCACATGACTCCAACAAACTTTACCTTTCATAGTTTTAACTGACGTGTTTGTGAAGCAGATGTTTGACAAACAAAATGTCACAGATTAACACAAATGACCCACCACATGAGAAGAACCTGTCCGTCACGATGAGAACACAATGATTTACTTATTTTATTCAGAGGAGTAAAGACTGAAAACAAAGGTCTTTATATTCAAAGATGAATGAGACGTGGACGAGCACAATTCAATGGACGCATTCTATATCTGTTTAATGCAGGAAACGAGCTGTAAAATGCTGACTGTCTTGTGTTTGAACTGGAAATATCTGTGATGATGAAGACTACTTCAGGTATAGATGAAGCATCGGGGGGAGAATAGGAGTGCTGCAAAGGCTGGATGGTTTTTATTTTTCTTTAATTTGAATTCTTTTTTGTTTATAAACACTTTTCAAAGACCAGAATAATGGGATTTTGAGTTTAACCTACATTTGGGCAAAAAAAACAAGTTTACTACAATTAGCTTCTGTTTCGTTAGCTTGTTTTTCTTAGTGGCTATTTCTCTTTTTACAGTAAATGGGTATTTAACCGCTGTATGTGCTGCTAAAACAATTGGCCCTCCTCCTTCAGTTACTGTTACAGCAACAGTTTTACCCCTCAAAATTAATAATAAATCATTTGAATGGCAGCTAATTGATATTAGCTCTGTAAATTGTTGGCAACGTCTCTATCTGACTCGTATTTCCTGCCAATGCAGCATCTTAAATATGCATTGGCTGCATACATGATATCATGCTAATTTAGCTCTAAAGGCTAAAGCTAGCTTAAAGAAACTAACATTGTTAGCTAGTTAGCCATAGCAAGTTACAATACAAGACTACTTCATAGAAATACATGTTTTTACCTCTTTGAACAAAGGTTGGATTTTCTCTTCATTTATCAAACAAAATCATTTATACAATAAACTCCTTTGTGGATTGTGAGTAAACTGTCCTCAAACCACATTAGGAGCAGGATAGATGTTCATGTTAAAAGTGTCGCTAGGTTACTACTGTACCGCTAGTTAGCGGGCCTGCTAACGTTAGCGTCTCGCTTTAATCCCTTACAGTTTTCTTCTTGTTTTTAGTTTTGGAAATGAGAGAAAATACTTCGGAGTGCAATGTTTAAATCACCAAAGCTAGTCAGACCTAAGCTGCTAAGCTATGATTTGACAGTAACTGTTTGGTTAAAGGGTTAAGCTAACGGTCAGTAGTTTAATTTGCAATTAAATTTGATCAGTTAGCTAGCTAGCTAGCTAGCAGAATACCTAACTTTTTGTGTTTTAAAATTAATAAACTCCAAGGCAGTTTTGCTGTGTTTAGGTAATGTGTCTTTTAATGTATTGCGTCATACAAATTAATTTAAATAATTGTTTTGTGAAATAGCAAAAGCACAGACAGTAAATGTCATATTGTAGCACAACAAACTGTGCCAACACATGTTTTTTTTCCAGCATATTACAAAACGGTATTCTAGGTATCGGTAGTATTTATTGCCAATAAGTCACCTAAACGCTGGTCTAAATTAACTACTATTACATGTTGATACCAGCACTCCTATTCTACAGGCTTCATACATGTGAGTGTGAATAGTGACATGAATTTACTGCACAGATTGATATATTTTATGCATGTCGAATTGTTGTACAGAATCTATAATATCTATTATATATTTTATAAAATAGTAAATGGTTAATGTTCTATTTGTATTGACACGTCTGCATGCTCAGTTTGAGATCCCAGGTTGTATTTACAGATCGATCAGATTGTGCTGCCGATGTGATGCCGTCGTAATACTCTGATGAAGAAGTGCCTGTAACATTTTTGAGATGACACATATCCACCACGAAGAAAAAAACTAAAACAAACAGATGATCCAAATTTGCATGAAGCCTTCTTGTTGTTCCCTGTGAATGCTGCTGTAGGTCTGCATGCATGGAAGGTGGCTGCAGGCCCTGAAGTCAAGGCCTGGACCAGGACTGAGGTTCAGGTCCAAGTCAGACCAGATTCAGTCAGGTTCAAGTCCACAACAGGTCAGAACAAAGACCAAAGTCAAGGGAGACGCCATAGCAAACAAAGAATTAAACTTGTTAAAAGTTATTTTTTAATACGATGTTTAAAGGAATAGTTTTTGTGAAATACGCTTATTTGCTTTCTTGTCACAAGGGCAGAACTGGAGTCAGTGCATCATTAGCTTAGCTTAGCATAAAGACTGGAAGCAGAGGGAAACAGATCTGTCTAATATTCAAACCTATCAATCCCTCTAAAGTTCACTAATTAACCATTTTTATCTGGTTTGTTTAATAAAGATTTGCCACAAGTAACTCCTCGTAAAAACCACACACCATCTTCTTAACAGTTCTGTTTTTGTACGGATTTAAACATACAAGATGAGTTCGTAATTCGTGAACTCTAGAGGTGTTAGAAGAGCCAGGCTAGCTGTTTCCCCCTGCTGCCAGTATTTATGCTAAGCTAGGCTAATCACCTCCTGGTTCTGGTTCGGTACTCACCGCACACAAGTGGGAATAATGTCGACCTTCTCATCTAACTCTCTGCAAGAGAGCAAATAAGCATTTGCTTAAATGTAGACTATTCTTTTAGATATACATCAAACATATTTTAAAAATAAAATTCAAAGCATATTCAGAAGACCATTTACGGTCAGTCTTGAGTATTTTTTGGAATTCTTCTTTTAAAACCAGAAATTAAAGAAGCGGTTATAATCTTCAACCAAAATCAGGACTTTTTAATCCACTGTCAACAAAAACAAGATTATAAATTGAGTTATTTTTTTATAATACAATTAAATATAATATCTATTTTTTTTAAGTAGAACACAGTCCCATTTTCATTTTCTGAAAGTCTTGTTATGGTCTTAGATGTTCATTGACATCCAAAGTGGAACCTTCCTGTGGAGACTAGACTGTAGACCTGTAGTCCTGGTCTGGTCTGGTCTGGGTCGTGCATGCTGAGCCGCCACCGCACCCAGAAAGCACTTTTTGTACCAAGTTTTGTCGTTGCCAATAAAACCCAGAAGACCCTGCTGTGGGAACGTCTGTCCGCCATCTGGTTTCTTGGGTCTCCGTCCTGCTCAGATGTCTTAATTCTGAGAACGAGGCTTTTCTAACCACCAGTTAACAATAACAACAAGTTCATCCCGCTCTGATTGGTAGTAGAGATTTCCAGTTTCACTCAGGAAATCACACACAGTGGATTACAGATTAGGGTTTTTTGGGGGAAAGTTTAATCTTTGGCAGCAGATTTAGCCAACAAACATGCAGTGTATTTATTTGCTGTTTATTTGCTGAATAGTATCAAGTGTTCAGTTCACCGTTATTCTTTCTTAAAAATAATATTATTCTTTATTTTTCTCTCTCAAATATTTTAAACATGACACCAGAAGCTGTTTTATGTTCCTGATTTAAACGATCTGTCACTGGGTCACTTTATAATCGACAATTTATTCTCCGAATTTACTGTTCAAGGACATTTAATAGCCAAGAAATAGTCAAATGTATCCAATATATATCACTACTTTCCAACAACATTTACAATAAGATTACGAGTATTTCAGCACGATACAATATCAGCTTGGTGGCATTGTGTTTTAATTAAAAATCTCCAAAAATAAGGTTATTATAGATTATTATTATTATAAAGAATATAACTTCATAACGGTGTTGAAAGTTTAAATCCTTATAGATTCAAGTATAAAATGGGTGAAAGTTGCTTTATGTGCTGGTGATGGAATACATTCTGTAGTTTTACTTTTTTTGTCAGACATTTAATTATTTTTGTCCTGGACAATGTCTGATAAATAGTATTTTTATAGATGTATGAAAGAGCTGATAAAAGAAACCCATAACAAACCATAAAATAATTTAAATTTTTACAAGAAATACTGATTTCTTTTTTATTAGTCATTAACAATATTGGGAAAACTAAACAAGCCAATAAATTAATTCCATTCAGCTTTAGTTACATTTACAAGTATGAGAACCGCTGGACTCAACAAACAAAAATAAAGCTAAAAACAAAACAAACATAACAGGGTATTAAGATAAAAATAATAATAATAACTGTTTAATCACTTTTTGGAAGTGGTGTGCCTTGTGTCAAACAAAACAACAGAAGATATTTGACTTGTGGAGGCGGACATTTGTCTCTGTGGCTCTGTGTCGGTAAAAAGCAGCACACACACACACACACACACTCTCTCACAGACACACTCACACAAACACACACACCTATACACACCTACACTTATACACACACATACACACACGCACACTTGCACACACACACCTACAAACACACACACATGCTAGGAAGACGAGGATTGATGCTGGAGCGTCATCGCCGCGCTTACTCTGTCTCCTAGCAACAAGAAACATCTGCCTCCGCGAGGACCAATGAGGGCGCGCGGAGAGCGGAGCGTGTTGTCTCGTGTTGCCGTGAACGGGATATTTTAGGAGGAGAGTAGCGAGCGTCTCACCCCGGAGGGAGCTGGAGCTGTCTGTCTGTCCGTCCGTCCGTCTGTCTGCAGGAGCCGAGGGAGCCTCTGACTTCAGGCCGAGCTGGAGCGTCGCTGAGTCGGTGTGAGGACGGTAGATGTGGCGCCGAGGAGCGGAGGACTTTACCTGCAGGATTTTACTGACCTGCTGCTGCTGAACGGAATTATTTAAAGGTAAGAAGCTTTAACGGACATTTTTTTGTTTGTGGATTTAAACGGTGGTGCATTTTAAAACAGCAGCTGTACTCGTTTCTAAACTGAGATTAGAGGCGAGTTTATTTGTGCAGCACCTTTCAAACATGGAGGCAAAGGTGAGGAAAGAATAAAACATATATAAAAACACTAAGAATAAATTAAATTATTAGATAAAATAAAGTGCACATGGAGAAAAAATATTATATTTTTTAAACAATATTTATCTCAAATTAAAAATATTAAAAAAAAATATATAGTGAACATCTCTGTTCTCCAAATAAGATTGTCTTGATTTTTTCTGATAAAGTGAAGGATTACGTGTTGATCAAATCATCCTCATAATCCTAATAATATAATATAGTAAAATAATGTATTTGATGAACAATGCTTAAAACAGGGCGGGAAAGTTGATATTTGGTAACAGTGAAAGTCCTGTTACTTTACTTAGTTTATGCACATTTTACACCAATCTTAATGAAGATAAATGTGGTTTTAAGGGAGAAAACATGTCGTTCTGTGCACATACACTTCTGCTTTTAGTGGAAGCATTTGCTGTAAAAAGATCGTATAGCAAGTGTTGCATCCACACACACACACACACACTTCCCACGCAGCCTCTCTCTCTCTCTCTCATGTTTCCATCATCATGCATCATTCTCCCACAGATTAAATATTCGGGCTGCAGTTGGATGTTAAAAAAAAAACAGTGTGAGTCACTGCAGCAGTTTCAGGAGAGCCGGCGTGAATGTTTCGCAACGATAAAGCTTCCCACTGTGTTTATGATTGATTTGTGGCATTTAGAATAACACGCGCACACACACAGACACACACAGACACACACAGACACACATACACACACACACACACACACACACACACACACACACACACACACACACACACACACACACACCGCCCTCTTATCTCTCCTCCTCCTCTTTCTTGAATTTCAATGAGCTTTCAAGGACAGCAGATTTTCTGAAAAGACAGCTCTATAAATATTATGCAAAGATATGATAAACATTAAAGAGGGCAAATCAGGATATCATTCAGCTCTGCACTTACAGTTTGTGAGTATACTTTTAATGTGGAAATATGTCAGAATAAAATGCAGATGTTCATTTACATCACTTTACAAATACATTTTCAACACGTTATGTTGTTCCCTTTTCGTTGTTTTTAATACATTTCTATTTATTTTTTCACCTTTATTTTCATTATTGATACATAATTTTATTGACATTTATTTTATTTATTTTAATTTTATTTCATCTTTTATTTTTTACTTTTTTACCTGCTGACAGGTGTAAAGGCGATGATGAGATGAACCTTTACAAAGAGAGCTGCAGTCATGTAAACTCTGATTCAGACTTTACATCAAAACATGTCAGTGTTTTTGTCAGAAGTTAAAATATAAAATTGTAAGTAGGGTAGTAGTAGACTTATATATCCAGGTCGCACAAATGTGATTTTGGTTGCCAGCCTGACAGATTACAGTCACGGCTAGTTTCTGCATTCATGCTCTGATGTTGTGGTCCTGTCTCTCCTTCCATCCTCCTCCTCCTCCTCCTCCTCACCTGTCTCCTCCCTGCAGGAGTCTGAGGGCGATGTGGAGGCTCAGATCAGCTCAGACGCACTGATTCAGAGAGCTGAGCGCCGGCTGTGGAGCGTCAGCAGCAGGTAATCACATCTGTCACCTCATTTAGCCCAAACGGCTTCACGTGAGGCGATGTCACGTGGTCGCTTTCATTTACAGTTTGGAGGAAAACGGGTGATTTAGGGGCGCTTTTGTGACATAAACCTGTATTCATTTATGTCTTTGGCCACTTGGAGGCAGTGCAACAAGCTGTTTTTTGACAACAAAGATTAATCTTTCAGCCAAGAGAAGTGAAATGAGAAGTCAACGTTGATTTATTTTGTCACACAACTTGCTTATTTCAGTAATGGCACTTCCGTAGTTATTTTAACCCACAACAACAATCTTTTCCTAAACCTAACTCAGTATTTCACCATCTTTTATTAAATCTAAGTAGTTTTGTTGCCTAAACCTAACTGAGTTGTTTCCTGTGTAGATGGAACTTTATTTTGAAAGTGTTGCTGGACTTGAAAACTCACAAAAATGAGAAGTAACTTCTCATCAGATATCACACACGGCTATATGATGATACGTTGCTTATTTATCCAGTAGGCACAGAGAAACTTAATCGGAAATCCTTTTAGCTCTGTTTTTGGTCTCCACCAACTCCTGAATCGTCCGTCTCTTTAGCTGTTGAATGCTCCGCTACAGCTCTCTAAGTGCAGAAGCTGCATCGAGCTGCAGGGACTCTTTGTGGATCCGTCACTAAATGACACATTTGAGAAGGATTATTATGGATTAGCAGTTTTTAAAGGTGAACCAGGAAAACGTCATTAACTTTGTTTCACTGCATTTTAGTGTCAAATGGTCAAAATGTTGTTTCACATAAAAATCTTAACTCAAGGTTAGTTTATTTCTCAGTAGAAGACAATAACACTTGAAATAATGAAGGCACTTGAAAATGACAAAATGTAAACCACACTTTGGTGTCTCATTGTTAGCTGTTTTTTGTGCTTAATTGCTCAGAAGACTTTATTTACGAATACAGTAGTTAAACTACTGTTACAAAGGTTTTCAAAGTTTTGGAGGTGAAATATAACAGAAAATATTTTTAAATACAACATTTTGATAGAGATATTATTGTTCCTCACAGCTTCTTTTAATCAGACTTCTAATTATTTGACTTGCTTTAAAAAGGTCATGATAAGCTTAATTTAAATGTCAGCTCAACACATGGATCATTTTGCTTATTGCGTCTCAGTTGATTGAAAGTGAAATGGACTTTATATATAAAACATTAAGTACTGATGAAGCTTTGAATGTACCAGAAAACTGAAAGTAAAACCTGAATGATACTCTTTGATTTTGTTCGTGCCCTGAAATTTTCTCCAAGCTCACTGTCAATGTTTTGAAACTCAACTATTCAATAATAGAATGCAGTTTCCCAGCATTCCCTCTGTTGCATTCATGTAGTCTAATGTTTAGTTTTGTTCCCTCCAGCAGCCCCTTCCCTGTGAGAGAGACCAAACCATTCAACAACGTCGAAAGTTGCTTACTTCAAGAGGAAATATGCGGAGGAGGAGGATTTACACGGAGGCCTACATGGATATTTTCAAAAAGTATGAACCTCTTCTCGTCTTTCTTTTCAACATTCAAGTTGATCTTCGTATAATTTGATTTGCTCCGTGTTGAGAAACCCTGACCCTCAAGTGTTTCTTGGTCTTTGCGTTGCATAGATTTCTTAACATATTTCCGTGTGTTGTCATTTTTTCTTCACCATCTCCTCCAGCGGTGCTCGTTTCTCATTACATTAATTTCACTCTTTACATGTTTGTCCTTCGGCTTTTAAATCGCTGCACACAAAAGACTCAATCACACTCTTTAACGCACGTTCTCCTCTTCTATGCAGATCCAAATCTAAGTGTTTTCCTCTAAAATTCTCCTTCTAAATGCATGAAAACTTAATGAGACACGAGAGAAAGTCTCAACAGAGGGTGAAACTACACATTTGTACCTTGAGATGATAGTTTATGTCATTGTTATGTCTGATAAAAAGAAAGAACATCTCTGGAAATAAACCGCAAAAAAAAGAAGGCGAAACTATGAAGGGTTTCTAGAAAGAAAAAAAAGAAGCTTATTGAGGTAACTGGTCTGCAAATATTTCCTGGGACCCTCTAACTACAAACAAACTAGAAAAGTGAAGCAAAAACAGACTAAATCTTCTTAATTAACTCAAATATTTGAAGTTATTATACACAGTGCATTTCTTTGTTAATGATGTGAATGTCAATTTTGACTCTGATAATGTCCAGAAAAGCTGAAAAATGAACCTGCATTGAGAAGGCGAGTTGAGAAGGAACTTGCTTTGTTGGATTTCAAAAAACTGAAAGGCAAAACTTCTTGTTTTTATTCTCAGCTATAAGGCCTTCATCATGTTTAAGGGTGTGTGTGTGTGTGTGTGTGTGTGTGTGTGTGCGTGCCATGTCTCCTTTTAGTTGTTTCCTGTTGAGATAAACATAATTTACATCCTAAAACGTTGGTTGTTTTTATAAAATTTGTTAAATTCTTATGTCTGCTTTTTCTGATTATCTGCTGATGTCTTAACAAGAACAATTATGTGAATCACATCAATGTTTTAGCTGCTGAGACTTTATTCTGCAGGATAAGCTACAAATGTTGTCCTCCCTGATGTCCTCCTTCTAAACCACTCGTGATAACAATGCTAAAAAAGTCAAAGTGATGTTCCTGTTTGTCGTCTGCAGCACCTGATACTGCAGGAGGACCGGAGCTGCATCCTGAAGCTGTCCCTGGAGAAGCTGAGGTTCCTGGAGGACCCCGAGGCCTACCTGCGGCGCTCCGTCCTCATCAACAACCTGCTGAGGAAGATCCACCATGAGGAAGAGGAGCTGGAGGCCGAAGAGGAGGAGGAGGAGGAAGAAGTAGAAGAAGAAGAGGAGGAAGAAGAAGAGGAGGAGGAGGAGCTTCTGTACCCAGACAGGAAGAGGGTGAAGGTGCTGGTGATGGACTGCTGCTCTCCGGCGTTCGGCCTAGAGGAGCTGCAACATTACCGGCTGGTGCCCTGTTACCCGTCCGCCGGCTGCCTGTACAGCCTGGGTACCTGCCCCGGCCTCACGCCCAACCACCGGGTCCTTCTGTACAACCTGGACGACAACGGCTGACACTCCAGAACCTTTACTGCCTCTTTTCAAAGCTGGGAAATGCAACGTGGGTTCATGTTACAACGTGTGGTCACCTTCTGTTTGTTCAAAAAAATCACCAGAAAGGAAAGCTGCTGACATTTTCCCTCACAAAAAAACAACCTTTGAGGTACTTGTGGGATTTGTTTTGTTGGTTTTGCCAGGATGTCACCTCCTCTCGACGCCTTGCGGTGGATTTGAGAATTTAAAAAACACCCTGATTCTGCAGGATCAACAGGGTCTCTGATGTCGATGTCAAACTGTCGCAGCATCACTGCCATTTTACTTTTACGTGCAAAGTGTGAGAGACTTGAAGCAGGCTGTTGATGTTGTGTTATTCAATTTTTATTTTTATTTTTTATTATCACTCATGTGAACCGTGAGCGTATTCAGGGATTTACAGACTGCAGGCTACTTTTGTGATGCACCTTGGCTTGCTGATATGCTTCTGTTATCTTTTTATGCTACAGTGTGATTTATGAAATATTCTGTGCAACACTCCCTGCTGTGTGAATCATGATCTCTGAGGTGCGTTCACAGCCTGTGGGGAAGACTGGTGCTTTCTCTGGATTTGATGTCCTGTGTTTTGCATCACTTTGCTGCCCTCTGCTGGTGAAATTATTCATCTTGAAACCTTTTTTATTGACTGATATTTTCAAATCTCAATCGATTGATAAGAAAGTCCCCCAATTTAGCATTTATAAGCAATATGTGAACATTTAATAAATTTGTTTATAACGCACCATAATGCAGCTGTAAGCTGATTTAAGTGTGTATTAATGTAACTCCTGCTGGAGGCACCCATACATAAAGACTGGTATATGAACATAATGAAATACAATGAAGTAAAATAAAGATATAATAGTATAAAATATGTCTTCATATGAGAAGTTATAATTGAATAACAAATACTGGACATTACTAAATACTTAAAACGTTTTGTCTGCATAAAGCTACATTATGGTGTGTTATAAAGAATGTATTAAATGTTTATACAGTGCTTATGATGCTGAATAGTTGGGGGTTAAAGTAATCTTTCTTTACTGTTTTCATTTTGTTAGGTACAAAGTGAAAGAAGTCAAGTTTTGTGGTTTTAAAAAAAAGGAAAATTAGATTTTCTGCTACAAATTTATTTGATTGATTTTCAGCTCCATTGTGTTTTAACAGAGATTCAGGGAGCAGAAAACCTTTAAATTGATATTATATTCCATATTTTCTAACTATCAGTCCTGGTTGTAACAGTCAGCTCAAATGTTTTCACAGCGTTTTGCTAAATTGTGAAAAGATTATTATTTTTATTGTTTAATGTGGCACAAAGCGAGCTTCATAAAGCCGACTAATCTGCTGTATGACAACGGTGATTATTGATCCATCATTGTGTCTCATTCTGTTTTCACTGTCAATGGAAAACAACTACAACAAACACGCAGGCAACTATTAAAGAGAAGCTTGATATTTTAAAACAAGAATTTATATTTTGATGACAATGCATATTCCATATTTAAGATTAACTATTTTGAAAAAGGGTCAGACAACTTTTTTTCAGGTGATTGATTGTCAAATAAAGTATGTGAGGTGACGATATTTTGATGTGTTTTGATGCTTCTTTGTGTTGTGATACAAGTAGAGTATAATAGATGCATTTACAATATCCATCCATGAATCTATCTATCCATCTATCCACCTATCCACCTATCTACCTATCTACCTATCTATGCGTATGGGTGAGAGAGCACAGGTTAGGGTACTGTTAGCATTCTTAAGGAACACAGGTTTTTTACAGGGTGTTAAAGAAGCCCAGTCCTGTGGCTGTAAGCTCCTGAGGTGTCTTTCCCTCTGGAGTGACCTGGTTGACGCGCTCGTTGTACGTCTAGATTACATGTGATGTGCGTTGCATCAAGTACATCATCGCAGAAACGTTTGTATAATGATAGATAGCTCGTTTATTGTCTTTGTTGTGGAACAACGTACAAAAAGTCCCATTCCTTCCACCGACAGTAAATGCACCACATTAGCTTATAGCGGTCAAAACCCTTTGCCCTTCTGGGGTCAAACACCTGACAACCACGGCGATTTCAGGACCTATATACCTGAGCCCAGGACATGAATACAGCGCCACCCAATGTACACACAGAGAAATACAGTTGTATTTACAACACCATATTTGGCTCTAACACAGGGTATGATTGAAATGCAGGGGTACGGTACAAGTGACTTTATTATTTTATTATTTTATTATTTTATTATTTTATTATTTTATTATTTTATTATTTTATTATTTTATTATTTTATTATTTTATTATTTTATTATTTTATTATTTTATTATTTTATTATTTTATTATTTTATTATTTTATTTGGTTGTTTTGTTTTGGGGTAAATATTGTGAGTCTATTGTCTGATCCACACTCCGGAGCAGAAGGTGGCGGTAATGCACCAATAAGATGGATGCCAACCTCCGTAAAACCAGATGAAGAAGAACGGAAAACCGGAAGTCTGGATACAAAGAGCTCGTGGGTTCTCTTTATTTCTTCCCTCAGTCTTTAAACACTGTTGATGCTCCGGCTGACCTTTGAAGAGTTTGGAATGAGACTCAGTTACAGGAATTTAGGTTCAGAGATCTTCTAACACTTTGAAACATGAACTGTTTCTGGAAACTCGGCACGGGACTTGAGGAGCGAGGTGAACGAGCTGACGGAATAAACGTGAGGCTTCACGCTGACGACACACTTTGTAAGTACTTGGACTACTGGAATTACAATATTGCAAACCTAAATTAAAACCAGTAGTATCATGTTATGCTCACCATGCGGGCGAGGCTTGTAGCGTTAGCATGTTAGCTCGTAGCGTTAGCATGTTAGCTTATAGCTACAGCAGCATGGGCCAACAGTGTTGGAGACTCTTTATGGACTGTCGCTGTAGCCCAACGTTATAAAATACAGTTTTTAGGACATTTCACATTTAAAATACACGACGGACAGCGAGTGGGGCTGTACACAGTTTAAATGTGGAGGAAGTGAGTAAAACAAAGTGATGTACTAATAAGAAGACGGTCAATACATTGTTCAGAATCAGAATGGCACTTCATGTTGCAAGCTCAGCTGCCACTGTGTGGCAGAGGTGCCGCGGCAGTTTAGCCTTATTTGACAATGCATTAAGGTCCTTGAAGGTATGACTGTTGGTAGTTGCAATTGGTTTAGTAAAACAAATGCCGGGTTGTAATGGTATGGCTACTCGTTTTTATTAATGTAGCACCCCAACACTCTATAGAGAGTAGACCTACACTGGAATGATGGGGTGTTTGGGTTCTGAACTTCTCAGGTAGTTACCACGAAGGTCTACCTGATTTTGGTGACTTTATATCAGTGGTGGGCCGTCGGGGCCAGCTAAGCCTTCTCTGCTGGCCTAAACAGAATCACAAAGTTATAGCTATTTCATAATTTAATAATTTTTCACAAATACACTACATGTATTATAATTGTTTTCCCCATTAGCTTATTTTCTCATTGCACAGCTCCTGTCTTCCTCTGTTGCTCTGCTTCCAGCCTGCAGCGCTGCTTCCAGCACAGCTTGTTTTAAGGAGAGCTTTTATCCAATCAGATTCAGCCCCTATTTCTCTATGTAAGAGAGGCCCGAGGTCCTCTAGGTAGACTTTGCAGTTTAAGTGAATGGGGATGATATTGTTGATTGTCATAGTCTTCAACCAATCAAATCTTTAGTTTCACATGTTGGGCGTATTCTTTGACGTGCAAGTGGCACCGAGGTAGCCTGCTAAGTACGTCTGCATTAACGTGTGCCGTGATTGGTCAGTGGGCGAGCGCATGACTAATGTGAAATTTAAGGAAGCTGGCAGAACTTAGTTGGAGTAGTTGGAGTTCAAATTGAAAGATATGGAAGAAATTATAACTTTTAGGGTTTTGCTTGGTCTAGTTTATTTAAATTTTTTTTTTAAAACCTAGCTTTGTTTTTTTAACACTCAATGGCTGACTCAGCCAGGAAAAGGATTTGTATGAACGGTGTTCCTGGCTGACAGTGTGTTACATTTTATGGCTGGAAATGTGTTTCATTTTAACTGAGCGTCTTGGTGTTTGGAGCTACGCTAAATCTGCCATATATCGCGTGAATCGCGCTGGACGCGCCGGAGAGGGGGTGCGGCTTATCGCCCTGAAAGCTGTTCAACTGTCCGCTATCAACCATGGAAAAAATAACCTATATTTCTGCTTAGTACGTGTTGTGGAAGTCCCAGATATCACAGTAAACTAAACGTCATGTCTGGGTTCATAACAGTGTCCGGAGGAGCTCCGTGGATTTTATCGAGCTGTATTCACTGTGATGAGTCACCAAAGTATAAAACTTGAAATTAAAAGTTACTTGAAGCTTTATGTTTGATGGAATGATGTAGGCGTGGCGTGGCGGTCATTGTACGTGTTGTCTCTATTCAACAACAAGCTGATGTAACTCCATGGGACTTAATCAAATCTGTCCCAAACTTGCCATACTTGATAACAGTCATGGCCTGAGGATGTCTACAAGCCAATTTTCACTCAAAGTCATAGCGCCACCTACTGGCAACAGGAAGACAGCATTATGTGACAAACGGAATCCGATTTACATGATGTGGTCTATACTTGATGTAGAGCAACATAATGCATGTTTGAGCGTGTTCTCTAGCACCACATAGTGGATACAGGAACTGGTGGAATATTTGCACTTTATAATTTCCAGCGTCGCAGTCCACGCATTAAAAATATGTTTAACTTGTGGGCATGCTGTCCTGCCGGCGTCCCGCCAGTACCCCAGAGGCGCAGGAAGGTGCGAGGGCCCGTACATCGCTGATTGCAGCTTTCATTTTTATTGAGATACATATTCCATGACTTCACCGTTACAAAGTGTAGCATGACCAAAATGATTTCATACATCAATGGCTTCCTCCTGGTTATACTACAACAGTTATTATAGAGAAATGTGCTTTTGTATAATGTAGAAGAGGTTTTTTTTTTTTTTTTTTTTTTTTTTTATAAATATTCAATAACTGTGTGTGTGTGTGGGGGGGGCTGCTCTCAGGAACCTATTCCTCAGAGCAGTCTCTTGACAATGTTTATTAGTTCAGATTGTGTTGTTACATTTCAGTTTCATCATCTTTACATCGATGTTCTCTACGGCTGACTACCAAGGTGGAGTGCTATTGGTTCAGAAACGGAGCGCACCGATGATGCACGTCCACGGTTACGTTGTGGCTGCTTCTGAAGGTTCTATCCACTGTTTCTACGGTGGCAGGTTTACGTACATTAGTCAACTATAACTGCCCACATGATCACATCTCAGCTGGACTTTATGCAGGTTCTTTGAATACTTCTTAACAATGTTGGGTAGTGCCACACTTTTATGCCATGTAAACTATTGATGACCTCATTGCTGCTGGTGCTTTGTGTCTTTACAATTTGTGTCGGCATGTCTGTTTGGTAACTGTGCACAGGGAGTGTGAGAGGGAATGATGGCAGGAAAAATAGTGTATGTACAGGAGACTATTTGCTCAATACTAATATTTCTTTGTAACGTCTCTGTGTGTTTACTATTTTCCTGCAGACGTCCAGCAGCTGTTGGTGGTTAAAGAAGAGGTTCCCCCTGAGCAGCAGGAGTGGAGCTCCAGTCTGGACCAGGAGGACCCAGAGCCCTCACACATGAAAGTGGAACAGGAGGACCCAGAGCCCCCACACATTAAAGAAGAACAGGAGGAACTCTGGATCAGTCAGGAGGGAGAGCAGCTTCAAGGGCTGGAGGAGGCTGATATCAAGTACTCATTCACTCCTGTGAAGAGTGAAGATGAAGAGGAAGCTCAGTCCTCACAGCTCCATCAAAGACAAACTGAACAGATGGAAACAGAAGCTGATGGAGAGGACTGTGGAGGACGAGAACCAGACAGGAACTTGGATCCAGAGAGACAACCAGATACTGATGACAAGACTGGAGACTCTTATGACTCTGATGACAGTGATCCTTGGAAGGAGACCAGAGAACCTCAGTCAGGTTTAAACTCTGTGAAACCTGATGAAGTCCTTGTCAGTGATTCAAGATGTAGTGCTGGTGAGAAACTATTTAGATGCTCTGAGCGTGAGAAAACATTTGGCAAGAGTGGAAATCTGAAGAAACGCATGATAATCCACACAGGAGAGAAACCTTACAGCTGCTCAGTTTGTAAGAAATCTTCTAACCAGCAGGAACACCAAGCAACTCACATTGACAACAGTCTTGGTTATTTCATTTAACCTTAATTTACAGAATTAATACTAGTTCCTTACATCGTCTATTTAATTCTTCCATATTTTAAATCTGGACTGTCTCAGCTGCAGAACGGAACCAAACAGTTGGATATAAATCACTGAATACAACCTGATCAATGACCGCATTGCTGCTGGTGCGTTGTGTCTCTACAACTTGCGGCTTTGCTAGTCGCATATCGATGTGTCCTTGAGCAAGACACTTAACCCCAAAATTGCACCCGTAGCTGTGCCTACGGTGTAGAAATGTGATAGAATCTGAATTGTAAGTCGCTTTGGATAAAAGCGTCTGCTAAATGACTAATGTAATGTAATTTGTGTCGGCATGTCTGTTTGGTAACTGCACAGGGAGTGTAAGAGGGAATGATGGCAGGAAAAAAAGTGTATATACAGGAGACTATTTGCTCAATACTAATATTTCTTTGTAACGTCTCTGTGTGTGTTTACTGTTTTCCTGCAGATGTCCAGCAGCTGTTGGTGGTTAAAGAAGAGGTTCCCCCTGAGCAGCAGGAGTGGAGCTACAGTCTGGACCAAGAGCCCCCACACATTAAAGAAGAACAAGAGGACCCAGAGCCCCCACACATTAAAGAAGAACAAGAGGACCCAGAGCCCCCACACATTAAAGAGGAACAGGAGGACCCAGAGCCCCCACACATTAAAGAGGAACAGGAGGAACTCTGGATCAGTCAGGAGGGAGAGCAGCTTCAAGGTCTGGAGGAGGCTGATATCAAGTACTCATTCACTCCTGTGAAGAGTGAAGAAGAGGAAGCTCAGTCCTCACAGCTTCATCAAAGACAAACTGAACAGATGGAAACAGAAGCTGATGGAGAGGACTGTGGAGGACGAGAACCAGACAGGAACTTCGATCCAGAGAGACATCCAGAACCAGATACTGATGACAAGACTGGAGACTCTTATGACAGTGATGATTGGAAGGAGACCAGAGAACCTCAGTCAGGGTTAAACTCTTTGAAACCTGATGAAGTCCATGTCAGTGATTCAAGATGTAGCGCTGGTGAGAAAACATTTGGCAAGAGTGGAAATCTGAAGAAACACACGAGAATCCACACAGGAGAGAAACGTTTCAGCTGCTCAGTTTGTGATAAATCTTTTAACTATTGGTCAAATTTACAGATGCACATGAGAATCCACACAGGAGAGAAACCTTTCAGCTGCTCAGTTTGTGATCGAGGTTTCACTGGAGGTGGAGATCTGAACAGACACATGAGAATCCACACAGGAGAGAAACCTTTCAGCTGCTCAGTATGTGAGAAATGTTTCCGTAGAAGTGGAGATATGAAGAACCACATGAGAATCCACACAGGACAAAAACCTTACAGCTGCTCAGTTTGCACGAAATCTTTTAACCAGCATGGACATTTACTGAAACACAAGATAGTCCACACAGGGGAGAAACCCTACAGCTGCTCAGTTTGTAAGAAATCTTTTGCACAGAAACAGGTTTTACAGAGACACATGAGAATCCACACAGGAGAGAAACCTTACAGCTGCTCAGTTTGTAAGAACTCTTTTAACGATTCTTCACATTTACAGAAACACATGAGAATCCACACAGGGGAGAAGCCCTACAGCTGCTCAGTTTGTGAGAAATCTTTTGCAGTCAAACAGGTTTTACAGGAACACATGAGAATCCACACAGGAGAAAAACCTTACAGCTGCTCAGTCTGTAATAAGTCTTTTGCATATAAACAGGTTTTAAAGGACCACATGAGAATCCACACAGGAGAGAAACCTTTCAGCTGCTCAGTTTGTGCTAAAAGATTTAAGCGCAACAGAGCTCTAAAGGTACACATGAGAATCCACACAGGAGAGAAACCTTTCAGCTGCTCAGTATGTGAGAAACGTTTCTGTAGAAATGGAGATTTGAAGAACCACATGATAATGCACGCAGGACAAAAACCTTACAGCTGCTCAGTTTGCATGAAATCTTTTAACCAGCGTGGACATTTTCAGAAACACATGATGATCCACACGGGAGAAAAACCTTTCAGCTGCTCGGTTTGTAAGAACTCATTTTACGATTCTTCACATTTACAGAAACACATGAGAATCCACACAGGAGAACAACCTCACACCTGCTCTGTCTGTAATAAGTATTTTACACGGAGTGCAGGTTTGAAGGAACACATGAGAATCCACACAGGAGAGAAACCTTACTGCTGCTCAGTTTGTGCTGAAAGATTTAAGCGCAACAAAGCTCTAAAAACACACATGAAAAGTCACACAGGAAAGAATCCCCTTTAGCCCTTTTACCCAATCAGCCCTCCACATATCCCTTCCAGCGGTGGGCCCATAGGGCGGCTGCTCAATGTAGATTTTTTGGGTTGTTCCTGGTCGAACCATATGTCTCATGTCCCGGAAACCAGACCCTCACCAGCAGCTATATGCTTTTTGTTTCCTTCATTGTTTAATCTAAATGATTGATTGAAGGGTAAATATGGAGACAAGTGTATTGGCATACAGATGAGTATATGTATGTGTGTTTGAGGCATCATGTCTTGAAATAAATCTTTGAATTTTAGTTTATATTGATAATTATTTATTTGATTATTTTCTATGTAAAAAAAAAAAAATCCATGGGAGATGATCAAATGTTTTGCTTTTCCATCTCAATAAAAAGAGAATAATGAAACAAAAGATATCCACTCACAGCAACCGTTGGATACACAAACTACTGTTAAGAGATTGTAGAAAAATATGAAAGCATAAAAGTACAACCATCACAATATATAAACTGTTTTATTTCGTATTAGATATGATTTAACATACAATGTTTTGTTTCATGATAGAAGTGATAGAAACATATAACCTGCTTAGACACTTAATGTAACATAGTGACTTGAGCCTTATATAGTGCTTCTGGTTCTAACTGGACCAAACAAGTTACAGCCAGTTCCATTCTGTTGCTAACTCTGGTACAAGATGTCTCCTGTATGTGTGATGCATGTGGTTACGGGAGGTATTAGTCTCAGAGTAGCATAAAAGAAGCAGAGAAACTGAGATTCTGCTTTTTCCCCATCTCTAGAGACTGGGATAGACTTCTTTAATAGAAGATAGATATCCCTGATTAAATCAGGATAGTTAGCATTAGTTTTAGTACCACTGAGACTGTTTCATTGAATTGAAATTGTTATATGTGATTGCTTTGGAAAAACTTTAATAAAACCACAGCCTTACCATTTGTAAGTGGCTGGATCAAAACTGAAGACTCTGTTGTTTTTTTAGATTAAGTTACCCCTCTTCCCCTGTCCGTTAACCGTGTGATACAGATGTGACGACTGACTCTACCAGAGGAGCTTACGGTAAGTTCCCTGGGTGAAGACTTGGCAGTGTTGGTCAGAAATGGTGAGAAGTTCGCAGCAGTAAAGTACAGACGTTCTCCATAACTATTCATACTGGGTGTTAGGGTTACATCCTACTGAGAGCGCCTAGGGCGTAGCCGTACAAGACTCAGAAAGACAATAATTCCAAAAATCCTAACGATTTAGTTACGGGGTGAGATAAAAGGCCGACAGTATTGTTCCGACACCTCCGTAAGGAACCTAACCCACGCAGGTTGGACAGCCGACGGAGTGACCACCGTGTTAGGTGCGCAAGCCTACCCCGCTTTCCCCGGGGCAGGATCCGTTCACGCTACACTACCAAGCAGACATATCAGAGAGGTTCAGGAAAAGTCCATTCTTTAAAGTAGTTTCCCCGTACTCCTCACTTTAATTATTATTATTAGATTAGTATAAAGATGCAAAGGTCCTAACACCCAATAGTCGTTTTGATCTTCCAGAAAAGGACGTTGATTTTACTGACTCAGCTCAGTCATTTTTATTTTTATTATTCGTTTTTTATTCGGACAGTCCTCGTTTTTGTATCTGTGTATGGTGTTGGTGTGTTTGGACGAATACAAATAAATGTAAATGCAAAAAGAAAGCAGGATTTTAAACCAGAAATGCACTGAGGAACAATAATGACTCTTCTAAAGTCTACACAGGTCACATATCGTAGCAGCACGTCGGCTAACACAGATACTTAAATTATAAAGTCACGTAATAATGACTTACTCCTTGTCACTAAGTCCAGAGCTGTCTGTTGAGGAGTTGTTCTTCTCAGACATACTGAGTCCTGGTCAGTCTGTATCAACACACACACACATACAGGTTTTAATACAAATGGTGGAGTGCTGAATATGGAAGCCAATTTCCCCGACTGTGATGAAAAGTAAAGATCCTGTAAGTAATATTAATGTAAAAGTATCTCAATATTTTGACTTAGTAGGCATGACCAGAGTAAGTTCAAAATATATGTAATTTAAAATGTAATATGTGACGTCATCCACTCGCCGACAATCAGTCTGCTGACACAACGCCCCAGTGCACTCCTCCTTCTCTCTGGTGACTTTAATCATGCCCCTCCATCCTCCACTCTGCCCACATTCACCCAATACGTCACATGCCACACCAGGGACAATAAAACACTGGATCTGTTCTATGCCAACACCAAGGAGGCATACACTTCATCACCTCTCCCTCCCCTGGGACGATCTGACCACAACCTGGTGCACCTCTGGCCTGTGTACAGACCTCTTGTACAAAGGCAGCCAGCTGTGACTCGCACAGTAAAAAGATGGTCCGAGGAAGCCGAGGAGGCTCTGAAAGACTGTTTTGACTCTACTGTGTGGGAAGTATTCAGTGATGACCATGGGGAGGACATTGACAGTCTCACTAACTGCATAACGGACTACATAAACTTCTGTGTGGAGAACACCGTACCCACCAGGACTGTACGGTGTTTTTCCAACTGCAAACCATGGATCACTCCCGAAATAAAGGCCCTCCTCAAGGAGAAGAAGAGGGTCTTTAGATCAGGAAGCAAGGAGGAGCTGCGACAGCATCTCGACAGCTGACAGGAACAGACTGAACAAACTTATTAAGAAGGCCGGCAGTGTGCTGGGGTGTCCACTGGATACGGTGGAGGTGGTGGGAGACAGGAGGATGATGGCGATGAACAACACCTCCCCACCCAATGCGGGACGCCCTGGCAGCTCTGTGCAGCTCCTTCAGCCACCGGCTGATTCACCCCCGGTGTGTGAAGGAGAGGTACCGCAGGTCCTTCCTTCCTGCCGCTGTCAGGCTGCACAACCAGCTGTGGTCCCAGTAGACCACACAACACCAACAACACTAATAATCTGTGCAATAGAAACACACTGCAATAAAAATACCCTGTCTGTATATATAATATTTTAGTTTTTTAATTCTTAGTTATACTTAGTTACTGTGGATTTTGTACTTTTGTACTTTCTACTTAGTTGATACTCTTACTTATTTACTTATTTATATTACTGTTGCTCTTGTTTTTTACTCTGTATCTTGGGTGCACTGTCCACTTTGCTGCTGTGATCCTGTGAATTTCCCCACTGCGGGACTAATAAAGGATTATCTTATTTTATCTACATCCCAGAGGCAAATATTATTACTTTGCAGATTATTCAATAACTAATACTACATATTAATAAACCAATACTTTATGATGTATTATTATAGGTTAAACTACCAAGCAGTATATCAAGTAATAAAATGTGTTCCATCTTCAGCAGCTGCAACATTAATATGATGAACACACAAATACATTAAAAATTATAATCTAGTAATATGATACAAATTATTCAGTAATGGGCTATTGTGCAAGACTTTTACTTTTTTAATTTATTATACTATATTGATCCCTTTAAGGGGGAAATTTGTCTCTGCATTTGACCCATCCCCGTATATAGGGAGCAGTGGGCTGCCAATGACAGGCGCCCGGGGAGCCGGGGGTTCAGTGTATTGCTCAGGTACACTTCGACACGTGACACGTCCCAGTCGAGGATCGAACCATTGACCTTGCGGTTGCCAGACAACCCTCTTAAATCACCTCTGGCCAAATCAATCACACGACTATAACACCGTTACTCTGCTGTTTGGTTAAATCTTTGCACTATTGTTTAGTTAGTTAATTTATATTATTCTAATTTATTGTATATATTGTGCATTTTTATACTCAATATTTTTTATTCTTTACTCTGTTACTATGATTGCTTACCTGTATCATAATGCTGCTGTAGTGAACAAATTTCCCCTTGCAGGATTAATGAAGTATCTATCTATCGGTCCTCGGCCCCATCCTCTTCATTATTTACATGCTCCCCCTCGGTCGTGTCATCAGCAGACATAGGATGTCTTTCCACTGTTATGCCGACGATACACAGCTCTACATCAAAGCTGCCCCAAGCCCCTCTGCAGCCATGTCATGTCTCACCTCCTGTCTTGGGGAGATAAAGGCGTGGATGAGCAACAACTTTCTCCAGTTAAATAGTAGCAAAACCGAAGCCCTCCTTGTTGGCACTCCACACCAGGTTCAGTCATCCTCCATAACTCATCTCACCTTCGACGGTCAGCTCATCCCCCTCTCCTCCACAGTCACTAATCTGGGAGTTAGGTTTGACCCATACCTGACCTTTTATGACCATATAAAACACCTTTGCAAAACCTTGTTTTATCATCTCAAAAACATCTCCAAACTCCGCCCCACTTTAACCCTGTCAGATGCAGAGAAGCTCGTCCACGCCTTTATCTCCTCAAGACTGGACTACTGTAACTCACTATTCACTGGGATCACTGCCAAGAACATCCAGAAGCTGCAATACATCCAAAACAGCGCTGCCAGGATCCTGATGAGAGTCCGGAAGTATGAGCACATAACACCCATTCTGCACTCACTACACTGGCTCCCTGTCTCATTCCGGATTGACTACAAAGTCCTACTACTCACACATAAATGCATAAATGGACACGCACTTCCCTACCTACAATAACTCATCACTCCCCAAATCTCCACCCGCACCCCCAGATCATCAAACAGCTCGCTCCTACGGGTCCCCAACACCAAGCTCTGCACCATGGGCGACCGGGCCTTTGGCTCGGCAGCTCCACGCCTATGGAACAGTCTCCCTGAACACCTAAGGGCAACACAGACACTGGTCTCTTTTAAAACTGGCCTAAAAACCTTTTTATTCAGAAAGGCGTTTCTGACCTAAATCACTGTCAGTTATTTCTTTTGTGTTTCTGTTCATTCACTGTTTTTTTATGCTTACTAGTTATTTTATTATAGTTTGTTTTAACTATGTTTTAACTATGTTTTTTACTATGTACTGGCTCTGTGGCACTCTGAGATTTTTTAATGAAAAGTGCGTTACAAATAAAATGCATTATTATTATTATTATTATTACTATCTATCTATCTATCTATCTATTTAATGTTTTGAATGGAACGGGTTTAATATCTAGAATGTAACTTATTTATGAAGTTTTTTAAAAGTGTTCTTTTTTATTATATTCTTTAATTTATAAATAACGTTATTATTGTGTTTAAATGATAACTCTCATAAAGTCATGATGTTAAACACTCCGGTCCAGTAGGTGGCGGCAATCACCTTAAACTGTGGTTTGTAGTCCGCCATTAAACTGAAAGAAGAAGAAGAAGAAGAAGAAGAAGCAGAAGAAGAAGAAGAAGAAGCAGAAGAAGAAGAAGACGAAGACTCATCTCCCGGTAGCCTACAAAGCTAATGAAGTTAGCTTAGCATGCTAGCTGGAAACAGACCGACGGGGACTTGAGTTATCAACACAGCGCTAGTCAGAGTTTTATGAGAGTAAACGGTGATTTTAACGGAGTTTGTCTGGAGGAAAAGTTTCTGTCGCTGGTGGATTGCTTCCTGGTGTCCTACGGAGCTAATGAAGTTAGCATGCTAGCAGGAAGTAGACGGACCCGAACGTAACCTAGTAACACAACACAGCGCAGGTCAGAGTGAGCAAACCGTGTTTAACGGAGTTTGTCTGGAGGAGAAGTTTCTGTAGTTTAGTGAAGATGTCTAAAGTCCAAATGCTGAGATGTTTAGTCAACCAGCGACTAACTGCGGCTGCTGAAGAGATATTTGGTCTGTTTGAAAGAACGATAGTAGAGTACGAGGAGGAACTTTCTCGTTCAAAAGAGCAGAACGAGCGACAACAGAAACTACTGGACGCTGTTTTCAACCCTCAGCTGCGGTTACACAGAGCAGGTTGGTTCTCTTTATTTCTTCTGTTCATGCTCCGGCTGATAACTTTTAATGTAGTTTGAAGTGAGACTGTTGATTCAATGAATCTGTTTCTTCTTCTGATCTGTTCTCTCAACTTCTAGATGACAGAAAATATTTACACTTAAAGTACAAGTTTGTTCTCTTTGATAACATCACGTGGATTTTGCAGCTCGTTGAGTTCTAAAGTGGTTCATATGTTCATGGTCACATAAGAGTTGATTACATTATTATATCATCTATGGAGCCAAATCCAGGCCAATAGATTTGATCATTTGAAAGTTCAAGTTGTGGTCTTGAACATTGAAAAATACATTAATGAATTCAAAATAAAAATACTTGAATGAAATTTTTTTTGGGTTGAATAGATAGACAGACAGACAGCGGAGCTGGATGAGTCTGTTTGAGAAAGTGCTCCGCTGTCCCTGCAGTAGGTGGTGGAGAGGGTGGTCCAGATTATCCAACATGGATAATAGTTTCTTCAGTGTCCTCCTCTCCACCACCTCTTCCAGATTGTCCAGTTTGCAACAAATGATGGAGCCGGCCTTCTTAACCAGTTTGTTAAGTCTGTTGGTGTCTCCGGCTCCAATGCTGCTCCCCCAGCAGACTACGGCGAAGTAAAGTACACTGGCCACAACAGACCGATAGAACATCTCCAACATCTTGCTGCACACGTTGAAGGATCAAAGTTTCCTCAAGAAAAAGAGTCGACTCATCCTCTTCTTGTACACAGCGTTGATGTTGGTCTCCACATCCTCTCCCAGAACTCTCAGCGGTTGTGGAGCCGTCGTCCTCCTCCTGAAGTCGACCACCATCTCTCTGGTCTTGGCCACGTTCAGAAGCGGGTGATTTCTACCGGCCCACTCCACAAAGTCACCCACAACTGCCCTGTACTCCTCCTCCTGTCCGTCCCTTATACACCCGACCACTGCAGAGTCATCAGAGAACTTCTGCAGATGGCATGACCCCGAGTTGTATTGGAAGTCAGTGGTGTACAAGGTGAACAGGAAGGGAGACAGAACAGTTCCCTGTGGAGCTCCAGTATCACTGACCACCCCATCAGACAGCACACGGCCCAGTCGGACAAACTGTGGTCTGCCCGTGAGGTAGTCGGTGATCCAGGAGACAGTGGACGCGTGAACCCCCACCACCCGCAGCTTCACACTCAGTAGCACTGGTTGAATGGTGTTAAATGCGCTGGAGAAATCAAAGAAAGTGATTCTCACAGAGCCACCGGTTCCATCCAGGTGCGACTGAGCTCGTTGCAGCAGGTACATGTTGGCGTCGTTCACTCCCACATGAGGCTGGTATGCAAATTGCAGAGGGTCCAGTGATGATTTCAACTGCGGTCGGAGGTGGGCCAAGACCAGCCTCTCCAGCACCGTCATCACATGTGATGTGATGAATATAATTTTGATTCAGTTCTGGAATTGTTTTGAATAAAATATTTATTTTAATTTTTCACTTTCATTAATGTTTTGATATTTGAGGTCTTATATTTTTCACTTTCAGATTTTATATTTTCAGATTCAAATCGGTTTTTTTCAGTTCAGACTTTTGTCCCTGATCTAACGTGGGGGGCATGGCATCAACTGAGAGGGGCGTGTAATCATGAGGGACAGCATAACAAAGAAGGCTGAGGACCGTCCTCAACCACGTTGCCTTCAGGGAACGTAGGCACCGTGAGAATTATGATTCAACCCTTTCTATACACCATATTCACGTGTGAAGGCAGTGGGGAAAACTGTGAGGGGCAGCTATCCTGAAGGAGACTTCGAAGGGAACCAGCTACTGGTTCGATTAGTCTTTCGTCCCTAGTCTTTCACTCCAGTCCTGAAGACATCTGCAGGCCAATTTTGAATCATAGTCATAGTGCCACCTACTGGTAACAGTAAGTTAAAGTCTTTATACTTTGGCTTGTTTCTCTTAGTAGGTAAATCAGATCAACATCAAGTTAGTTCCACACAAATGTAAG
Organism: Anarhichas minor; assembly: GCF_050575085.1. Classification (NCBI taxonomy): domain Eukaryota; kingdom Metazoa; phylum Chordata; class Actinopteri; order Perciformes; family Anarhichadidae; genus Anarhichas; species Anarhichas minor. The sequence continues at coordinate 322,423 of NW_027466484.1, forward strand.
AAGTTCATAATGCCAGTTCATGAAGCTTTTGATGTTTCGTCGAACGCAGTCGCCAGTTGCCGTGGCGACGCAGTCTTCGCCGTGAAAAACGAAGGTAATTTTGAGAGGCTAAAAATGCTCGAAACATAAGCAAACTTGGCACGCAGATTACAAGCCCAAAATGTAGTTATATAATATGATTTTATTGGTTCAGAGGGACAAATCGGCTCAATAGCATCCCCTACAATATTTTGACGAAGCAGCCCTAACAGTATGTTTCACATAGATTTACAAAATTTGGTAGGCACATGTAGACATAAAAAAAGGTATTGGGGTCTATGCTCTAAACCCAACCGGAAGTCAGCATTTTGAATTTTGTATGAATTTCTAGTGTCGTATTTGCAATTTCCAGGCGCTGTGTATGATGGTCACAGAAATGCATTGCCGCGTCAACCAGAGTCCTGCCAGTACCCTCGACGTGCGTGAAGTTGCGAGGGCCCGATCAATGCTGCTTGCAGCTTTAATTTTACTTGAAATGAGAAGAACATTTATTTATGTATTTCTATGTATTATTTATAATCCATCCAGTTAAATTTGAAAACTGAGAATAATAATTGTTAAAATATTATATGTGTACTTTCTTTATTTGATTTGACAGTTGTTGACCACACACATACGTTGTTACTATATATATGGCACTAAATAACGCAAGTTAGATATTATTGTAATGATCTGGACCTTTGCACGAGGAGATTATCTCAATCTGGACCTTTTGGAATTTTAATTGAATACCCCTGCGTTAGGGGTTCAGTGTCTTGCTCGGGGACACTTCGACAGAGGACAAGGAGCGAACCGTCGACCTTGCGGGTTATCAGACAACTGTTTATGCTGTCTACATATTTGACATATCCTAATACCAAAAAGAAAACTGAAATAATGTATTGTATCTATACTGTCTATTTATTTATGTATTTACTTACCACGGTCAGTCTTGTACAGTCTTGTATTTCCCCTCTGACAGCCAAGCTGGGTCAAAACCTGTCAACCTGTCATCCAAGTTCTCTGCATTTGACCCATCACTATGTAGAGAGCAGTGGCAGTGGCTCCCCGGGCCCATGACAGGCGCCCGGGGAGCAGTTAGGCGTTGTGTTTTGCTCAGTGTGTCGACAGAGGACACGTAGCAGCCAAGGATCGAACAGCCGACCTTGCGGTTACCAGACAACCCTCTCTACGCCATGGTCGCCCCAAAAAATGTGCTTTTGTATAATTTAGAAGATATTTTTTTATTTGAAAAAATATTCAATAACTTTGTGTGTGTGTGTAGGAGGGGGGGGGGGGGGGGGGGTTCTACCTTGACCTATAGGTTCCTGAGAGCAGTCTCTAGACAAAGTTTATTAGTTCAGATTGTGTTGTTATTGTCACATTTCAGTTTCATCATCTTTACGTGGATGTTCTCTACGACTGACTACCAAGGTGGAGTGCTATTGGTTCAGAAGCGCACCTCTGATGCACGTCCACGGTTACGTTGTGGCTGCTTCTGAAGGTTCTATCCACTGTTTCTACGGTGGCAGGTTTACGTACATTAGTCAACTATAACTGCCCACATGATCACATCTCAGCCGGACTTGATGCAGGTTCTTTGAATACTTCTTAACAATGTTGGGTAGTGCCACACTTTTATGCCATGTAAACTATTGATGACCTCATCGCTGCTGGTGCGTTGTCTTCACAATTTGTGTCTGCATGTCTGTTTGGTAACTGTGCACAGGGAGTGTTTAACTGCCATAAAGGTTATTCATGTCATTGTTTAGTATGCTTGTTTATATGTTGTTGTTTGTGTCAGTATGGGTTTTGTTTTGTTTTTGTATAAAAGGGGGGAACTATTGTTGCGTGTTTTGTTTGTACTGGGACGTGTTTGACTGTGGCACAGTGACAGCAGGATGATACGTGAAGCCACTTAAGTCATTCAATGTGGTAAAGTAAACGAAAAGTTGTTACGCTACAAGTTAAAGCAGGGGTCTTACACTCATTTTCCATCCGGGCCACATCAGCATCATGGTCGCCCACAAAGGGCCGGTTGTAAATGTAACTACTCGTAACATATTGATAAATAACTCTCTGCATTTGATTATTGTTTATTCAAGTGTAAAAATATTGTACATGCAGTTATATAAATGTAAAAATATATTTAAGCACATTTCTGTTATTATAACTTAAATCCTTTTAATTTAGGGTTAAGAAACCCGCATTACTCTATCAAAGATCGAACTTTTAAAGAAAATAGCAAAGACAAATATCAAACAAGTTATTACAATAACTTTGTTCAAAGCTTAAAATCCTTTCAAGGGTGCGTTTGCACAATCCCACATGAAGTATTTCATGTGTTTTAAAGCCACGTTTAAAGTAGTCTTCAATGTACTCACAATACATTCCATGTCATGTGTACAGTAACCAGCCAAAGAGCTGCTTCTATGACTGTGTGTTTAAGTATCTCATCATTATGACTTTCTATCTCATCATTTCGACTATGGGGATACTTTTATTATCAACTCTAGCTTTAAAAAAAAACAAAAAAAAAACTTTTATTTTTATTTTTTTTGCTGGCGGATTCGCGGGCCACATAAAATGACGTGGCGGGAGTTTGAGACCCCTGAGTTAAAGTGATCGTGTTTTCAAGTGGACTCATTCCCTCTCGGTTGTGTGCAGCCAGTGAGGTACGTTACGCATGTTAAATCTGTCATTGTGCATATTTGCGTTTAAACTGTGTTTATGTAATGTTAATGTCGGATTGTTTGTATGTCTAAATGTAATTTATACAGTTAGACGGTGGATTGAGGACAGTGGTGTAAAAGGAGGAATAAATCCATCAGTAGAAAAGAACTAAAGGTGTCGTGTATTTCCTGGAGGGAGTGATGGAGTGTAGGAGGGAATGATGGCAGGAAAATGTATGTACAGGAGACTATTTGCTCAATACTAATATTTCTTTGTAACGTCTCTGTGTGTGTTTACTGTTTTCCTGCAGACGTCCAGCAGCTGTTGGTGGGTAAAGAAGAGGTTCCCCCTGAGCAGCAGGAGCGGACCTCCAGTCTGGACCAGGAGGACCAAGAGCCCCCACACATTAAAGAGGACCAGGAGGACCCAGAGCCCCCACACATCAAAGAGGAACAGGACGAACTCTGGAACAGTCAGGAGGGAGAGCAGCTTCAAGGGCTGGAGGAGGCTGATGTCAAGCTCTCATTCACTCCTGTGAAGAGTGAAGATGATGAAGAGGAAGCTCAGTCCTCACAGCTTCATCAAAGACAAACTGAACAGATGGAAACAGAAGCTGATGGAGAGGACTGTGGAGGACCAGAACCAGACAGAAACTTAGATCCAGATAGACATCCAGAACCAGATACTGATGACAAGACTGGAGACTCTTCTGACACTGATGATTGGAAGGAGACCAGAGAACCTCATTCAGGTTTAAACTCTGTGAAACCTGATGAAGTCCTTGTCAGTGATTCAAGATGTAGTGCTGGTGAGAAACTATTTAGATGCTCTGAGTGTGAGAAAACATTTGGCTCCAGAGGAATTCTGAAGAAACACACGAGAATCCACACAGGAGAAAGACCTTACTGCTGCTCAGTCTGTAATAAGTATTTTGCATATAAACAGGTTTTACAGGACCACATGAAAATCCACACAGGAGAGAAACCTTACAGCTGCTCAGTCTGTAATAAGTCTTTTGCACGTAAACGGGGTTTACAGGAACACATGAAAACCCACACAGGAGAGAAACCTTACAGCTGCTCGGTCTGTAATAAGTCTTTTGCACGTAAACAGGGTTTACAGGAACACATCAAAACCCACACAGGAGAGAGACCTTACAGCTGCTCAGTCTGTAATAAGTCTTTTGCATATAAACAGGTTTTACAGGAACACGTGAAAATCCACACAGGAGAGAAACCTTACAGCTGCTCAGTCTGTAATAAGTCTTTTGCATATAAACAGGTTTTACAGGAACACATGAAAATCCACACAGGAGAGAAACCTTTCAGCTGCTCAGTTTGTGATAAAAGATTTAGGCAGAGCGCAGCTCTAAAGGTACACATGAAAAGTCACACAGGAAAGAATCCCCTTTAGCCCTTTTACCCAATCAGCCCTCCACATATCCCTTCCAGCGGTGGGCCCATAGGGCGGCTGCTCAATGTAGATTTTTCGGGTTGTTCCTGGTCGAACCATATGTCTCATGTCCCGGAAACCAGACCCTCACCAGCAGCTATATGCTTTTTGTTTCTTTCATTGTTTAATCTAAATGATTGATTGAAGGGTAAATATGGAGACAAGTGTATTGGCATGCAGATGAGTATATGTATGTGTGTTTGAGGCATCATGTCTTGAAATAAATCCTTGTATTTTAGTTTATATTGATAAATATTTGATTGTTATTTTCTATGTAAAATGTTTTGCTTTTCCATCTTAATAAAAAGAGAATAATAAAACAAAAGATATCCACTCACAGCAACCGTTGGATACACAAACTACCAAGCAGACATCAGAGAAGCTAACCCACGCAGGTTGGACAGCTACCCCGCTTTCCCCGGGGCAGGATCCGTTCACGCTACACTACCAAGCAGACATATCAGAGAGGTTCAGGAAAAGTTCATTCTTTAAAGTAGTTTCCCCGTACTCCTCACTTTAATTATTATTATTAGATTAGTATAAAGATGCAAAGGTCCTAACATTTAATAGTCGTTTTGATCTTCCAGAAAAAGACGATTTTACTGACTCAGCTCAGTTATTTTTATTATTCGTTTTTTATTCGGACAGGCCTCGTTTTTGTATCTGTGTATGGTGTTGGTGTGTTTGGACGAATACAAATGTAAATGTAAATGCAAAAAGAAAGCAGGATTTTAAACCAGAAATGCACTGACGAACAATAATGACTTCTAAAGTCTACAGAGGTCACATATCGTAGCAGCACGTCGGCTAACACAGATACTTAAACGATAAAGTCACGTAATAATGACTTGCTCCTTGTCACTAAGTCCAGAGCTGTCTGTTGAGGAGTTGTTCTTCTCAGACATACTGAGTCCTGGTCAGTCTGTATCACACACACACACACACACACACAGGTTTTAATACAAATGGTGGCGTGATGAATATGGAAGACAATTTCCCGACTGTGATGAAAAGTAAAGATCCTGTAAGTCAGTGGTCGCCAACCCGTCGATCGCGATCGACCGGTCGATCTCTGAGACTTTCCCTGTCGCTCTCCAAAATAAAATAAAAATAAATTCAGAAACACATTGGGCCTCATTCTCGAACATTTTCTGAAATGTTTTCTTACGGACTTCGGAAGACAAACGTCAGAAAAGATCTCCGCCTGATTCATGAACGCCTGAAAATGGGTTCTTACACAGCCGAAGTGTTCTCAGCTGTGCTCCCCCGAATGAGGTGCACCTGGATTTGCATACAGAAACGCCCCGCCAGCTCATTATAAGGGCATGCAACTGAAGAGACGTGTGCACGATCGACAGACTCCACAGGCAACGCGAAAGCAACTTCAGACTCATTAAAATCATGTCAAAGCAGAAAGCGAGCACCGGTCGAGTAAACTGAGACCTAACTTCATCGGTGCAGATACTGTTGCAGAATGTAGATGTGTCCATTCTATTCCACTGTGGCTATATCCACGCCATTGAGTTTAGTGCTTATTTATTTATTCACTTACATTTGCAGTGTTCGTGTTGTGCTTTTGTTTATTTTATGATATCACGATGCCTCGTAGAATCATGACTATAATCCAAATGTGTTAATATTCTCGTATTTATTATTATTATAATTATTTAAATCCGAGGATGTCTGTAGAGTTGATGTGAACGTAATCACCAACAATTTCTCACAAATTCAGCCCTTCCCACTAAATGCCCCTTCTAACACGGAGCGGCCCCGTGGGACATCTCGTGTTTTTTTGAGGAATTGCATTTAAGAAAACTCTGGGCGATTTACGACAGCTATTTAGCGTTCTGAAATTCTGGTCTAAGTTCAGAACGAATCCCAGATGATAAAACTTTCATGAATGCCAAATTTGTCCCGAAAACCGTGTCAGTGGAGTTCAGAAGAAATGTCTTCCTAACTTGTCTGGCAGGTTTACGTACATTAGTCAACTATAACTGCCCACATGATCACATCTCAGCTGGACTTTATGCAGGATGCAGGTTCTTTGAATACTTCTTAACAATGTTGGGTAGTGCCACACTTTTTTGCCATGTAAACTATTAATGACCTCATTGCTGCTGGTGCGTTGTGTCTTTACAATTTGTGTCGGCATGTCTGTTTGGTAACTGTGCACAGGGAGTGTGAGAGGGAATGATGGCAGGAAAAAAGTGTATCTACAGGAGACTATTTGCTCAATACTAATATTTCTTTGTAACGTCTCTGTGTGTGTTTACTGTTTTCCTGCAGACGTCCAGCAGCTGTTGGTGGTTAAACAAGAGGTTCCCCCTGAGCAGCAGGAGTGGAGCTCCAGTCTGGACCAGGAGGACCCAGAGCCCCCAAACATTAAAGAGGAACAGGAGGACCCAGAGCCCCCACACATTAGAGAAGAACAGGAGGACCCAGAGCCCCCACACATTAAAGAAGAACAGGAGGACCCAGAGCCCCCACACATTAAAGAAGAACAGGAAGAACTCTGGATCAGTCAGGAGGGAGAGCAGCTTCAAGGTCTGGAGGAGGCTGATGTCAAGTTCTCATTCACTCCTGTGAAGAGTGAAGATGATGAAGAGGAAGCTCAGTCCTCACAGCTTCATCAAAGACAAACTGAACAGATGGAAACAGAAGCTGATGGAGAGGACTGTGGAGGACGAGAACCAGACAGGAAGTTAGATCCAGATAGACATCTAGAACCAGATACTGATGACAAGACTGGAGACTCTTATGACTCTGATGACAGTGATGATTGGAAGGAGACCAGAGAACCTCATTCAGGTTTAAACTCTGTGAAACCTGATGAAGTCCTTGTCAGTGATTCAAGATGTAGTGCTGGTGAGAAACTATTTAGATGCTCCGAGTGTGGGAAAACATTTTGGACCAGAGGAATTCTGAAGACGCACATGAGAATCCACACAGGAGAGAAACCTTTCAGCTGCTCAATTTGTGATAAAAGATTTAGGCAGAGCGCAGCTATAAAGGTACACATGAAAAGTCACACAGAAAAGAATCCCCTTTAGCCCCTTTACCCAATCACCCCTCCACATATCCCTTCCAGCGGTGGGCCCATAGAGCGGCTGCTCAATGTCGATTTTTTGGGTTGTTCTTGGTCGAACCATATGTCTCATGTCCCAGAAACCAGACCCTCGAGGGAAGACCCGCCCCTCTGCCTCTGATTGGCTACAGCCTGCTAAGCGCTAACGTTAGCCTAGCTATGATGCTAACCAGCGTCTTTTTTCACATTTTCTATTCATTATGTTTACGTCACATTTATTTGTTGCATGTTGATTTATACATTGTGTTATCAAACCAGAGGGGGACTGTTAGTAGGACCCACATTTACTCATACTATTGTTTAAGTATTTGTACTTCATTTTTTGTCCATTTTATTTTCTTTAAATGTATTATATTCTGCTCTGTTATTGTATTGTATTATATATATTGAGCATCTTTCATACTTAATATTTTTACTATTTACTCTGTAACTTCATTTGCTGCTGCTACAAACAAATTTCCCCCAGGGGATGAATATAGTATATATCCATCTATCTTATCTGATCTTGTCTTGTCTTGTCTTATTTTGTTATTTTATTATTTTATTATTTTATTATTTTATTATTTTATTATTTTATTATTTTATTATTTTATTATTTTATTATTTTATTATTTATTTATTATTATTTTATTATTTATTTATTATTATTTCATTATTATTTGGTTTGTTTGTTTTGGTTTGTTTTGTTTTGGGGTAAATGTTCAGTCTATTGTCTGATCCACACTCCGGAGCAGAAGGTGGCGGTAATGCACCAATAAGATGGATGCCAACCTCCGTAAAGGCAGAAGAAGAAGAACGGAAAACCGGAAGTCCGGATACGAAGAGCTCGTGGGTTCTCTTTATTTCTTATCTCAGTCTTTAAACACTGTTCATGCTCCGGCTGATAACCTTAAAAGAGTTTGGAGTGAGACTCGGTTACAGGAACTTAGGCTCAGAGATCTTCTAACACTTTGAAACATGAACTGTTTCTGGAAACTCGGCACGGGACTTGAACAGCGAGGTGAACGAGCTGACGGAATAAACGTGAGGCTTCACGCTGACGACACACTTTGTAAGTACTTGGACTACTGGAATTACAATATTGCAAACCTAAATTAAAACTATTAGTGTAATGTTATGCTCACCGTGCGGGCGGGGCTGCTAGCTTGTGGCTTTAGCATGTTCGCTTGTAGCTTTAGCATGTTAGCTTGTCGTGTTGGCGTGTAGCTACAGCAGCATGGGCCAACAGTGAACATAAACATGTGTTAGTTATTGTTGGAGACTATTTATGGGGCTGTCGCTGTAGCCCAACGTTATACAATATAGTTTTTAGGACATTTCACATTTGAAATACTCGACGGACAGCGAGTGGGGCTGTACACAGTTTAAATGTGGAGGAAGTGAGTAAAACAAAGTTTTTATGCAGGATGCAGGTTCTTTGAATACTTCTTAACGATGTTGGGTAGTGCCACACTTTTTTGCCATGTAAACTATTGCTGACCTCATTGCTGCTGGTGCGTTGTCTTTACAATTTGTGTCGGCATGTCTATTTGGTAACTGTGCACAGGGAGTGTTTAACTGCCATAAAGGTTATTCATGTCATTGTTTAGTATGCTTGTTTATATGTTGTTGTTTTGTACAGTTTGTTTATGTCAGCCGAAACGACGTCTGTCGCTCTTCAACAGGCAGCAGAATATATTGTTAGCCTCTGAGAGCGCTGCGGTCGGAGCTAGTTGTCTTAAGTGTATTGAGAGGGAACCCTAGTCATGGTTATAACTTTATAACAACAATAACCAACAACTAACGCTCTTTAACAGGGCAAAACACCACGACACAACCGTTTGTGACACACAAACAATCTGTAACTAATAATTGTACGTTTATAAAATGTCACTGCCAAACTGCATGCTGGGTACAGCTCTCTAATGTGAAAAATTTAAGTTTTAAAGAGCTCCTAATTATGGATATTATGTGATACAATGTATTTACTTAAGGAAGTTTAGACAAAGAAGTGTGTTTGAGTGTCTGTGTAAGGGGGGGGGGTTGGGAAGTGGCTGGGTGAGGTGTTAAGATCAGAACAATAGGTCAAGGGCCAAGGGGGGGCTTGTTGGACTTCAGCCAATCGATGAGCTGAGAAATGTAACTTTGGAGGGTCAAAGGCTCTTCAAATTGCAGGAGAGATTCAGACCTCCTCGGTACCATGGGGCAGACATACCAGTCTGTCGTGTGGTGCGGATGGCGTGTGATTCGTTTTGTAACTGTTTTTATGTTTCTTGGATAATAAATCCATTACGATTTTGACTTAAACCTGCTGTTGTGTTTTGGAGGCGATTGAGAGCACATGACTGCAGGAAGTGGGGCGATTTCTCCCAGTGTTCAAAAGGTATGGCCCTAACAGTCTAACAGTTGGGAGAGGCTCTGTCGCTCCAGTAACGTTACATTAAAGAACGGAAAAGAGCGATGCAGGCTGAACAAAGACTGAACAACAAAAGGTATTTTGGTTACACACATATGCAACGCTGATTACCGTGTAATATGTGTGGTATTTGTTATAAATGTACGATGGTACATAGAGGGTGATAAGAAGCTGTACAAGGAGGGGCTTAGGACCCAGGGGAATGTAGGCGAAGGAAACAGGAAGTGATAGAACGGAAGACACGCCACATAAACAGCTGTTCACCACTCGTTGGCCGGCCGGTTCTTTTCGGCGTTAATTAATTAATTAATGCTTTCACGTGGGGAAAAAAAATACCGTGAAACCGCCAGAATCTTACAAAATACCGTGATATGCATTTTTGGTCATACCGCCCAGCCCTACTATTTGCTCAATACTAAAATGTCTTTGTAACGTCTCTGTGTGTGTTGACTGTTTTCCTGCAGACGTCCAGCAGCTGTTGGTGGTAAAAGAAGAGGTTCCCCCTGAGCAGCAGGAGTGGAGCTCCAGTCTGGACCAGGAGGACCAAGAGCCCCCACACATTAAAGAGGAACAGGAGGACCCAGAGCCCCCACACATTAAAGAGGAACAGGAGGACCTAGAACCCCCACACATTAAAGAGGAACAGGAGGACCCAGAGCCCCCACACATTAAAGAGGAACAGGAGGACCCAGAGCCCCCACACATTAAAGAGGAACAGGAGGACCCAGAGCCCCCACACATTAAAGAGGAACAGGAGGACCCAGAGCCCCCACACATTAAAGAGGAACAGGAGGACCCAGAGCCCCCACACATTAAAGAAGAACCGGAGGAACTCTGGATCAGTCAGGAGGGAGAGCAGCTTCAAGGTCTGGAGGAGGCTGATGTCAAGTTCTCATTCACTCCTGTGAAGAGTGAAGATGATGAAGAGGAAGCTCAGTCCTCACAGCTTCATCAAAGACAAACTGAAAAGATGGCAACAGAAGCTGATGAAGAGGACTGTGGAGGACCAGAACCAGATAGGAACTTGGATCCAGAGAGACATCCAGAACCAGATACTGATGACAAGACTGGAGACTCTTCTGACACTGATGACAGTGATGATTGGAAGGAGACCAGAGAACCTCAGTCAGGTTTAAACTCTGAGAAACCTGATGAAGTCCTTGTCAGTGATTCAAGATGTAGTGCTGGTGAGAAACGATTTAGATGCTCTGAGTGTGAGAAAACATTTTGCAACAGAGGAAATCTGAAGAGACATATGATAATCCACACAGGAGAGAAACCTTTCAGCTGCTCAGTTTGCAAGACATCTTTTAACACGTCTTCTCATTTACGGACACACATGAGAATCCACACAGGGGAGAAACCTTTCAGCTGCTCAGTTTGTGAGAAAAGTTTCACTAGAAGTGGAGATCTGAAGAGTCACATGATAATCCACACAGTGGAGAAACCTTTCAGCTGCTCAGTTTGTAAGAAATCTTTTAACCATCGTTCAAATTTACTGAGTCACGTGATAATCCACACAGGAGAGAAACCTTTCAGCTGCTCAGTTTGTGATAAAAGATTTATGCGCAAAGCAGATCTAAAGGTACACATGAAAACTCACACAAGAAAGAATCCCCCTTTGCCCTTTGACCCAATCACCCCTCCGCATATCCCTTCGAGCGGTGGGCCCATAGGGCGGCGGCTCTTGTGGATTTTTCCGGTTGTTCCTGGTCGAACCATATGTCTCATGTCCCAGAAACCAGACCCTCACATGTAGTGCTGGGCGGTCCGGTATACCGGTTTTAATTTCCCGTATGATATAAATTTTTCACACACCGTCATACCGTTTCATGGCCGAAACAACTGCTGTCACTCTTCAACAGGCAGCAAAATATATTGTTCACCACGAAGAGCGCTTTGGTCGGAGCTAGTTGTCTTGTGTGTATTGAGAGGGACCCCTAATCATGGTTAATATCCCACAACTAACTCTCTTTAACAGGGCAAAATGCCACGACACAACAGTTTGTGACACAGAAACAATTTGTAACACTAATAATTGTACATTTATAAAATTACACCGCCGAACGGCATGCTGGGTACAGCTCGCTAGCTAGCTAGCCCGGTAGCACAACAGTCTGTTAACAGCTGGGAGAGGCTCTGTCGCTACAGTAACGTTACATTAAAGAACAGAATGGAGCGATGCAGGATGAACAAAGACAGACCGGAGATACACCGATAGTCTGTGCCCAAGAGAGGAGCTGTGTCTGCTGTTTGGAAGTTTTTTGTTTTAAAAAAATCCGACGTCCAAAATACTATATATTGCAAAGTTTGTCGAGCCACTGCTGTTGCCGCTGGTGGTAACACGAGCAACTTACTCCATCACCTCAACAGAAAGCACAAGTTGGAATACCAAGAGTGTGATTACGGTCGTCAGATTCGAGGCCGTCAACCAGTAACGTTGTCGCGAGTGAAACAGTGAAGCCAAAGGGTCTGACATCGCTTGAAGAGGCATTTGCTCGAGGCAGCATATGACAAGAAAAGCAAGCGGTGGAGCGACATTACGAACGCAATAACGATCCAGCTATGCAAGGACGTGGTCCCGCTACAGACAGTCGAGAAAGACGGGCTCAGAGCAATGATTAAAACACTGAATTCAAGGTATGTCTTACCGGGGCGACAATACTTCAGCCAAACTGCTATCCCAACATTATAGGAACAAACGAGCACACCCTATAGTAAGCAAAGCCTTTATACATGATGACATCAAAATGTTTTTATATTGTATGTACTTCTGACAGTATAATAAGCCACTATAAACCTATATAAAAACAGTCACGGGGGGGAAAAAATACTGTGATATACCGTGAAACTGCGGTGTATTGGCATACAGATGAGTATATGTACGTGTGTTTGAGGCATCATGTCTTGAAATAAATCCTTGTATTTTAGTTTATATTGATAAATATTTATTTGATTATTTTCTATGTAAAAATGTTTTGCTTTTCCATCTCAATAAAGAGAATAAAAAAACAAAAGATATCCACTCACAGCAACCGTTGGATACACAAACTACCAAGCAGACAAAAGTTCATTCTTTAAAGTAGTTTCCCCGTACTCCTCACTTTAATTATTATTATTATTATTAGATTAGTATAAAGGTGCAAAGGACCAAACATTTAATAGTTGTTTTGATCTTCCAGAAAAGGACGTTGATGTCACTGACTCAGCTCAGTGATTCATGTAATTTCTTAAACGCTATGCTGCCTGTGAAAAGAGAAACTAGCTCTGTTTGTTTTACTGTTTAAATGACAGCTACACATGTCACTCTCACAGATTAAGATTATACATTAAACACATTGACGTTAACACTTGGCTAACACTCAGTGGTTGTTGGTTTTTTAAATTATGAGTAATGTTACTTTTGTAACTTCAAGAACTTTTTTTAATAACAGTAGCTGTGTACTTTTATTGAAGTGACATTTGGTGTGCGTTTGTCTACAGACGTCTGACCTGAGACACTTGACACTTTCATTGAACACTGTTGGTCTCTACAGGAAATAGACTCCTACAAAATAAGACTGCAAACTACACCTTCATGTCTCAGCTACATGTGCAAATAAAACTGAAACACAATATTGTTAACATAATAATCTATAAATCATCTGACTAATGTGCAGTTTGCGTGCTGAAATAATCCTGACAAACCAATGCATTTACAACTTCCCTTTCTGAATCAGTTTATGTTCCTCCCAAAGCTGACAGTTATCTGAAAGGCTTTAAGTGATGTTTTTCTTTACATTGATCAAAACAATCTTTAGAAGAATTTTAGAAATCTAGCCAGAGAGTGTTTGACTAATACAACATATTTTGGTAGATGATGAAGGAGAATGAGTTTTTTTTTAAAGACCGATAGTGCCATCTTGTGCCTTAATTAATCCAGGCAGTTAAATAAAGTAGATTACTTCATTTCCATTGTGATTATTTTTTTCCGAGTGTGGGCTCAAAAACATGTCTTTTCAGTTAGTAATCATGAGGATGTGAAACAGGAGTTATTAGACACATATATTTAAAAATCACAATTAGATAGGGCATATGAAATAACAAGTTGGAATATAAAATAGGAAAGCGTATGGACCTCTGCAGACTGGATTCAAGAGTCCTGCTTTGAAGTGGCTCTGTTAGATTTGAAGTCACAGTAAAGTGAACAATCTCCTGTCTGCAGTTAAGTGTGTGTGTGTGTGTGTGTGTGTGTGTGTGTGAAAAAAAACTATTAAATCAATCAACTCTTCATTTTCTCTGTGCAGCACGTTGCAATGCTCACTTTAAATGGCTGTTGAAAAAGTGACGCCATCTTGGTCTCCAACAGAACAAGAAATACTTTACAAAGTCCAGTAATCCATTCTGTAAAATAACTGATACATTTGTTTACTATCAGTGCAACTGTCAGAGCATGTTGCGTTCTTCACAACATTAGTTTGGAGTCAGGTGACCAACTTGATGAAGATGAGCAGGGTCTTCAACTTCATCAACTTAGAGGACATTGATGATCCACATCCACCACGATGCATCTCAGTACAGAGACATGACCTGTGCCCAAACTGAAGGACAGTATACACCTTCACACTGCTTTTAGTTACAACTTTCTTCACATGTTTTTGTGATGTGCAGGATGCCACAGGGTGATGGGAGGCACATCAGGTCAGACGCAAAGTAGAAATCAACCTTGTAATATTTTAAAGACATTCCCTTTTGATTGAAGAGCCTCTACATCATCAAGACTTCTGCTGTGCCTCCACGTGCAGCTCATGGTGGGTGCAAGAACCCAGGCAAAATCAGCAGGGGATAGTCGAGTAGTGGTTATACTGGTTATACTGGTTAGGGTGAACCAACAACCACTGCTCCGTTTGTAACTCTCCTTTTGTAGAGTTAGTTTCTTAATGACATTTCTCAAAAACAAACACATGAATATTGTTAAACATATTTTATTTTGTGATGCACCTTGGCTTGCTGATATGCTTCTGTTATCTTTTTATGCTACAGTGTGATTTATGAAATATTCTGTGCAACACTCCCTGCTGTGTGAATCATGATCTCTGAGGTGCGTTCACAGCCTGTGGGGAAGACTGGTGCTTTCTCTGGATTTGATGTCCTGTGTTTTGCATCACTTTGCTGCCCTCTGCTGGTGAAATTATTCATCTCAAAACCATTTTTATTGACTGATATTTTCAAATCTCAATCGATTGATAAGAAAGTCCCCCAATTTAGCATTTATAAGCAATATGTGAACATTTAATAAATGGTTTATAACACACCATAATGCAGCTGTAAGCTGATTTAAGTGTGTATTAATGTAACTCCTGCTGGAGGCACCCATACATAAAGACTGGTATATGAACATAATGAAATACAATGAAGTAAAATACAGATATAATAGTATAAAATATGTCTTCATATGAGAAGTTATAATTGAATAACAAATACTGGACATTACCAAATACTTAAAACGTCCTTTTGTCTGCATAAAGCTACATTATGGTGTGTTATAAAGAATGTATTAAATGTTTATACAGTGCTTATAATGCTGAATAGTTGGGGGTTAAAGTAATCTTTCTTTACTGTTTTCCTTTTTCTAGGTACAAAGTGAAAGAAGTCAAGTTTTGTGTTTTTAAAAAAAAGAAAATTTGATTTTCTGCTACAAATTTATTTGATTGATTTTCAGCTCCATTGTGTTTTAACAGAGATTCAGGGAGCAGAAAACCTTTAAATTGATATTATATTCCATATTTTCTAACAGTCCTGGTTGTAACAGTCAGCTCAAATGTTTTCACAGCGTTTTGATAAATTATTTTTATTGTTTAATGTGGCACAAAGCGAGCTTCATAAAGCCGACTAATCTGCTGTATGACAACAGTGATTATTGATCCATCATTGTGTCTCATTCTGTGTTTTCAGTGTCAATGGAAAACAACTACAACAAATACGCAGGCAACTATTAAAAAGCTTGATATTTTAAAACAAGAATTTATATTTTGATGAAAATGCATATTCCATATACTCTCTGCTTTTGGTCAACTGTCTGTGTCTCCCTGATTAGGTCATGGCTGTCAGAGCCAGGTCGTGACACCATCTATGAATCTATTTAATGTTGTGAATGGAATGGGTTTAATATCCAGAATATAACTTATAAGGGAAGTTTATTTTTATTTTTTTATTATTTAATTTTACTTATAAATAACATTATTAGTGTTTAAATGATAACTGTCATAAAGTCATAATGTTACACACTCCGGTCCAGTAGGTGGCGGCATTCATCTTAAACGTTGGTCTGTAGTCCGCCAATAAACTGAAAGAAGAAGAAGACTCATCTCCCGGTAGCCTACAAAGCTAATGAAGTTAGCTTACCATGCTAGCTGGAAACAGACCGACGGGGACGGAAGTTATCGACACAGCGCTAGTCAGAGTTTAATGAGAGTAAACGGTGTTTTTAACGGAGTTTGTCTGGAGGAAAAGTTTCTGTCGCTGGTGGATTGTTTCCTGGTGTCCTACGGAGCTAATGAAGTTAGCATGCTAGCAGCAAGTAGACGGACCAGAACGTAACCAATAACACAGCGCAGGTCAGAGTGAGCAAACCGTGTTTAACGGAGTTTGTCTGGAGGAAAAGTTTCTGTGGTTTAGTGAAAATGTCTAAAGTCCAAATGCTGAGATGTTTAGTCAACCAGCGACTAACTGCGGCTGCTGAAGAGATATTTGGTCTGTTTGAAAGAACGATAGTAGAGTACGAGGAGGAACTTTCTCGTTCAAAAGAGCAGACCGAGCGACAACAGACACTACTGGACGCTGTTTTCAACCCTCAGCTGCGGTTACACAGAGCAGGTTGGTTCTCTTTATTTCTTCTGTTCATGCTCCGGCTGATAACTTTTAATGTAGTTTGGAGTGAGACTCGGTTGCAATGAATCTTTTTCTTCTTCTTCTGATCTGTTCTCTCAACTTCTAGATGACAGAAAATATTTACACTTAAAGTACAAGTTTGTTCTCTGTGATATGTTCATGGTCACATAAGAGTTGATTAAAACATTTAAACTTAATTAATACTAGTTACTTACATAGTCTATTTAATTCTTCCATATTTTAAATCTGGACTATCTCAGCTGCAGAACGGTACCAAACGGTTGGATATAAATCAGTGAATACAACCTGATCAATGATAGAATGAATTAAACAATCATACAACATAGATAGACCTTGTTATCGGGACACATACAGACCTATGTAGATATTCATGTGTTCAGATCTGGCAGGAGCGGGTTTGGTTTCTGGCAAGTATGAAAATTAAAGTATTGATAATCATAAAATGATTAACATCAATAGGATTATTAAAATATATCAATGATAACAGGGACCATTCTGGGATCAGGGACCAATAACCAAACTGTGGATAGTCTCAATATTGGTGTTCACTCAAAATGTTGATAGTCAAAGTATTTTTACCACATCCAGAGTGAACGGTGAAGGTTTGAATCCGAGCACTGACTATAACATCCAGCTATTATCACAACACAAATACACAAAATCATCACAGAAAACTGCTCCCTAGAATATAACAGTTTATTTACTGAACAATACTGATCATAAATCAATAATATACATCAACAAACATCTATCAACAATTACAAGCATACTACCTAAAAGCAACAAACAATTGTTTGTGTGTAGGAGGGGGTGGGGGGCTTCTACCTTGACCTATAGGTTCCTGAGAGCAGTCTCTAGATGAAGTTTATTAGTTCAGATTGTGTTGTTATTGTCACATTTCAGTTTCATCATCTTTACATGGATGTTCTCTACGGCTGACTACCAAGGTGGAGTGCTATTGGTTCAGAAACCGAGCGCACCTCTGATGCACGTCCACGGTTACGTTGTGGCTGCTTCTGAAGGTTCTATCCACTGTTTCTACGGTGGCAGGTTTACGTACATTA